>NW_028152255.1:326518-711518 GCF_964638095.1 Poromitra crassiceps
ACATTGAGTTTAAAAATATATAATGACACTATTTAAACACATATGTATAAGTATTGCGTGTTACTCAAGTAAAACTTATTTTTAAGTGTTATATAATTGAACTTTTAGTATTTTAAACTGACCTCTCACTGATGGTACATCACTGCCACCACCGTATTGCAAATGTTTACTATGAAACTGTGCATTCATGGAGTCAATTGCATAAATCAGAATCTATGGGACTAAATACACATTTGAATGGATCAAATATATATTTATTTTATTTGATATATTTATTTATTCGGTATAGGACCATGTTTGTCGTGTGGCAACTACATGTGTCGCATGGACATCTGGCACTCCCTGTCTAGTGGCTAGATGACATAAAAAATACAACACACATTGAGTTTAAAAATATATAATGACACTATTTAAACACATATGTACCGGTATATGTATTGCGTGTTACTTAAGTAAAACTTATTTTTAAGTGTTATATAATTGAACTTTTAGTATTTTAAACTGGCCTCTCAACGATGGTACATCACTGCCATCACTGTATTGCAAATGTTTACTATGAAACTGCATTCATGGGGTCAATTGCATAAATCAGAATCTATGGGACTAAATACACATTTGAATGGCGATTGGCTCTAAGGGCCGGGTCGGTCGGGCTGTTAGTTAGCTGTTAGGGTATATTAACTATATTTTATGTTATACCATGGTCTGGGTGAATACTCGTTTCTGATTGTCCAGCAGGTGTGAATTAAAAGCGCATAATGCACACATAGTCCGGCTCAAGTCTAATCACATGTAAATTAATCCGCTGCCCAACCTGCACAGCTGTATAATTAACGTAGCTTACTGTAAACAATCAGCACGCGCACAGCTGGCAAAGCTTCAACTGCTGCAACTGAGTTAGCAACAATGTCAGATTTTAAGATTAACTTCAATATATTTAGACAGTACAATGATTTTGAAGCACGGGATGCAGCGATGGATGCAGCAGAGGAAAATTAAATTGAGAAGAAAAAGACAAACGGAAAACGGCATAAGGAACTGACACCCGCAGAGCTCAAACTGATGAAAGGATGAAATGAACCCAAAAAAGTCAACAAAATGGGCAGTCAATATCCTGACACTTTCTCCACCCAAAACAGAAGGGGGCAGACTTGGAGACATACTCTGCAAGTATGAGACACCTTGCGTGAGGTTTATGCCTCGGTTCAGTCCACTAAAGCTGTGTGGCAAGTTTAATGTGCATCCGAGCAGGTATAAACCTCCATGTATCACAGTGCAATATAATCAGTGACCCAGAGTTCAAATCAAGCAATGCTGTCTTTAAAGCCATGTTGAAACGCTACAGGAAAAACTGCAAAGACACCAGTAGCCATCATCCTCGTCATAGGTGATTCTAGGCTTTGCAAACAGGGGTAGAACCAGCAGGATGAAAATAGTAGTGTGACTACTAGGGGGGGCTGTGGACAAATACATTTTGTACATTTTAAAGTAAAATGCATGAATCTGATGGTGTCCACCCGCTATGCCGACCACTCGCAATGCCGACCTTAGGTTTAGGCGTGGGGGGTGGGAGAGGTTAGGTTTTGGGTTAGGGTCTGGGGGAGGTTAGGTTTAGGCGTGGGGGTGGGAGAGGTTAGGTTTTGGCATGGGGGCTGGGAGAGGGGAGGTCGGAACAGCGAGAGGTCGGAACAGCGACATGGAACCCGAATCTGATGCACTCTGAGAGCAAAATGAAGATGCTAGTAGATATGAAGAACTACACACATCACATTAATATCCTCTTCACTGTGCTGTGGCTTTACAATGATGAAAAAAATTGTCTAATAAACACAGGTGCAAGCAAAACACTAATGAGGATTTCCAAATTCCAATCATGGAAGTTTGAAGCCCTCATTAGTGTTTTGCTTGCACCTGTGTTAACCCTGCCTTTTCGACAAAAAATGGCCCCCGTGAAAAGGGTCTACTGTCCCAACTCCCAGGCTAGGTAAATAGCCTACAGTAAGCAACACATGTCACTAAAGTGTGTAGGCTACAATAAAACAGAACAGGTTGCTGATATGGGATTCATGGCTTCTGTTCAGATATGAAACGCATGGCATGTTTGTGCCTTCCAACCATAGCATTAGAGTTAGTCAGACTTTTCTAGTAGAACAATGTACTAATAGCTTATACTGAAGTAGAACCATACTGTAACTGTAGTAGGCTACATTACTGGTTCATTTGAACAAAACATGAATAATAAGAGCAGCTTATGGAATTTATAAATGTCCTTTGTAACAGCAGTGTAGAGACTAAGGCCATGTCCACACGGAGACGGAAGCGATCTTTTTTTTTTTCGTTTCAGAAAAGTTTTCCATAAACATGGAATCGTTTCAAGAAATGTGTGTATCCACATGAAACCACTGAATACCACTGAAACCGCTGTAGAATAACAGAGAATCAATAATGGCATACAACCTCTAGGGGCGCACAGTCTATAATGTGTATATCACTGTAGCGAGCAGCTTAAACCCTTGGCTTTGCCATGTCGATGAATAAAATGATTAAACCTATTCAGGCAAATGCAGAGCTGTTCAGCAGGGCTGATGGTCTCCCTGTAGCCTACAATATAGAACGTTAACTATCGGTGACGTTCCTGATACAGTATCATCCACTTCCATGATCTTTAGACATGTTGCAAACACATCCCAGCGTACTATTCACGTTGTATTTACAAGGGCTATATATAGGGCAAGCCGGGGTATGTCGGTTACACTCAGGGTTTACATTTCATTTCATTTAATTTTGTCCAATATTAAAATATTCCAGAATTGCATGTTGTATTAAAAATAAATATAATTTCTATCTAACACGTTAAGCCTGATTTTTTTTGTGTTATTGTAAAAATGTAGCCGCCGCTAAGCCTTCTGGGAAATATCCGATGAAGGGAGGGGAGGGGTGGATGGGAAGAGTCAGCTGTGTGGAGCCCTGAGGATGTTGCACACGCTGTTCTCCGTGTCCTCCACTTGTTGCTGACGGTGGTAATAGAGGAGCATTATATTTTGCTGCAAGATCCCCAGTGCTGTAGCACGAACGCTAGTGCCATGATTGTTATTGTTGCTGGTGGAGAGAGGTGGGGCTATGGCGTCATCAGTTCAGGAAAGATGCGTATGGGTTGTAAACACGGAAATGCAAGGGTGGCGTCTTCAGATTTAATCACTCTGAGACCCGTTTCGAAAAATTAGCGTATACTCCCAGAACGTATAGTCCCAGAACGCGGTTCCATCTGGACGAAACGTCTATATGACAAAAAACTTTAGCGGATACACCTAAACTCGTCTCCGTGTGGACATGGCCTAAATATCTGCAAATGACATATCAAAGACAGGATGCTGTTGAGAAATATTTGAGGCTCTCTTCAATTGTGCTAAAACAACATTGGAGAGCTTTGTGCAAAGAAGATACAGGCATTAATATTGCATTAATATTGGTATCCTATTTTATGGTTAAGTAGCCTATAAATTTGCATGCTATTGGTATTCTTATTATTTTTTACTGGGGAGTCTCTCAGGCTGCAGTAGTGTCATTAGGTGAAGTTAACAAGCAGCAGGGTGCGAGCCGTGGCTCTCTCTCTGTTAGGCGTGGGCATTTGGGACTCTAGAGCAGAGACAGACAGAGGCTAGATGGTAAGTTCAGAATTGTCAATTTATTGCATGGAGTTTGGTCCAGACGGCAGAATGAACATGGAGAGCTGACAGGCGGAGGTCCAGGCAGGTGAAAGCAGGGGACTGACAGGCAGCAGGAGGAATCTGCACAGAAGACCAAAGTCAGGTTTTTGTCTTCAACAAAGAAAAAGGTTAGGCTTGGCTGGAGAGTTATCAAGACATTGACATTAACTGACATGCTGAGTCTACAATCTGGTGCTGTCTTGGAGTCTGGGCGAGGTATATGAAGAGCAGACAATTAGTGATGAGTGGTAGCTGGGGCCCAGCTCCCACAAACCTGGCTCCAATCCTGTAATCAAAACGCGGGGAGAGAAACTAGGCACCCGAGAGGATGTTGAGGGCATGACACTCTCCCTCCCCCACTCTCATGTCTCATCTCTCTCTCACTCTCCTTATCTCTCTCTCCCTCTCTACCTGCCTCGGTCTCTCGCGCTCTATCTCGCGCAAATGCGGGACATCTAAATAGTTAATTATGTAGAAATAAAATAAAAAATAATCTGGCCACTAGGGGTTGCACGTGCATCCGGTGCACCAACGTATAATCGCCAGTGATCCTCGTATAACTGAGTCTGACCTGGGGTCTCATCATCAAACATTGCATAGAATCCCTAGGAAGGATTCCTAGGACTGTGTCGAAAACAATGACTAAACCTATCAGTGATGGCGCGCACACCTGCATGCAATTCCCCATTACCAGCAGCTGCCACAGTGATTGCGCACGGGGATCTGCCCCATATCCCGTCCCCTGCATGCTCAAATCCAACCAATGGTCATTGCAAATCACAACATGAAGTTACAGCTCATACAAACGAGCCTGATTATCAATTCAAAAGAAAATGAGAGTGGCTGTTGCTGGCTGTGGTGAATGCAGAATGCGCAACAGAGGGAAAAAAGGGAAATAAAAGTGGTCCGATTTAGAGATAGAGGGGAAAAAGGGGGATTTGGTGCGATAATCAGAATGTCATGTGTATTATAACATTGCACCTGAAACATAATGTATTAATCACTGTATTCACTTCAGCGCAGTGTGTGCCTTTCATCCCCTCATCTTGCCGCTGTGCCAAATGCGCACACACACAGGCATCCTGTCACCATGGATTCTCTACTTAATTCGAACCGATTTCTGCCATTAAACATTCTCTGTAATCTCTGTCATCTGCTTGCTAATTATGCGTGTCAATTATGTTCTTATCACCATTCAGAGTACAACTTTGAAGTGTAAATATCGCATTTTGGCACTCACACCCCATTGCGATCGCGCCCATAACATGACATCACCATGTTATTTGATAGCCTATTGTAGGATAGATTTCTCTCTTCTTTTTATTCCATTGACGTTATCATGCAGTTTTGAGGATAAAGCAGCATCTCCCTATAGGCTAAGTCAGAGAACACAGGGAAAGGTACAATGAAAGCAATATAGCCTATGAATGGTTCATTTATCCTGCCTTTTATTGGGCCTGTCGTTTTATTTCATTTATATATTTGTATTGTATTTAATTTTTAACATTTGTTCTATTGTAGATCATAATTACGCCTACAACTTTCACCTAATCATTTTCACTTTGATAGGCTATGGCGTATCAGCATGTGCTGTCTATTGGGCTAATTTTAAGAATGGCTTTAAATCTGTTTTTGCAAATGAACTATTCATATATAAATACATAAATAAATAGCATAAATGACCATTACTTCATGACCACATGGATTTAAATAATTAATTACAGACATAAAAAATTCCAGTGTTGGCTGAGACTATTCTATTCTATGGTGAATAACAGCCTTTTATATAAGGCCTTATTATAGGCGGAAAAATCAAACAGTTTATTTTTCTGAAAAATACTCAATTCTAATCCTAATGTACTGTCATGGTCGAGACTTTGGCCATCATCCAGTGTCTAAAGATTACATTTCTTTGTGTGTTTGTGCCTTGTCTAGTTCATTTATTTCTGTGTGCCATGTCCTCTGTCTGGCCCAGCTGTGTCTACTTTGTAATCACCTCCTTGTGTAGCCTATATTGTCTTGTCTCCCCTGTCAGTCTTGTCGGATTGTTGTTGCTGTCATGTGTCTCTGTTTTCTGTGAAGAGCTCAAATACTATACTATACATAGTGACTCATTTACACAAAACATTTCAGTGGAAAAAAAAGGCAAGCGACATATCTCAGCAATTAAATGTATATTTATTACTTTTCACGACTGAATTGTTTGTCAGCGGTCTGCTCCATGTGAAACAGTACATCTGCATCGCTCTGTACTGCGGTGTGCTCCAACACCAGAAAACCCCAGATTGAATTGAATTGAATTGAATTTCCTTTCATTGTACGATTACAACGAAACTGAGGTAGCCCCTGTCAGACTCGGTGCACACTGCAGTTAAAAACTCAGTGCAGTTAAAAACTTTAGTTAAAAACAAAACCAAGTTAATATAAACTAAGCTAAGATAAAAAAAAATACAGACCTAAAACCACAACAAAAAAAACATTGTATTACACAACACAAGTATTGCACAGACAGCCATATATTGCACGGGGTCATGCCTATGTTCCCCGGGTTCTATGTTCCCCGGGTTCTATGTTCCCCGCTCCTGCTAAAAAGGTTCTATGTTCCCCGGGTCCTATGTTCCCCGCTCCCGAAAAAGGGTCCTATGTTCCCCGCTCATATGCGTAAAGTCGGCGAGTGCAAACCGCAAAAAAAAGGAGTTCGGTAAAGTTGGAAATATATTGACAGATTCGCACTTCCCGGATCAATAGCTCATAAACGAAGCATTTGTACTGCACACACGACGCCTCTTTCACATCTTAGTAAGGTAGACAACGAGCTACAACCTTATTTTCACCTAAATGAGCGATCCTCCGAGCTGGACAAATAACATTGGTCTCTATGTGCTGCAACGGTCAGGCAAGTGCTTAGGGACCGTCTACAAAGTGCAACACAGATTACAAAAATATTCAATAAATTCACTGTTGTACAGTGTAGCTTCACCAAAATCATGTCACACATCAATGACCTCCTGCTGGTTATACTACACCACTAAGTTTGGAAAAAAGTTAAATTGTGTATTTATTTCTCGTTTAAATGCGGCTCTGAAACTGGAACTTTTGCAAGCCGAACCCCATATTTTCAAGATGAGCCAGAGAGAGCCAGAGACCCGAGGCAGTGCACTGTAGTATGGAGTCACGCTGAAAAAGGTGCGCTGTCTCTGGGCAGTGGGTGTGGGGTGCTGGGGGTGAAGTGAAGTGAAGGATGGTTGTGGAGGCGTGCGGCGGTGCGCTACTGTAGGAGGGAGGGGGGTTTCCCTCATGCAGTCTGTCAATGAAGTTTCACAACCTCGATATATTGCGGTTTGCACTTGCCGACTTTACGCATACGAGCGGGGAACATAGGACCCGGGGAACATAGGACCCTTTTTCGGGAGCGGGGAACATAGAACCCTTTTTAGCAGGAGCGGGGAACATAGAACCCGGGGAACATAGGTACGCTCCCTTTCTGTCTATGGGATTTTTGAATGGGTTTTTGGCGCGATGCTTCAAATAATGTCTGTGGGCAACGCAAGTTTAATCAAACGCGAACCAAGGTTCAGCGGGATAATCTTCACACATGAGGACCACTTTCATGAGTTTTGAAGCGTAAATGCGAGCCCTAGAGGTAAAAAGCTCGTGCTAAGCTAATCCAGAACTACACACAGTGTCGCATAGGCGTCCACGCATTGATTGCGATAGAAAGAATGTCCGCGTTCACTCGTGATGACGTATAATATTTGTAGTCTCATTTAGCCGTTTGCTAGCTAGCCACCCTTTTAACGGCACATAAAAGCTTCAAAACTCATAAAAGTGGTCTTCATGTGTGAAGA
The DNA here is from genome assembly GCF_964638095.1 of Poromitra crassiceps. Classification (NCBI taxonomy): domain Eukaryota; kingdom Metazoa; phylum Chordata; class Actinopteri; order Beryciformes; family Melamphaidae; genus Poromitra; species Poromitra crassiceps. The sequence continues at coordinate 334,074 of NW_028152255.1, forward strand.
TGATGTTACTAAACACTGGTTCACGTTTGATTAAGCCAGCGTTGCCCAGAGAGATTATTAGAAGCATCGCGCCAAAAACCCATTCAAAACTCCCATAGGCGAAAACTGTGAAGAACCAGGGCTGTTAGCATCGATGATTTCCGGACTCGTTGCTGGAGCTCTCTATTTCAAGGCCTAAAAACATTATGCCATCTTCCTGAGTCAGGCGCAAAGCGTGTTTTTTTGCAGTTAAGGCCAGTCTAGCGCCTAAGGCCAGGGGGAAGATAGGGCCCCATGTGTACAAATATTATGTAAATGCAACCAGTAGGTAGAAAATGAGTTGGAATCAAGTTGATAATCCCTCTTTCAGGGAAGGCATGTTTGCACTGTTTCTTTTTTTAAACAGTACAATTAAAAATTATGGCCATCCATTTCATGAAGGGGACATCTCAAGTTTATGAAAAAACACAATGAAATGTTCTACCCCTGGTAGAAGAGTACATGACATGGTTTGTGTAGAGGTGTGGACCCAAATGCAGACAGAGAGGCAGAGACAGGAGCTAGTGCAAAACCAGGGTGTGCAATACATAAGGGATAATGTATAGTGAGCCGGTGATTACTGGGGAAGTAATGACCGACAGGTGAATGATTGAGCCCGACGCGCAGCGGGCATGATTTACAACTAAATCATTCAATAATCTGACAAAAATAATTATTCAAATTGATTTTTTATCACATTCACTGCCAGCCGTTTTTTTTTTACTGTAGGTAGGTTCTGCCAGAGGGTTTTTTTGAGGATTCTGGCTCATCTTTCAAGACCCGAGGATTCTTTTCTGCTAAGATTTTGTGAACACACAATATCTCAAAAGAACTAATATGTGTGCTTTCTCTGTCTAAAAGAGTTAGTTTGTAGAGTTAGTAGTTATGTAAGCATTAGCAGTTGAATACAGCATGGTTTCAGCGTCTGAAAAATTATTCTGAGATAAACGGCTTTTTGTGAAATTCGATCGAACAGTCACTTTAACCATTCATTTTTGGCATCAGTAAGACGTCAGACATCTAAACAATAGTTTTGAACAGTAATTTCCTCCATAACAGCAGGAAACCCCCCTCTGCTTCCAACTCCTCCCTCCGTGTGTGTTCTTCTTGGCTGCAGCGGCCGTGTCACAAGCTCGTTTCTGTTGCTGCTGTAACCTCGCGTCACCAGTCTCACTGCTTTGCTGCTGCTGTGCCTGTCTGCGCGGCCGCTCTTTGAGGAAGTCTGGATGGACTCGCTCGTTTCTTGGAGTTTTGGTTGAGAGCTTTGATGAAGCTTTTGCGATTCTGGTCATATTTATGCTGCGTGTTTCAAAGTGTGTTCCACCCGTAATCTATTATGCAAATTTGCAATCCCGCACCGCCAGCAATCAGCGCGAAAACGAAAGCGTTTTCGCCAATCCATTTTCATGAGAATGGCTTTCACTGCTTTTTGCTTGCCTTCCTCTAGTCAGGAGAGCACTGTCGCCACTTAGTGGGTCGGTGGAATGGGTTGTAAACGTTCGGTGGCTCCAATAATTATATAAGAGATGTAAAAGGGTTAGATGCACATCCCACGGTCAAAAAAAAAAAAAAAAAAAATTTTTGACGGAGTAATACGTCATTGGCAGTCAACCGTTGGATTTTTTTTGACGGAGTAATACGTCGTTGGCAGTGAACGTGTTAAAGGGATAGTTCGGTTTGTTTGAAGTTGGGTCCTATCAGCTAGTCACATACACTAACGTAATTCGGTACAGTGGTCTGGAAGCGAGGCGCAGTGTCTAACGAGATCCGGCACCCAGAGGAGCAGCCTCGCGCAGCCTCACCAGCATTTTCTCTCGCAGTACTGGGGGTCAACAACTAAAACGTAATTTAGCCACCAAAAAACAACGCCCACCTAAACAAATCGATATCAGTGTACATGCACGCTCTATTTGAGAATTTATCAGCGCTTTATTTCCGCCAAACAGTCATTTCATTCGGCACTACTTTTTCTCCCAAACCTATCACTACCGTATTCCTCCGCTCAACTCCTGCACAGAGCCGCGGTGCTGGATCACTCCGCAGATCACAGGTTATCTCAGTTCACAAAGTAGTTACATCGCGACAGCACGTCTGGAGTATTTTTCCCATCAATAATTCAACGATGGTGCGTGTTTGTGTATTTCCTGGCTGTTCAAACAGACAAAGATCCTGGTCTGGTTATCGGTTTCACCGTATTCCTTTGAAGAACCAAAGTATTACACAGTTGTGGCTTGTTGCACTGAATAGAGACATCAGCACTCCTCCCGAAAGTTTGGCAGAACTTCGCGTTTGCAGTGCACATTTTTCTGAAGAGGATTATCAACAACCCATAGCAGATAAGAAGGACAAGCACTTTCTGAAGAGCGATGCTGTACCTAGACCACAGGTGAGATATGAAATAGGAATCACATCATGCTTGTAGGCTACAATCGCATTTTTTTTTTCTCTTTTGTCTAAATGCATGACGAAATCGGCACGTTTTCACGTTATTTATGCGCAATATTACTTTCACAGGCATGTACATCACCGGGCCCAATGCAGGAAGAACAGCAAATGTTTTCTGTCCCAAGAGAATCCACCCCCAAGAAGACACCAGTCAAGAGGCTGTATCTAACCCGACCCAAAATCTCAGATTATCATCGCATTTACAGTTTGTACTATCAAGTCCTCAACACCCCCTCCCCCAACCCAGAGTCGGCCCATCCACCTCTGGAGCCTACCTACTGTCCTGTTACCTCCAGCATGTAAAAAAGACATTCACACCAAGGACTCCTACACTGAAACAAATCAGACCTCAGCCCCCCCATGATAACATTTTGTCCCATGGTCCTCTCGAACACCACATTTTAGCTTTTAGATGTGTGTTTTTTCACATAAAATGTATGAAACTGATCCCCCTAAGAGTCATATATTTGGTCACTGTTGCATGAGTGTTATTTGATAAATAAATCCAGATTTGATCACATCAAGTTTCACTTTATTTACATCTTGTTGCTTTACATGTTTGGTTGGTCGCACCAGAGAAAAAGTTTTCTATGTCATGATTGATTGATGTCCAAAAATTAAAAAAGATCCAGTGCATCTTGGTTTTCTTTGAAGCCAATGTACTGTCCATTGGGGGATGGACATGCATTTCGAATTGTATCCACAACACATGATGGTAACACCGCTCTGTTGCCTTTTCCAAGCTGCTCTCCTCTCAGGGCCCACTCCAGCACTACCCGGTAAGCAACCAGCCTGAATTGCCTGAAACAGAATAAAAACAAACAGAAATGTTTTACGGTTGTTATTGCAAAAAATAATATGCAGTATACCACTGTCATTATTGTGTCATAAAAAGTTTAGGCTACATAATAGGACGGTTTCCCATATGCCTCCTACAATGTGGTGTGATTTCACATAATATATGGGATATATATGTATAATTTATATGCGATATACAGTATCGTCATAACAGTGTGATATATATGGATGACAAAACAATCAAATTATATGAATTACTCGACTGATATGTGCTGTGCTCCCACAATACGTGTAGAAGTTTAGGGTGGGAACATGTCGGCCAAATAGGCTATTGTAGTCTATATTGTAACGTTTCATATCAGCTGGAGGTGGTGAGATGTAGCCTTGCCAGTAACAAAATAGGCAGGCCTAGAACAAGGAGAAAAGACTTACTTTGGAGACAACTCGTCATCTGGCCCCTCTGCTCTGGGACGTTTCCCCCAATTTATCTTTGGAATGGTGAAAAAAGTCCGCAAGACACCGGGATTCAGTAGGGCAGCATACTCTGGGTGGTTGGTGATGCAGAGTGTATCTGGAGGATCCTCTGCTTCTGAAAGATTGGCAAGTTGCGTTGCTACCAGGTTCCACTCATAGCAGCAGTAGCTCTCTGGCTCTGTGGGCATGGCCTCACAGTTTCCACATCTGCACCACCAGGTAGATTGCAATCGTTCTCTTTCTTCGGGCCCCTCATCTTGGTCAGCTGTTTCCACATCAGCTTGTCTTTCTCTTTCTGCCCGTTCAATGTCTCTCTGCAAAAGTTCCTCCTCGGTATACTCTGGTTCATAGAGGTATCCTCTTGCCCCCATGGTGAACGGCATATCATCGTCGCTATCAAAATCCCTCATATTTTCATTCGTGTAGGCTATCGTATTTGCTGTGTCTTCTTGAACAACAAACAGGAAAAATGAGCCTGATCCCAGCGGATCTGCGGAGTGATCCAGCACCGCGGCTCTGTGCAGGAGTTGAGCGGAGGAATACGGTAGTGATAGGTTTGGGAGAAAAAGTAGTGCCGAATGAAATGACTGTTTGGCGGAAAAGTAAAGCGCTGATAAATTCTCAAATAGAGCGTGCATGTACACTGATATCGATTTGTTTAGGTGGGCGTTGTTTTTTGGTGGCTAAATTACGTTTTAGTTGTTGACCCCCAGTACTGCGAGAGAAAATGCTGGTGAGGCTACGCGAGGCTGCTCCTCTGGGTGCCGGATCTCGTTAGACACTGCGCCTCGCTTCCAGACCACTGTACCGAATTACGTTAGTGTATGTGACTAGCTGATAGGACCCAACTTCAAACAAACCGAACTATCCCTTTAATAGCGTTTTCAACGACAAAGCGGTTTCATTCGTAATTGGCACACAAGACACCACAGCTGCAACTGGTTGGCCTAATTAGTAGTGTACGTGTGAGTGTTGACACAGCTGGATTAATCAGTATAACCAGCAGCAGAGCAGCGGTCGGTTGTCGAGAATTCTACAACAGCATGAGTGAATACTGGATTCTGTTTGGCTAGCAACAGTGGTAAATAGGCCAACAATCTACAGTTCGGCTCCAACCGCAGTATCACTCCGCTCCCTGATGCTGACTCCGCTCCCTGTGCTGACTCCGCCTACTGTTAGCCTGTCAGTCTGCAAATCTCTAACAAGGAAATGGCTGATCTCTAACAAGGAAATGTCCGATTTCGTAGTAACGTTTGATTTACTGGGTGGATTGAGTTTTGAGCAGTGGTTAGATGAAGATGAAGGTGAAGTGAACAAAGAACGACATGGTGAAATTGGGGAGAGAGAACTGGCTGAGCTTGAGTTGTCACGAGTTCGGACTAGCGGGAGGTCGGACTAGCGCCCGGACCCCGAACCTGGGACTGTCAAACAAACAAACACCCTCTGCCGTCACCAGATATCAACACACCACCACCAAAACGGGCTGCTTTAGATAACTGTTTAAATAACTGTGAATCCCGTTAAGGAATAGGTTAGTTGTTTTTTGGCTCAAAGGCAACTAAATGTTTAGTGCAATCATTGATCTTGTGTATGGAACTATATTCTGTGGCGGAAGGATAAATGTATTCTGAAACCAGTAATGATTGTAAATAAATGAATTGGATGTTACAATTGTGTATTTTTTATATTATTTGGTAGCTGTTGTAGAAAACAAATTTACCACTCGAGGTCGGGGATTGTGGCCACATTTACCACTGGTACAGGGTTTATAGCACTCGGCTTCGCCTCGTGCCACAACCCTGTACCAGTGGTAAATGTGGCCACAACCCCCTTCCTCTCGTGGTAAATTTGTTAAATAATGACCGGTGAATCTTGTTGATTGACCAATCAGAATCGAGTATTCAAGAGAGCCGTGTTCTAATGTGCATTATACAACAGTTAGTTCCGGCCAGGCAATTTGATTGGACAAGAGGGATCCTACCAGTGCCAATATTTCATGATAATGCACTGACGCTTCACTGTGTGTAGATCACTCCGCTTCACAGCTGCCCTAATCAACAAAATGCTTCACAGCTGTAGAGTAGACAGTAGTAAAGTAGACAGCCTGCAGTTAATTAGGCTGATTAGGCGGCAAAGCAGAAAGCTGAGGGAACTATTTTTGTTGGCGGAGGAATAAATAGAGAAAGCATATATTTTCTCAGCTTTTTGTCATTTTTTTAATCAGCTTTGTTTAATAGAACTGTTGCATAAAAGCAATATCACACTCGAGGTCGTGCTGTTGTTGTCTAATATCGGCACTGCTGTGATTATCTTCGGCCGAATCACAGCAGTGCCGATATTAGCCAACAACCGCACTCCCTCTCGTGTGATATTGCTTAAATATATGGCTGTCTGTGCAATACTTATCAATGTTTTTTTGTTGTGGTTTTGTGTCTGTATTTTTTTTTATCTTAGCTTAGTTTATATTAACTTTGATTTTATAGTTTTGTTTTTAACTAAAGTTTTTAACTGCACTGAGTTTTTAACTGCCTGTCTGACAGGGGCTACCTCAAGTTTCGTTGTAATCGTACAATGAAAGGAAATTCAACTAAATTCAATTTGGGGATTTCCGGTTTTGGAGCGCACCGCAGTACAGAGAGAGTCGTGAAAAGTAATAAATATACATTTAATTGCCGAGATGTGTCTCGTCTTATTTTTTTCACTGAAATGTTTTCTGTCTCCTGCATCCATCGCTGCATCCCATGCTTCAAAATCGTTGTACTGTCTAAATATATTGAAATTAATCTTAAAATCTGACGTTGCTGTATTCTTCTTCATGTGCGTTTGTTTCTCAAGCTAACTCAGTTGCAGCAGTTGAGGCTTTGACAGCTGTGCGCGTGCTGATTGTTTACAGTAGGCTACGTTAATTAAACAGCCGTGCAGGTTGGGCAGCGGATCAATTTGCATGTGATTAGACTTGAGCCGGACTACGTGTGCATTATACAGTTTTAATGAACACCTGCCGGCCAATCAGAAACGAGAATTCACCCAGACCATGGTATAACATGAAATATAGTATATACCCTAACAGCTAACTAACAGCCCGACCGACCCGGCCCTTAGAGCCAATGGGGTCATCCCTATGTTCCCCGGGTCCTATGTTCCCCGTTTTTGTGGGACCGGGGAACATAGAACCCCGCTATGTTCCCTGGGAGAGGTTAGGTTTTGGGTTAGGGTCTGGGGGAGGTTAGGTTTACGCATGGGGGGTGGGAGAGTCTGTGGGAGGTTAGGTTTAGGGTTAGTGAAAAACGGGGAACATAGAACCCGGGGAACATAGACATGATCCCGAGCCAATCACCATTCAAATGTGTATTTAGTGCCATAGATTCTGATTCATGCAATTGACTCCATGAATGCACAGTTTCATGTAAACATTCACAATACGGTGGTGGCAGTGATGTACCATCAGTGAGAGGCCAGTTTAAAATAGCCTACTAAAAGTTCAATTATATAACACTTACAAATACGTTTTACTTAAGTAAGATGCAATACACATGTGTTTAAATAGTGTCATTATATATTTTTAAACTCAATGTGGGTTGTATTTTTCATGTCATCTAGCCACTAGACAGGGAGTGCCAGATGTCCATGCGACACATGCCACACGACAAACATGGTCCTATACCGAAAAAATAAATATATCAAATAAAATAAATATATATTTGATGCATTCAAATGTGTATTTAGTCCCATATATTCTGATTTATGCAATTGACCCCATGAATGCACAGTTTCATAGTAAACATTCGCAATATGGTGAATATGGTCAAAAGGTGCTGCTTCGGGACAAGCCTTTTCTCCTTTGTCGCCTTCACTCTGACCCGGTGCAGCGCGACGGTCCTGTTGTCTCATCTATCAAACCTTGCGTAGAATCTCTACTAAGGATTCATAGGACTGTGTTGAAAAGAATGACTAACCTATCAGTGATGGTACGCACACCTGCACGCAATTCCCCATTACCAGCAGCTGCCACAGTGATTACACACGGATCTGCCCCATATCCCGTCCCCTGCATGCTCAAATCCAACCAATGGTCAATGCAAATCACAACATGAAGTTACAGCGCATATAAATGAGCCTGATTATCAATTCAAAAGAAAAAGAGTGGCAAACATGTTACTGGCTACAGTAAATGCAGTGAGCGCAACAGAGGAAAAAAAGGAAATAAAACCTGTCCGATTCAGAGATGGAGGGGAAAAAAGTCGGATTTGGTGCGAGAATGTTATGTGTATTATAACATTGCACCTGAAACATGTATTACTCACTGTATTCACTTCAGTCAGCAGCACAGAGGCACACCATTGCGCGCTGTGTGCCTTTCATCCCCTCATCTTGCCGCTGTGCCAAATGCGCACACACAGGCAGCCTGTCACCATGGATTCTCTGGTAACTGTCTGCCTTTCCGAAGCCCTGCCACTCCGAACGTTAACTTCCATTATTCGGACTGGCGGTCGTTCACCTTAGAAGCCGCAATGCCGACCTTAGGTTTAGGCGTGGGGGTGGGAGAGGTTAGGTTTTGGGTTAGGGTCTGGGGGAGGTTAGGTTTAGGCATGGGGGGAGGTTAGGTTTGGCGTGGGAAAATGGGGAATATAGAACCCGGGGAACATAGACATGATCCCTTTCTGAGTGCCGATATTTCGGAGTGGCAGAACGTCGGAGTGGCAGCACGTCGGAGTGGCAGCATGTAACCGGATTCTCTACTTAATTCTAACTGATTTATGCCATAAAATTCTCTGTAATCTCTGTCATATGCTTGCTAATTATGTGTGTTAATGATGTAATCAAAGAATACAACTTGAAGTGTAAATGTCGCATTTTGGCACTCACGTCCCATCGCAATTGTGTCCATAGAACCAACATGTTATGATAGCCATTGTAGCCTAGATTTTTTCTTTTCATTCCATTGACATTATGCAGTTTTGAAGATAAAGCAAGGTGCAATGAAAACAATAGCCTATGATGGGTATGTTTATCTTGCCTTTTATTGGGCCTATATGATTTAATTTAATTTATATATTTCTATTGTATTTAATTTTTAATATTTGTTCTTATTGTAGATCATAATTAGGTGTACAACTTTCATCTACTCATTTTCACTTTGATAGGCTATGGTGTATCAGCATGTGTTGTCTATTGGGCTGTTTTTGCCAATGAAATATGCATAATTAAATAAATAAATACCGTAAATGACCATTAACAGCCCATTCATGACCACATTTAAATAATTAATCACAGACATTAAAATTCCAGTGTGGCTGGAAGACTATGATTTTTCCAATGTTCTAAACATTTCCAATGACTTGAGGCAGGGAGGTGCACAGGAAAAACAGACTTTATTGACACAGGAGAGATCATTCAAAACATTTTTTTACAACGAAATACAGGCCCATAAGTTAGGTCTACATATCTTTTCCAAACTCATTCATGGCAAACAACCATTATCTCCGCTTGTCTCAACAGAGGGAAACCACGCACTTCAGTTGGACGGCGGTCTGGCATTTCGGCTTTGGACATAATTTGTGTGGGATAAGGTGCTTATGTGTGCACTTCTCCGTGATTTCTCTTCGCCACGAAGCAACTGGGGGCGCTGGACTTGAAGATGGGTCAGAGTTACTTTGTGTGGGATAAGGTTCATATGTGCACTTCTCAGTGATTTATCTTCGCCACGAAGCAACTGGGGGCGCTGGACTTGAAGATGGGTCAGGGTTTGCGTAGATTATTTGCGTAAATTGTCTTCTTTACTTTTGAACCTCTTTTTTACATCACTACGTCTGTGTGGGATACCTTTGCAACATGATACTGCCATGTCATGTGTATACCGAGCAACTAGTGTTTCCACAGGATGTGGAATCTACAGTCCCAACCGTGTGGATCGAAAATCCCACTGTGTGTGCAATCCTACCACACCACTCGCTGGATGTGTGCAAGAGCAAGGGAAGTGTGGGATCGGGATCATGTCTATGTTCCCCGGGTTCTATGTTCCCCGGGTTCTATATTCCCCGTTTTTCACTAACCTCTCCCGGCCCCCACGCCAAACCTAACCTCCCCCCATGCCTAAACCTAACCTCCCCCAGACCCTAACCCAAAACCTAACCTCTCCCACCCCCACGCCTAAACCTAAGGTCGGCATTGCGGGTGGTCGGCATAGCGGGTGGACACCATTTGGGAAAAGCGGGGAACATAGGACCCGGGGAACATAGGGATGACCCCGTGGGATCTATGCATGCTGTGGTTCATCACTCCATTGAGCTTAGGCTCGTCATCAAAGGTTCAAAGTCCATCCGGTCCAACCTGGTCCAAAAACCTGACCTAGAGTGGTAAGGTCAGATTGCAATTCAAATATATATTCTTAACTAAAATAATATAAAAGTGGACCAAATACTAAATATTCTGTTTTTAGCTTAGTTATGAAAATAACCCATGAATTACAAAACATACAATAGCAAAAATGTTCTTTACTTTTTTAGCTCTGTGTTTCAGGGAACCTAAGTCATGATGATAACTTCTATTAAATCAGAATCCATTCAAATGCATTGCATTCCTTCTTTCAGTAATTAGTTTCAGTCTCCAATTACCTTTCTCATAAAGAAATACAAAATCAACATACTATAACAAAATGGGGTCCACGCGTTAGTACGACACCCCATAGGTCAGACTACACATAACTCCGACCACCCGCTAATCCGACCATTGATGTCTACGGCGAGTTTTATCATTGTAGTCTCATAATGTTGACCCTCCATTAATCCGACCATTTTAACGCCATTATTCCGATTATTCGGATTTCATACCCAGTAGTTCGACCTCGCGTAAATCCGCCTATATACAGCACTTCCAACAGAAGCAGTCTGTGCATTTCTCTGTGCGCTCTGGCTCGGCAGATTTACTCCATAATAGCATATAGGCTACGCAGAAATTCCGGTTAGTCCGGTTAGGAGTCAAGTCTCATGCCAATCTGAGCGTTGGCACTTGGCAACTTTGGTCGGTGCTTTTTGGCTGGTGTGAAACCGAACCAAACAAGTTGGAATTTCTGGAAAACAAAACAAACTATAATTTTTGTGTCTGGTCTTACGAGGCACCGAAATAACCGTATGAACTGTGAAAACGCCGTAATTGTGCGTGGCGTGCACGACCCGCTGCGCATTTGCTTCGGAATGAGAGAGAGATGGAGGGTGTGTGTGTGTGTGTGTGTGTGTGTGTGTCTCTCTCTCTCTCTCTCTCTCTCTCTCTCTCTCTCTGTGGAGTCCCACGCAACTGTCTAATTTACTGCGGTCGGATTTTTGGGAGGTCGGATTTATGAGATTAAAATAATAGGGCGGATCTTTGGGTAGTCTAACTCATGAGTGGTCGAACTATTAAGAGGTTGGACGGAAGACTATGACCCAACAAAATAATATCATCACATAGTAATTGGCATAACCAACTTTTGTAAACATGTGTGTGTTGTGATCTTGAGTTAGGGAATACCCTCTTTCAAGCCACATACACTAAACATTAGCAGCAGACATGAACAAGAGTGCAATGTAATGTGCTACTGCACATAAGGTGCTTGTATAACATAACTGAACAGTCAAGTATCACAAATCAAGTATCACAAATAAACAGAAAATAAATACAGCTGCCGAATATGATTGCATTGCACAACTGTAGTTTTCCATGGTGAACTAGTGAGCTAGCGCATTAGCCAAAGTTAATGAGATTTCACTGTGTAACCGTTAGCTCATCACGTTAGCCGTTAGCTCATAACATTAGCTTCATTACAAGCTTAGCTTACCAATGCGATCAATCCTAAACACCCGACGATAGGAGACGACGGGACCCTCCGACGGCTTATGGCGCTTCTCTCACCAAGTGCTGTTAGAGTTTTGATCAAAATAATTGAGTTTTAGCTCTTATCTCGTCAGCTGATAACTGCGTGGTTCTGTCACGCTGCGGTGTGGCAGGAAAAAGGAAGTTTCAAAGCGGTGCGTTGATCATATAGTTCCCCCACGTGAAAGGTTCCACCTCACGTGAAAAGGTTCCACTATTTGACCGTCTGCATGTAACGCTGTGACTCAATGACTGTTAACCCTTAACTCATTCATGGCCAAAGACGTCTTTGACGTGTTATCAGGAATAGCCCAGAGGGCCAATGACGTGTTTGACATGTTTTTGTTTTTATTAGTGCAGCGCGTAGTTCAAAGACTTCCCCAGCCTGTGACATGTTATCAGGTCCCTAGCCTCAAAGACAAAGCCGACAACACGCGATCAAACACAAACCGCAGCTGTTGTTTGAAATGAGCAGGAGGAAAAACAGAGAAACGCGCTTCCTTGTGCAGAGGAGAAACGCCATTGAAACGCCCCTCGGCGCGCTGCACTGGTCGCCTTGCTGCAGGGCGAACCTGGATTGATTTGTTCGCGGTAGTCAAACCCGTGACGAACATGATCGATCCGGTTCCAGCGCCTGGTCCCAAAGCCAAGCCGGACCCGTTCCTGTGTCGCAGCATTCGTCCCAGCCCGAACGAGAGGAGGAAAACGATGCAGAGGCAGAGGAGGCTAGACGTTGATCTCAGACCAGATGGGTGTTCCCCTCCTATGCTAATTTGCGGGGGAAGGAGGTGCGATCCAGCAGCAGCTGTGGACAGAACTCTCTATCTCTGTGTGTCTGTCTGTCTGTCTGTCTGTCTGTCTGTCTGCACACTCACTCACACTGAGTAAACTGTATTGTTGAATGTAAAAAAAGCACTTCATGTATATATATATATATATATTTTTTTTTTTTGTTATTTGTGTCATAACGAATAATATTTACATGTCTGATGTCAATACAGTTCAAAATAAAAGAATTGAGAGCGAGTTCTGCCTGAGATTGCTTTACAAAAATGGCCTTTTCTCCTGTTTGTCTTCTCAGAGAGACCTTTTTGGTGAAAACAGGGTGTATATAAATGGCTATAAGTAGAGTACAGAACATGCTAAAAGCTCACTTTTTTTCCCCTGGTGAACCCAGAGACGTACATCTTCATTTTGAGGTATTGCAAATCACTTTGGTGCTAATAGATAATTTACTGTGGGTCTTGAAAGATGACCAACAATTATGAAAATCTTTGGCCTGTGCTAAATATTGGCAGTCCTAAACTGGCCATGAATGAGTTAACAGGCAATGTTTGAGAGTTAAACAGACATGAGAGTTCAGCAGAAATGAAATTAACTCATTGAGTGCCAAGGACGAGTATAGTCGTCAATTCAAATAGTAACGTTCAGTGCCAATGACGACTAAAGTCGTCAATTGCGTTTTTTGACGGTGGGATGTGGATCAAAGCCAGATCCATCTCCTAAAGTATGGTGGATGTTGAATGTGTAAAAGCTATTTTACAGACCCATTAGGTGGCGACAGTGCTCTCCAGATTAGAGAAAGTTGAGTAAAAAACAGAGAAGAAGTCATGGGGAAACGGAAATCGCATCCGTATGCATCGATATGCATGAAGCATAACGTTAGCTGTGCCTGCAGCAGCCAATCTGCTGCCACAATTGAGCCCCTCCGTGTCCGCTGCGATAGCCCATCCGCATGATTTAGTTGCAGACACCAGCGTCTTTCTGAAAAGTTACATTATTCTCAGCTGGGAGCCGGCGACACGCTGTGAAAAAGTGGGGTGCAGCGCACTTTTCAGTGCAGAGCAAACGCAGCAGAGCCACCAGAGACACTCCCACGGAGGAGGAGGAGGGGGGTGGGGCACGCAGGGCAGCATACAACCATTGACAGTAAACACAGACCCAGACAGCAGGCTCGATGGACAGAGACAGGCAAACAAGCTAGACTATCTGATGCCAACCAGCAGTAAACCAGCGCTGCTGGTTGCAGCTAAAAAATATTATTTTGCCAAACAAAATTCCTTTGTTTTCACTGTTTTATTGAAGGAAATTATTTTTGAGGTGTGACTACATCAGAAAATATTAGCTTCAGAGTCAGTCATGTGCTTGAAATGCTTCATTTCACAAAAGGCTAATTATCTCAGCTTCTAATTTGAAACGTCTATTTTTGCTCAAAACAACCTATCTTCTCCGGCTCATAACTAAAGAACGGAAAATGATATCAATAAACTTTTTTTTGCTGATGATAGAAGAGAGTCTCCTCGTTCTTTGTGCGTGTTCGGTGTTTACATAGTAATATCACACAATATTCTGTGGGCCTCGAGAAATCACTGAAAACGCTCTGAAACTCTGGCACTGGTCCGTTCTCCAAAAGTGGCTGGCACTCAAATGTTTATCTAATCAAATGCTTGTCTGTTCAGCTTTTTAATATATTAATCCAGATGTTGTATGTGCATTTTCAGATGTTAATATATATATGTTTCTGATGTTAATATATATATTTTCAGATATTAATATATATATTTATTTATGGTTCCATGTCGCTGTTCCGACCTCCCGCTGGTTCGACCTCTCTCTATTCCGACCTCCTGTTGTTCCGACCTCCCGCTAGTCCGACCTATACCCTCGACCACCCAATATTCCACAGACAGGCCGCATCTCTCCTCCACTCGAGAACATTCTTTCCCAGCTGTCGCTGTCCATCAGCAGGAGTGCTGAAATGTAGATCAATCATTTTTGGTTACGTGCATCCAAGCACCGATAGCTGCTAATGGTGACATGAACAGATTCGTTGAGAATTCACGGTAAATGTAGAAGAGCTAGAGAGAGAACTATGTACAGGACTGAAAGACTGCCTCTTCCCACCTGCACACATACCCCCGAGCAGGGATTCCGCTAGCATTTTTTCTGGCCGGCCAATTGAGCTGGCGACATTCCAGAATTCTGGCTTTATAGAATATTTATCGGCCCAGTCAAAATGTAGCCTATTGAAAAAAGATAGATTAATCATTTCTTAAATACATAACAATTTTTTAGCAAACGAAATCTTAATTTTAAATAATTTTTTGATTTCCAAATAACTATTCACTGCGGTCTAAAGGGAGCGAGCTGCAGGCACACTGCTCTTTATTTAATTAATTATTTCAGTTCGGGTTTGCGGACCCATTAAGATTAAACAATAAAAAACAAAAGCTATTATCCAATCGTCCAACAAACGTATTTTATTATAGTGAATGAACTCCTCACAAACTTTGAGAACTGATGCCTAAAGAAAGACACTGGCGGGCCTATATTAAATGTCTCTTTGCATCCAAGAACGTGAAATTAAATAACTTGAAAGATAATCTAAATTAAGAAGTTGCCTACCTGCAACAAGCCAGAGATGAGACGTGCAGTCAGTCAAACTTTATAGCCTGCAGTGTTATGTATTGTCTATTCATTCATCTTCCTTTTACAATGCTTTTATTTTCTTGTCATTTAGTTAATTAGTTCATTTGGTTTAATTTCTATTCATTTATTTTATTTCGATCCCCATGTCAGTTTCATTGCCACCTCCATAATATTGCTAAAATCAGACACGGCCTCTCCCCCTGCTGCTGAGTCTGACATGCACGCAGAAGCAGGGCCTAGCGGCGCTGGAAGGGGCTACGGGAGTGGAGCTGGCCGTGGTGCGACCCGTGCGGAGGCTGTCCCGTCGCTGTCTGAGGTGCTGATCTGCCTTCTCTCTCTCCACTCCACAGCTGTCCACGTAATCTAACGTTATGCCTCTACTCGTAGGCTATAAAGGCACATTCAACTCGAGCACATTTTGCGCACAGAATGCCCCGCAATTTGAAGATCAATACACATAACATGTAGACATTAGGTTGAATCCAAATGCAACATGCAGACAAGAACATGCAGCAATATACAGATTTTAGCTATCTACACAAAGGAAAACGTGCAATCTTGTTTGGATTTGCTGCCATTTAGTAGGGGTCATGCCTATGTTCCCCGGGTTCTATGTTCCCCGGGTTCTATGTTCCCCGTTCCTGCTAAAAAAGGTTCTATGTTCCCCGCTCCCGAAAAAGGGTCCTATGTTCCCCGGGTCCTATGTTCCCCGCTCGTATGCGCAAAGTCGGCGAGTGCAAACCACAATATCTCGAGGTTGTGAGACTTCATTGACAGACTGCATGAGGGAAAGCTCGAGTCTATAGGCTCAGATATATGCACACATTCAGCAGCAGGAGCAGCAACATGCTATCCATAATATTACATTTTTCAGAGAGAGAGAAAGAGAGATCAATATTTGCAACATTCACGCAGCACAAATCGCCTCTGCCTATATAACCCACAGACATGCACAAGTTCTGTAAAGCCATTCAAATAAATTGTTTAATTTCGCTTTCCTCTGCAACAGGCTACTTCCCACAGGCTACTTCGCAAGCATAATGGGCGAAGAAAAAATAAAGCGAAATAATAAGTGTTATATCACTACGTGGCCGACATATGCTTCTCTAGCCTCTGTATAAATGTTACAAATTGCTAGGGAAAACTTTCTTATCGTGGCATTGTGCCAGGAAAACATGCGGCATAGCCTACTGCGCCATAGCGCATCAGAAACATCTATATCCCCTGAAAATACTCAATAAACACAATAAATACTGTTGTTTCAAAGTTAAATTGTGTATTTATTTCTCATTTAAATGCGGCTCTGAAACTGGAACTTTTGCAAGCCGAACCCCATATTTTCAAGATGAGCCAGAGAGAGCCAGAGACCCGAGGCAGTGCACTGTAGTATGGAGTCACGCTGAAAAAGGTGCACTGTCTCTGGGCAGTGGGTGTTGGGTGCTGGGGGTGAAGTGAAGGATGGTTGTGGAGGCGTGCGGCGGTGCGCTACTCGCCGACTTGCATACGAGCGGGGGACATAGGACCCGGGGAACATAGGACCCTTTTTCGGGAGCGAGGAACATAGGACCCGGGGAACATAGAACCCTTTTTCGGGAGCAGGGAACATAGGACCCGGGGAACATAGGACCCTTTTTCGGGAGCGGGGAACATAGGACCCGGGGAACATAGAACCCTTTTTCGGGAGCAGGGAACATAGGACCCTTTTTCGGGAGCGGGGAACATAGGACCCGGGGAACATAGAACCATTTTTCGGGAGCAGGGAACATAGGACCCTTTTTCGGGAGCGGGGAACATACAGTAGGACCCGGGGAACATATAACCATTTTTCGGGAGCGGGGAACATAGGACCCGGGGAACATAGGACCCTTTTTCGGGAGCGGGGAACATAGGACCCGGGGAACATAGGACCCTTTTTCGGGAGCGGGGAACATAGGACCCGGGGAACATAGGACCCTTTTTCGGGAGCGGGGAACATAGGACCCGGGGAACATAGAACCCTTTTTACAGACAACAGCTGTTGCTCGTTAGACATCAAAGGGAAAAGACTGGACAGCTCTCTCTCTCTCTCTCTCTCTCTCTCTCCTCCCAATTGTTGTCTGATAAAGATGGACTGAAATCTGTGGGAATGTGTTGGTTTTGAATGTATATGCAGTGTAATTGTCAATTGTGTAATTATTTGAATTTGAGAATTATTGTCTCTGTTTTTGTTTATAATTGATTATTCGTTAATCATTTTTCTGTTGTATAGCTTGTTTAAGTAAGAAGGGTAGGCGCTATAAGCTATAGCTTCAGCCTACACCTTTTCGGTCTATCAGCCTTGTGCTGCTTGTTTGTACTTTTTCGTTTTATTTTATGAAATGTTTTAATTTCCCATGACCGAAAAAAAAAAAAAAAAAAAAAAATGTAGTCTGTTCTATCATGTAGCCTATCACACCATTCTTGCATACTGTATCTTGTTTTTGTTAAAATGGTATGTGCTAATGTGTAGCCTACAGAGCAAAATAGTCAAATTGTGTGTGTGTGTGTGTGTGTGTGTGTGAGTGTGAGTGAGAGAGAGTGTGTGTGTGTGTGTGTGTGTGTGTGTGTGAGTGAGAGAGAGTGTGTGTGTGAGAGAGAGAGAGAGAGAGAGAGAGTGAGAGAGAGTGAGTGATACAGAAAGTTTTGAATCAGGCAAGTGTCGTTTGTTGCTGCAATTTGGTATCTCGGATGCTGCTGTTGCTGCAGCATGAGCTATTGGTTATAATTTTTTAGCCCCTCCACCCAATATCACCACCAGCCGTCACTTCTAATAATAACACAATAATAAAAATAATAATGTACAAATAATAACCATATAACAATACCAATAATATAATAAGAACAACAACAAAGATAATAGTTATAATAATAACAACTTACAATAATAATAATAATAATAGAACATGGGGGTGGCTTTCTTTTATTGTTTTTTATTTTTAGGGACTGAGTTCACTCAAAAGGTACATGTCAGCTGGGCTGAGTTGAGTTGGGCTGGGCTGTGTGTGTGTGTGTGTGTGTGTGTGTGTGTGCGTGCGCGCGGGTGCGTGTGCGCGCGCGCGTGTGTGTGTGTCACACGCATGCTGTGTGTGTTGTGCGAAACAGCGCCTATTGTCTGCCGCTGTTTGTGTGCGCTTCCCATGGCATTGATTTACATGTGATTAAAGCTTGGTTGACAGAGCCGAATTTATGGCAGTGTAGGTCGGACTAGTGGGAGTTCGGACTAGCGGGGGTCGCACTAGCGCCTGGACGCCTTTATTTATTGCTCTTAACCTGGGTTACAATGAGGATAGTCCCTACTCCTATGACAGCGTATCATACTACATGTGTGTGTACGTGTGTGTGTATGTGTACTGTCCTTACCATGCATCTATCCTCCAGGAATAGTGAAGTGGCTGTTCTTGTTCTTGATCTCCTTGGAGCCCTGTCACAGTAGCACATTCTTGATGCATTGGTGCACATGACGGAAGGTAGATCAGCTGGAGGTTGACATCCACAGGCTAGGAGCGCTTGCTGCCATGGGAGGAGAGAGGAGGAGGGGGGTGGAGTTAGCAGCTGGTACTGAGAGAAGAGAGGAGGGGAATGGATGAGAAGGAGGATGTGTTTACCTGTAAGCTGTCAGTCATAGCCATGCTGATACAGACATGCTTCTTCTACGTGACGTTCTTGCTGGTGTACCAGTTCGACCTCGGTCTGGGTGGGCGTGACGCAGGTCTCTCAAATATCCGCAATATATGTTGCAGTAGACCTTGATGGCATCCTGAGTGCAGCCCTGGTCAGGGTCGATCCAGTGCTCGCCTGGAAGAGGAGAAAAAGGTTTTGACACATTCTGGAGCGACCATTCCCAAAATACTGCTTTGACCCAAAATGTGAATATATTTCAACATTCTAAAAAACACGAAAGTCAACCTTTATTCCAAAAGCTTTAAAACATTTCACTAGTCTAAACAGCTAATGGAGAATGGGAATCCAAATAAACGAAACAAACCGCCTGTATTTATGACGTAAATGATGTAATGTGTTCCTGGACAAGCAGTATCCTACTGCTCTACCGGAAAAATCCCCTTGGAGACTCACTGCTGGTTTGACTTCAGTATTTCTGCCCTACAAACTCAGCACAAACAAACCATCGTGGGATCAGCAGGACTCTACTGTCCTACAGTTCCACCATCCTAAACCCCTCAGAGACTCATTCCTCTTCTAGACTGGCTATCATATCTTGATATCATGGCAGGTTATTGCAGGTTCTTCATCTAACCCTTGGTGTTTCCATCCAACCAACTTTTCACAAGACCTAACAACCTATATCTATGATCAGTACCGCCACCGTCCCACCATCCCACTGCTGCACCGTACAAATCTACCTTGAGAGTCACTGCTCTTTCAGTCGGGGTGGCACATCTTGAGGTCACGGCAGGTTCTGGTGGGGTTCTTGCAGGTGCCCTTGGGGCTGGGGATCTGCTCGATCTGCTGGCTCAGGGTCTTGTTTCCTAAAATGTCTATTATATTAGAAGCAGTCAAAAATTGCATGTGTTTAAAGGGGTTTCTCCATTACTGTGTGTGTGTGTGTGTGTGTGTGTGTGTGTGTGTGTGTGTGTGTGTGTGTGTGTGTGTGTGGACATGGAGTGTGGCGACCTCCATGGCGGTGCTGAGGAGCACCCTGTCCAGTGGCTCAGCAGGGTCCACAGATGCAGCTTCAACACAGAAGAAAAACAAGATGGGTTACAAGCTGTTGTACGTGTGTAAACAACAGGAAGATGACACTTACCGAGGGGTGGAGGGTGCGTGGCCTTCCCAGGAGGGAGGAGCAGCTGCAGTCTTCTCTCCTTGTCCTGGCCCAACATATACAAATGTAAATGCGTTCATCTAAAGGTTCCATTCCATGTCGGCCCCATGCCAATTGCCGATACGGGTTTCATACCAGTATTACACTGGGTGTTAGGTGGGGCCAAGCTGAGCAACATACAAAAGATTAAAAGAGACTCGCGACACTGATTTGCTCCCAATGTTTTGTTTAATTTTGCATTTTAAAAGACGTTTCGAGCCGTTGCAGGCTCTTCGTCAGGTCAGGCAGCAATAATCAAGAGAGGTTCAGGTGTTCCTCAACATACAAAAGACCCATATGAGTCCCATCTTCAGACAAGCTTTGTGTGGGTACAACATGGGCTAGAATCTAGGTTGCAAGCAGCTTTGACCATGGGTTCCATGCTGACTGCATACAGATTGCACACACATGGGTTTCACACTGGACTTTACATACATTATACATTATAACTAGATTGTTTAAATGATAAGTTGACCCAAAAAATTTAATTCAGTCATTAACCACTCACCCCACCGATGGAAGGTGTTTTGGGGTGAGTATAACTGATTTTTTTATTTTTGGGTTAACTTATCCTTTAAGGCAGTGGGTCTCAATTGTTTGGCTTCAGTTCCCCCTTTCCCTGATTTCTGAATCCTAGTACCCTCCTTTACCTGACAAGATTTGGCTTCAAAAACTGTAAAACTGATAACCCACCTTTTGAAGAATATATCATTACAACATAAAACAAATAGTGTAAGAGTTGCAATTCGTTACCTCCTGAGCAGATTTATTTTAACATTTTATTTATTTTCATGATTGTTTCTTAGATTTTTCCATTTCCTTTCTCTCAAGTACCCCCTACCTCCCCATACCACATACCATAGGAGCATGCGTACCTCAGCTTGGGAACCACTGCTTTATTGTAAATACTAATTTTCAGGAACATAATGGGATCTCTTGCAGGGGTGCAGTATGGCTGCAGATTTTCATTCAAACTGAGCAGGAGCAAACCAGACTCTACTATCAACTGATTTCAGTCTTCACACAGTTGATTAGTTGTATCGGATGTGCTCCAATCTGGGCCCCCAGAGTCTATACGTTTGATCACTAATATGACTGGGACAGACAGCCGCAATTTTTGTTTCCGCTGTATAGTGGATGTCCGCGTCAAAACTTCCACTTCTGTGCCACGCGGCTATCGTTTTCAGTCCAATTGACGCGAGAATGGAGTTGGAGCTGATCGATTGTGTTTTAGGACATTTCGGCTAATATATATATATATTCAAGTTTATTCATTTAGGAAAAACCCCTTGAGATGAAACATCTCGTTTTCAAGGGGGTCCTAACAAGCAAAAACAAGATTCAAGGAAGTTACAATTTAAATCAGAAGAGACATGACAAACAAGACAAACAAGACAAGAACACTATAACTACGGCAATTAACACCCAAGTATCAGTTAGATAATATAGCAAAATAAATAAAATAAATATAAACCAAAATAATAATCAGTAATACGTATCGTATTTTCAGTGAACTGTAGAGAACATGTATAATAGTAGATATATATATACATATATATACACATACATAAAGTTATTATATAAATATACATATTCCAGCACATACATATACATCACATGCATATATACATACACACATAACTGCTTATTTATACATTCACATTTATGCACCACACAATGGTCATATACTACGCAATATATATAAATATATATGTATACATAAATACAGTTATTATATATAAAGACAGTTATTATATATAGTTATAGTTATTTTATATATATATATATACATATATATCCATATACATAGATATATACATATATCAGCGGAAACAGGAGCACGCCGATAAAAGACAAGACAGACTTTTTTTAAATATGTGAAAAGATGTAATGGTTCGTATGTCTGGGGATAATTTATTCCAGTCTGAGGGGGCTTTGAACCTAAATGCTCTCTTTCCAGATGTTTTCCTGACTGCAGGAATGAAAAAATAGTAATGTGAAGAGTGTCTTAACTGATATGTTGATGAGTGGGGAACTAATAACTGCTGTAAATAAAGAGGATAGATAAAATGTATACATTTAAAAATAAGTTGCAACCAATGAGTGTGTCTCCTTGTATTGAGTGGCGGCCATTTGAGTGAGTTATACATTGTACAGTGATGAGTGGTAAAAGGACATCCAAGTACAAATCTACAGAGGTTATTGTATGCTGTGTTCAGAGGTTGAAGATTGGTTTTAGATGCGTTTTGATAGACAACATCCGCATAATCAAAGAAAGGTAAGATAAGTTGAACGGCAAGTTTCTGTCGTACACAGTGAGTGAAGCAGTTTCTAGATCTAAATAAGACACTAGTTCCAAATTTAATTTTATGGAGTGTGTGATCAATATGAGGCTTGAATGTGAGCTCAGAGTCAAGCCAAACACCAAGATATTTAATTTGATCAACTTTATGCAAAACAGTATCATCATTACACTTTATAATTAAGTTATTAGAGTTTGTTTTAAGTGTTTGTTTTGAACCAAAGACCATAATGAGAGATTTGGTTTTGTTGAGCAGTAGTTTGTTAGATAGAAGCCAGTTTTGTAGTGCGTTAAAGTCAGATTGAAGATCAGTTTGGATTTGTTGAAGGTTAGGTTTGGAAGTGTAGATGACCGTATCATCTGCATAAAGTTGAACAGATGAGTTGGAACATTAATAAAAATAGAGAAGAGAAGTGGACCTAGCGTCGAGCCCTGAGGTACACCTCTTTGTTGAATAAAGAGATCTGATTTTCTCCCTTGTATGGCGACACATTGTTTTCTATTATGTAAATAAGAATTGAACCAGAGTAGTGCACTACGAGAAAGACCAACTGCGTGAAGTTTATCTAAAAGTAAGTAGTGATCAACCAAATCAAAGGCCTTTTTAAGGTCAATAAAAATGGCCAGTGAGATTGCCAGTATCGGATGATGAAAACACATCATTGGTAAGTTTTAAGAGTGCAGTAGTAGTTGAGTGATTAGGTCTGAATCCGGATTGAAATGGCGACAGGATGTTGTTTAACACGTTCACTGCCAACAACGTGTTAACACGTTTTCAGAATCCAGCTGTTGACTGCCAACGACGTAACAACACGTCGTCAGAATCGATTTTTTTTTTTTTTTTGACGGTGGGATGTGCATCTAACCCTTTTACATCTCTTATATAAGTATTGGACGTGTACAACCCATTCCACCGACCCACTAAGTGGCGACAAGGAAGGAGGAAGGCAAGCAAAAAGCAGTGTGACGAAGCCATTCTCATGAAAATGGATTGGCGAAAACGCTTTCGTTTTCGCGCTGATTGCTGGCAGTGCGGGATTGCAAATTTGCATAATATATTACGGATGGAACACACTTTGAAACACGCAGCATAAATATGACCAGAATCGCAAAAGCTTTATCAAAGCTCTCAACCAAAACTCCAAGAAGCGAGCGAGTCCAACCAGACTTCCTCAAAGAGCGGCCGCGCAGACAGGCTCACAGCCGCACAGCAGCAGCAAAGCAATGAGACTGGTGACAAGCTTGTGGTGCAGCAGGCCATTTTGCCTTGCAAAATAGCACCAAATTGGAAACAGCCATAAAAGGCTTTTAGAATGGGATTTTCAACCCATTCTTTTTTGTTTCTTTTTCGCTCTAATTTAGAGTAATTTAATTTCTATTCAGAAATTTATTTGAGAGGTCGAGAGTATGAGAAAGTGCATTTGCACAGGTAGGAAAGTGCTTGTGACACGGCGCTGCAGCCAAGAAGAACGCCCACGGAGGGAGGAGTTGAAAGCAGAGGGAAGTTTCCTGCTGTTATGGAGGAAATTACTGTTCAAAACTATTGTTTAGGTCTTACTGATGCCAAAAATGAATGGTTAAAGTGACTGTTCTATCGAATTTCACAAAAAGCCGTTTATCTCTGAATATTTTTTCTGACGCTGAAACCATGCTGTATTCAACTGCTAATGCTTACATAACTACTAACTCTACAAACTAACTCTTTTAGACAGAGAAAGCACACATTCTATTAGTTCTTTTTAGATGATTGGTGTTCACGAAGTCCTAACAGAAAAGAATCCTCGGCTCTTGTAAAATGAGCCTAGAATCCTCAAAAAAAAACTGGCAGAACCTACCTACAGCATTGAAAAAAGGCTGGCAGTCAATGTGTTAACTTAAGGTAATGTGACAATTGATTAAATATCAGTTTTTCAAATATTTTAGCAAACGAACAGATTATGGATATGGGTCTATAGTTATTAGGATCCAGAATGTCACCACCTTTATGAAGTGGGGTGATGCGAGAACATTTCCAGATAGCTGGCAGCTCACAGGTAGATAAAGACATGTTAAATAAGTCAGCAAGAGGAAACATGAGTATATGACCTAATAGTAATCATAAATATATAAATAGCTGCATGAGAGATGTCATCGGACAATGGCGGAAGGGTCAGGACCTCCGCTCTATAGTGGAAACCCCGAAACATCAGCCGTCTGTCCCAATCATATTAGTCATCAGACTGATAGACTCTAGGGGCCCTATTCTCCCACAGGCCTTCGGCGCTAAAACGGGCCTTCGGCGCTTAAAAACGTGCCTTGCGCCTGTCTCGGGAAGATATCAACATGGCTTTAGGCTGGTAAATGTGCTTTACGCTGAATGGGCGTGGCGCACTCCCTGAATGGGCGAGAATGGGCGTTTCGGCCTTAAATGCCGGCCTAACGGCCGGGACACACATCTTGCGTGTGCGTGGCGTGTGCGTGGCGTGCTTGCTGCGGCTGGCACACCCGCGGCATCCACACAGGCAGCGTGGCTGGTGCGTGCAGCTGCTGCTTGCTGCCTGTCTGCCAACTATCTTCCTATAGAGTTTACCTTGGGCTCACTTCAGAATCGAGGCAGTATGATTTGTGTGTGTGTGTGTGTCTGTGTGTGTGTGGTGCGGAGGGGAGGAACGAAGCCACGTTGTAGCCTATGTGGTTTTCAGAGGGCAGGAGAACTGCAGCTGTGAGCTCAGCTCATCCTCTCCTCTCAAATCAAAACGAGCCTTGATTGGCTGTGGCTGCCCCTGTAAAATATCATTTTAATGTCTTTTTGTGTCTATTTGTGTAGAGACGCGCGCGGTAAAAGGAAAAAATAGGCTTCGCTTCTATTCTCTAGATGACGCGCGTCTCACGCTCGCAAGACACGCGCCTGAGACGCGCGTCTGATGCCGGTGGTGTGGCTGCTGTAACCTGTTAACATGGCCGCCGAAATGAAAACGGCACGCAGACGCACAGCAAGATGTGTGTCCCGGCCGTAATATCTTCCCACCTGGCATAAATTTAGCGCTTTGCGCTTTTGAAAACCAGGCCTATTCAGTGCGCCGGGGACAGGATAGTGAATGGAGAATAGAATATATAGAAAAAAATATTTTAGAATACAATAGAATATAAGATTGGAAGATTACAGCATGCAGTGGCAACCCTTCTCAGGCTTTGGGTGAAGCTGTAATGCACAGTTTCATTTATTTAGTTTAGGCTATCATAATCATCCCCATTTATGTGCAGCATCCAGACAGCAGCAGAGTTATATCTGTCTGATCTTTTTCAAATGGGATAGCTGTCTAACTACACATATTTGATGTATAAAAAAATCGTTTTGGAACATTTTGATTAGCAATATTAACGTTGTATTAATATAGCTCAACATTTTATTACCCCCCCCCCCCCCCCCGAAATTAGCTAGGCTACTAATATTACTAATATTCCTAATTAATATGTATTATTATTTCATTCAGATAATTGACATTATAGGCATGTATATCGTTTAATGTGAGAGAAAGGGAGAGAGAGAGAAAGAAAGAGAGAAACTGGAGAAACGTTTGTGTAGCGCTTCTTCAAACCCCACTCTTCATTACAGCTATTCATTACAGAATTGTCTGTTGTATTTATATTTTCTGTGTGCAAAGCATAGTAGTTAGAATTATTTCCAAATGTTTCCCCCGTCTGTGGCACCGGAGCTGTCCGAGGTGCTGAACAAGCCGCAGCGCATAGACGTCGGCTTGTTTCCCGCTCTAGTAAGAACAGCACAACAGGGCAGCCTATAGGAGAGCAGTGGCAATCTATACAGTGGTAGACGGATCAATAAGCGTGCCTTACCGCAAGCTGTGTAATGACGCGCGGCGGCATTAAAGGTCCCAATTCGTGCAGCTGTAACCTCTTAAAAACGTGTGTCTCTGGTCCATAAAACATGATTCTGGATTAATCTGTCGAAAATATAGCAACCCCGTTTGTTGTGACGGAGTTCTCACTTCCTCATCTCGTCGCTTCCCAAGAATGGCCTGTTTCTATAATATATTCAGAACTAACTAACAGTTCCCATTGGCCGCTGAGGGAGAGCCCGCCCCAGGCTCCCAGCGGCCAATCAGATTAGCGTCTGTGGACCAGCACGCTAGGTTGCGAGTTATCGTTAACTTAACGGTACTACGCTAAAGAGGACATCTCAAAATGCCTAGACTTACCGAATGCACCTCTGCAGTTGCTGGATCACGTACAGTTGGCGTCGCTCCAGCTAGAGGTGTTAATTTTGTGGCTATAGACTAAATGGTGCAGGTAGCTTGTGTGAGAGAGACCCGCGCAGTATGCAGGAGGAAGCTAGTGACGTCCCAATTCCCCCAGATTCCCCTCTGGGCAAACGAAGCGTTTGGGGGTGTGGCTTGGAGGAGACTGCAGGGGGACGCTGGATAGGGACAAATCCAACTGTGGCAGTTCTGAGCGTGTGACCACTCATTACAGGGAGGGCTGACAGCAGTATATATGCATTTACAAGTAAAAACAGCTTTTGCACGGAATGGGACCTTTAAAACTAATCGAGGTGTAGTTGCACCGTTGACCACCAGGTGTCATCTGTGAGCATCCTTGAGAGCATCCCGACTGAGAGAAATACTACAGGCGATTAGGCCTGACTGAAGTTCGATAGGGTTGTGTTTTTGCAAATAAAAAGTGTTCTTGTACGGAAACACCTTGTTTGTTTTATTCCTATGTTTATTATAGTAACATTTTTATTTGTCTTATATGGCTATTATTAGGAGGGGGGGTTGATTAAATTGTATGAAGTCGTTGCGGTGCTGTTTGGCTTTCCGGCCCGGCACCGCTGCGAATGCATTCACAAACATACCAGCAATATTGAAAGGCACAAAGCAACGTTAACGTTTCATACAGAATAGATCCTGACCAACAACGTATGTTTTGAATTTAATATCTGGCATAAAACGGGCAGAATTACTGGTTAATGTAGAACGGAATAGAAAGAAACATACGCGGGCAGCCAGCAATGGATGGACTTCATGGAAACAGGTGGGTTGAATTCACTTTGCAACTTTGTCCAAGCTTGTATTCCTGAAGGTGAACGCAAAACTAGGCGTAGCAGTCTGTAAAGAAAGACTGTTATTTATTTTTATTTATTTTAAATTGCACTTTATTTTAAATTGACAGAGATCATTTAATTTTATGCTACAAATATGTGCTATTGCGCATTAGACCCATAGGATTAGTCCTTAGTTTAATTTAGTTTTAAAACTAAATAACTAAAAACTATATAGAGTAGACTATTTATTTCATTTTTATTTAGGCTATTTAGGCATGTTATTGATGCATATAACAGAGTTTCTTCATAGCAGAGATCATTTAATGTTATGCTACTGTGTGTATGTCAGTGTGTGTGTGTGTGTGTGTGTGTGCGCGCGCGTGCGTGCATGCGTGTGTGATTCGATTAAATCTTATGACGGATTTCCCTTAGAGTCAGAGTTAAGGTGTCCTTAAAATTGAATCGGCTGCACAAAACACCCTTAAATCTTGTGCTTATGTTTTCCTTAAAAGGTTTAACCTTAAGGAGAAGATTTAATGGCCCAGGCACACCAGCGTGCGCAGAGCCTGACGGTTCTCGTCGGGGAGCAGCAGCACGGCCGCCCGCCTGACTGAGAGAAGTACTACAGGCGATTAGGCCTGACTGAAGTTCGATACATGCTTAATTCGTTTATTTAAGATAATTGCATAATTCGTTTTGTAGTCTATTTATTTTACACAGCAATATCTACTGGTAAATTTTTACCAGGCTACTTTATTTTTTATTTTGTGTGTGAGAAATGATGAAGGTTTTCCCAATGTGCCTTGGCCTAGTTTAATTTAGTTTTAAAACTCGGATAACTTGTGTTTTGTAGCCTATATAGAGTAGACTATTTATTTCATTTTTATTTAGGCTACTTAGGCCTAAATATTAGGCCTAATAAAGGAGATTATTGATGCATATAACAGAGTTTCTTCATTGCATATAACTGTTATAATTTTCCCCACTAACCTCATCTAAAATACTATAATACTAATAAAATACTCTGACTGAAGACGTTTGTTTATTCATGTGATTAAAACATTTTCAATGATAGCCACAATAGGGCCTTGTGAAAAGACACAGAATACAGTAGGCTACAAGAAGCACACACACACAGTCTAAATGCAAACACGTTTATTTGAAGAAAATGTTGAAAATAATGAAATTGCACTGTGTATAAATTGTAATAACACGTCAAGTCAAAAAAGTCAAAATATGGCCTACAAAAAAGGCTAAAAAAAGGCTGTGAAAAAGTGAAAAAACAACAAGAAATGTTTCAGTTATCAGCCATACTCATACTGCTACTCTAGAGGGGGAACAAATAAAATGAGCTGAATTGCCGTGGTGTTCGCAACAGTTCATTAATGCGGTTTATCACAGACTTCTCGTCGGCAAGAGTCATGGTGGGATACTGCTCAGCCGTGGTGTCTATAATGAAGCGTCGCAGGTTCTCCGGAAGCGCCCATTTTCCTCTGGAGCCATCCCAATTGGTCGTCAAACCCCAGGCCCGATATTGTTCCTCTGTGATGACCAAACGGAACAGCAAAGCCCCATATCTGTCGACGCGTCCTTGACTTTTCGTGCGGAGGAATTCCTCGTGCCGTGGCGTCAACACAGGGACAGCTCGCAGCTCTGCGTGTTGCCTGTGAAGGCCCAAGAGAGACTGCTTAGGGAGGCTGGCTGATGCTGACCTGGCGGGGGGTAGAGCTGGTGTAGATGCCGCCCTAGCGGGAGCAGGTGTGTCTGGGGTCTGTCGGTCCCCCGACCGAAGAGACGCGTTCTCCTCGCGCAGCGCATCAAAGCTTCTCCTCATCTGGCTCATCTCTCCATCGAAGCTTCTCCTCATCTGGCTCATCTCCTCAGTCAGCCTGAGCAGCCGCGCATTGCTGTTCGCTTCCGCCTTCATCTCGGCGGCCCTGTTCTGCTATATCAGAGCATCGACCTGCTTCTGCGTGGCTTCTCGCATGCTCTCCATCTCTGCATTGTGAGTAGCAGTGGCTTCGGCTAACTGTGCAGCGGCCCTTTGTCTAGCCGTCCTCAGCTCCTCAGTTCTCCGTCTCAGTGTCGACGCGTCACCATCACCGTCACCGTCACCTCCTGCTGCTGCTGCCGGCGGTACAGTATAGGCCAGTTCTGAGATAGCCATGAGAGCGGCACCCTACAATATGGAACAGAAAAGCCACGAAAATAATTTTAAGATTTAACATTCCTGTGGCTGCGTAGAGAGAGACGTGATAAGATCCATTTTCTATAATATATATATAATATTTCTATAATAATAATAATAATAATAATAATGAAAACCGTCTATATACTGTAGGCTATATAACTTGTACATACCGCTTTTTTCGGCACCATGCGTTTTTTCGAAGGTGGTGCTCGCTTGGCTGGTGGTGGTGGTGGTGGTGCTGGCTTGGCTGGAGGAGCGGGGGGAGCTCGCTTGGCTGAAGGAGGTCTGTTCTCCAAGCCTCGAGCTGCACGCTTCTTCTTGTTCTGAGGGGTTAGGGAGGCATTGCGCGATGGGCGAAGCACGGCTCGGCGTTGTCTGTAGAAATCTGTGGTCTCCATCATTAATGGGATTGGCCGTCAACCTGTGCTATTTATGCCCCTACAAGGAGGCGTGGTTAACCGGAGGCGTGGTTAACCGGGTGCCTCTCACCTCATTCAGGTCCGCAAAGAATGTTTATAGAATAGTGTTTAACAGTAGGATATTGTTCTGACTCTCACATCATGGGGAAACTGAAGCAACACACCAGTGAATCGATCAGACAGATGGCACGTAAGGGCTGCAGCACTAGGGAAATAGCCAGCTATTGCCTGCAAATATGGCACAATGTCAACGCATGTCACATGTTGCATGATCACATCTAATGTTCTAAATTAACTGTGCATTATGGACTAGGGATTATGGATTGGATCTTCTATGAAGAAGAGATTATTCGAAAACTATGTGAAACGTAGATTTTCTGTGACGGGACATCGCTTCTTTCAAGGTAAAAACACTACATGTATACCTGTAGATATATCAATAAATTAGTTATTGAATCTATAGTAGCCTATACTAAAGTATTTTGGTGACTTTCCAACAGATAATGACCCGAAGCACACGGCGGCTCGCCTGTGTATTGCTGAACAGGGTCTGAACTGGGTGAAGACACCAGCAGAGTGAGTTTTATTATTATTATTGTTTTATTTTTATTATTCTTTTATTTTTATTTATGTTATTATTGTTATTAACACGTTCACTGCCAATGGCGAGGTGATTTTTTTTTTTTTTGACGGTGGGACGTTGATCTAACCCTTTTACGTCTCCTATACCAGAATTGGAGGTATTGAATGTGTATAATCTATTTTACCGACCCACTGAGTGGCGACATGTCTCTCCACAGTAGAAAGAGGCGAGCCAAAACTGGAGGGAAAAGCGTGAGGAAGCCGTTCTCATACAGTGAAATGGATGGCGAAAACGCTTTCACTTTCGCGCTGACGCACAGCGGTGGCAACGGTGGGGGGTTCCAAGAATAGACTGGATGCACACTTTGAAACACGCACCATAAATAAGCCCAGAATCGCAAGAGCTTCATCAGAGCTCTCAACCGGACCGCCAAGAAACGAGCGAAACCCATCCAGCGAGCCCCATCCAGACTGCCAGGCAGCAGCAACTCGTTTGTCACAGACCCGCTGCAGAGCCAAGGAGGGCGGAGGAGAACGCCCACGGAGGGAGGAGTTGGAAGCAGAGGGGGGTTTCCTGCTGTTATGGAGGAAATTACTGTTCAAAACTATTGTTTAGATGTCTGACGTCTTACTGATGCCAAAAATGAATGGTTAAAGTGACTGTTCTATCGAATTTCACAAAAAGCCGTTTATCTCTGAATAATTTTTCAGATGCTGAAACCATGCTGTATTCAACTGCTAATGCTTACATAACTACTAACTCTACAAACTAACTCTTTTAGACAGAGAAAGCACACATTCTATTAGTTCTTTTGAGATATTGTGTGTTCACAAAATCTTAGCAGAAAAGAATCCTCGGGTCTTGAAAGATAAGCCAGAATCCTCAAAAAAACCCTCTGGCAGAACCTACCTACAGTAAAAAAAAACGGCTGGCAGTGAATGTGTTAATTTGTTGACTGTCATTGATATCATAGGTCGCCCGATTTAAACCCCATTGAGTTGGTGTGGCATAAAATGAAGGTCTACATTCGACGGAAGTGCAAGCCGAAGACAAAGGACGCCTTGATGCAGGCTATCCACGAGTTTTGGACCACAAAACTCACGCGAGAAACCTGCAACCGATACATCGACCACCTCGACACAGTTCTGCCCTTGGTGGTTGAACTCGGCGGGGAAGCAACAGGAAGATAAACGGACAAGGTTTCAAGGTAAAAACACTACATGTATACCTGTAGATATATCAATAAATTAGTTATTGAATCTATAGTAGCCTATACTAAAGTATTTTGTTGACTTTCCAACAGATAATGACCCGAAGCACACGGCGGCTCGCCTGTGTATTGCTGGAGAGGGTCTGAACTGGGTGAAGCCGAAGACAAAGGACGCCTTGATGCAGGCTATCCACGAGTTTTGGACCACAAAACTCACGCGAGAAACCTGCAACCGTTACATCGACCACCTCGACACAGTTCTGCCCTTGGTGGTTGAACTCGGCGGGGAAGCAACAGGAAGATAAACGGACAAGAATGGAAGAATTTGGAAAAAAAGCCCTTGGTTCTTGTTTTTTAAAGTTGTTAATTTGCTTTTCATAAAACAATATCACTGATTATATTGTAAAACTTACAATAAACGTGTTTGCATTGAGACTCTGCTGTGTGTCAAGCCAATATTTGTACACTACACTTTAGTAAAACACTCATCATAATTATATAGGCCTACATATATATAGCCTGATGTTATATGCCTGTGTGTGCCTGTGTGTGTATAAATATCTGTTTTATTATAAACAAAATAAATAACTCCCATAGCCTACACCTTAATCAAGGGGAGAGACATAAATATTCTGCCTTAAAATGTTTAAATAAGGCTGACTGACTCACCTGCTATAATAATAATAATAATAATAATAATAAAAAAACATTATTTTTAGCTGGCTATAAATCACGCGCACACACACACACTCTATTGCACTGTTGAAAAAACAGCCTGCACTCCCTCCTCTCTCTGATCACCGCTGTGCTGTGTCAGTGTGTGTGTGCGCTGTGCGCTGCATATACTGTACTGTAGGTAGTTGTGCGCTGCCACCCCCTAGTGTCCCACTTTGATACCACATACTAACGGCAAACAGAAGTAACGCGCGTTGCGGTAAAACACGCTTATTGATCCGTCTACCACTGTAGCAATTTCCAATGACGCCCTTCACCTGTTTAGAAGCCTATATAACCTCTGTGCTCTCAAACCTGCTGATCCTGAATGAAAAGCAGGATCAAAAAAGCAGACAAAAGACAAAAAAGCAGAAAAGAAACCCTGATCTCCTTGTAAGTTGAACAGACTTCAATCAGTCATTGATTTCATTGGTAAAATGTCGTGCATTAGCTAATCTATTGTACTATTTATCCAATTAAGTCGAAATGGATCTCAGATTTGCCCTCATGCTGATGAGGCAGCAGAGGGAGGAGGCCGAGAGGGTGTACCGGCCTAGGACCACATACCTGAACATCAGGTAGACCTACACACGCTTTGTGAAAATATTGCCCTGTAAAAATACCCTGCTTGTCATGTATTAAGTCTGCCTTGCTTCTCCTAATTCCCATTGCATATGTATTAGTAAAAGCACCCTGCAATCAGTTTGTGAAAAGTAGCCTATCTGCTTGCCCACAGCGAGGAGGAGTGCCGGAGGGACCTGCGCCTCACCCGTCAGGTTGTTACCGACATCTGCCATCTCTTGGCAGATGATCTGCAGCCTCATTCCAGCTCTCCCCATGCACTACCCGTTGCAGTAAAAGTCACTGCTGCTTTGTATTTCTATGCCTCTGGGTCATTCCAACATCCCCTCAGTGTCATTGGAGGCATGACACAATCCACCATCAGCTCGGCCTTACACGCAGTTACAGCAAGCCTAGTCCGACATGCAGGCAGGTATATCAAATGGCCCCGCACACCTGACCGCCAAGCCCGGGTAAAAGCGGGTTTCATGGCTAAGTATGGGTTCCCTGCGGTTCTGGGTGCTATCGATTGCACCCACGTGGAACTGCGTGCCCCGTCGCAGAATGCACAAATGTACATGAACCGTAAGGGGACCCATTCCATCAATATCCAGGTAATTTGTGATGCTCATTGTAACATCACTCATGCATTCGCAAATTATGGTCTGCATTTATATAGCGCTTTTATCCAAAGCGCTTTACAATCAGTAGGTAGTCTACATTCACCCATTCATACACCAATGGCGGCAGGCTGCCACGCAGGGTGCCTACACACCATCGGGAGCAATTTGGGGTTAAGTGTCTTGCCCAAGGACACAATGACAGCAGCTGGGAGGGAGCGGGGATCGAACCGCCAACCCTTGCGTCATTGGCCGACCCGCTCTACCTCCTGAGCTAAAGCCGCTAAATTATCCTGGAAGTAGCCATGACTCCTTTATATTAACCAATTCTGTCATTCCTGCAGTCTTCCAGGGGGATCCCCCCCTGGATGCGTGGCTGTTAGGGGACAATGGTTATCCATTGAAGACATGGCTGATGACCACATACATCCAGCCAACAACAGCGCGTGCTATGGCCTACAATGCAAAACACCGGAGAGCACGCGCTGTCATAGAAAGAACGTTTGGATTGCTTAAAATGCGATTCAGATGTTTGGATAAGTCAGGTGGCACATTACAATACACCCCTCAGAAAGTTGCAGCATTTTTCGTGGCATGTTGTGTGTTGCATAACATTGCAATGTGTGAAGGATTGCTCGTTGACATTGAAGAGGGGACATTACAGGACATTGTGAGGCATAAAGCTGAACTGCGTGTGCCGAGTGGAGGGGGGCCCAACGAAGCAGCAGCAGCACGGGCGCTTCGGGATGAGCTGGCAGGCAGGCTGGTGAGATAGCATGGTAAGCAAACTGTTTTGTTCACATGGGTGTAGTGTAATGCATTTTAAGCTTTGAATTTAAATTACTCTTCCACTTTTTGGGAAATACACAGTGTAGCCTACATTAAGTGCAAGAAAGACTGGACACAAAACGATCTCAAGGGAGGGGGATATTTAATTAGGCTACAATTCTAAAGAAAATATGAAAAACAATGACAAAGCAAAAGGGACAAAGCAAAAGATTAAATTAATAGGGGCGTCCTCTTCTCTCTCCTCTCCCTCCACGGGGCCGTCCCCTCCTCCTGACAGGATGCCGGGCATCACGCAAGAGATGCGGGGAGCGGAGCAGCGCTGGTGGTGGCGAAGGCGGGTCGTGCGGTGTCCACCCGCTATGCCGACCACCCGCAATGCCGACCTTAGCTTTAGGCGTGGGGGGTGGGAGAGGTTAGGTTTTGGGTTAGGGTCTGGGGGAGGTTAGGTTTAGGCGTGGGGGTGGGAGAGGTTAGGTTTTGGGTTAGGGTCTGGGGGAGGTTAGGTTTAGGCATGGGGGCTGGGAGAGGGGAGGTCGGAACAGCGAGAGGTCGGAACAGCGTCATGGAACCGGTCGTGCAGCAGTGGAGCTGACTGCGGCCGCGGCGGTGGTGGAGGAGTGACAGCAGCAGCAGCTGGCGCGCCCCGCCCTGGACCGCCTGAGTGAGCCGCCCCAGGTGGCCGTCCTGCATCTGCCTCCGAGAGGCCATCTCCTCCCTGACCTCCCGGAGGCCGCGGGAGAGCTCCTCCCTCAGCCCCAAGAGGCCGGCCTCCAGACGTTTGAAACCGACTTCCATGATGTTGAAGCCAGCCTCCTGGAGCTGGAGGAAGCGCTCGCTCTCCGCATGCAGGCGGCCGGTCCTGGAGCGGTCTGTCCCTGGCGACCCAGGCCGGTTGCGGGAGCGGGCACCGCTGCTGCTGCCGCTCAACCCATATGGTCCCGGTTGAGGGGAGGCGGGGTGCCTGGGAGAGGAGCGGCCGGGTCTCGAGCGGCCTGTCGGCGACCCTGGCCGGTTGCGGGAGCGGGCGCCGTTGCTCACTGACGGTCCTGGGGAGCGCTCGCCCCCTGATGGTCCCGGTGGAGGGGAGGGGGAGTGGATGGGAGGAGAGCCCTCGCCCTCCGACTCAGTGGTGTCCACTGCTGTAAATAAAATAATTGTATGAGCACTCAATCTGTTTGTCACCGACTCTGAATGAAGACTGTTCTATGTGAATATTTGCACTGATTAGCCTACTACGTCTGCTGTTCTGACAGGAGCTCCATTCCACAATGGTGTGCTTGATCCCATCCGTGCGCAAAGCACGTGTCCAACAAATTTGCCTGCAGTCATTACGCACACCGGACACTGCTGATTACTCTGTACTGAATACACATTTATTGATAGGTTCTAATGATAGTGTGGTAGTCTCCCGCTAGCCTATATGATTATCGATTGTTATTGGATTAGTATGGTATTATTCCTATAATTAAACAAAGGGAATAAATGAAGAGTTAATTGGATTACTTACCGCCCACCTGTGGTCCCCCAAAACCCCCCACCATCTCCGGGGGGATACTGGCTGCAGTGACCTCCTCGCTGGGGCTCAGCTCAGTGTCGGGGTCATTTTGAGAGGGGCCCCCGCCGGTCTGGCTCTGGGCCCGGCGAGAGGCTGCCAGCTTTTCTTTAGCTCGCCGTCTGACAGTGTCATGTTTTTTGTGACACTGTTCTGGTGTTCTGACAGTGCCAGACGCCGAGCTGACGCTGGCAGCTATTCTACGCCAGGCCTCAGGCTTCCCGGCGGGGTAATTCCCCTCCCCAAATAATGCCCTATGGTACATTTGAACTTGGATGGATAGATGAATAAACGACTTAAGTAAAGAGTTGTTTTGTAGCTATTCAAAATGAATGGTGGACAGATATATCACCTGATTCGCCAGCCCCAATTTCTCCTCAGCTGTGAACTTCGCGGATCTGTTTTGGTCTGCCATATTGATCACACTGCGCCAGCTGCTGCCAATCTGGCTTTTAAAGCCACTCTGATTGATTACTGAAGATTTTATTGAGAATGAACATATTTGTCAGAGCCTGTGGGCATGGGGTGGGGCGGGGAGCATATATAGGCCAAATAAAATACAAATACTCAATAATAAAATCCAGTAAATAAAATAGAATAAAGTAATCAGATCCAGTAAAAGTGATAGGTGTCATTCAGAGGATGAGGTGTCATTCAGAGGATGTTGCATCATGCAGTGGGGGAGAAGAGAGAAAACGAGATCATTCTGCCCAAACTTTCATCTAATCTCATGACATCATGATATGGATATATTTTTTTCTATCCGATGCGTTTAGAATGTGAGATCCATCCATTGTTCCATATCCCCTTTCCCCAAGTCTTAGGTTGTAACTTATAGGCAATAAAAGAAAATAATTGTGAAAATGCCAAGAACTGTTGTCTGAGATCGTCTTTCCTGCACTTACAAAGCCGGGAGAAACCAAGAGAATGAAACAGACGATTCATGATTGAAGCTGCGAGGAAAGACAAAGGAACCACCATGACGGACATTCCCAGAATGAAACGAATACGAGGGGTGGTAAGAGCAGCTACAACCAGACTTTTAAATAAGATTGATGGGGAACTAACGAAGAGGGAACCGTACCTTGATGTATTGGAAGAATATATGGAACTGTTGTTAAGCAAGGAACAAAGTCTAGTTGAATATGACAGAGACATTGAAGCAGAGACTGATGTGGATGAATTGGAAGATGAAATAAACACTGCTCTAGAATATATGGATGGTATATGTACACGGAAAACAAGGATCAAACAAGCAACGCGCACAGGCTCAGATGGAAATTCAAGCGCTGGTTCAGGCCGGCAGAACAGACAAATAAATCACAGTCACACAGTCAAACTTCCCAAACTTGTCATACAGAAGTTTTCTGGAGAAATAAGTGAATGGCAAGGATTCTGGAGTCAATATGACACGGCCATACACAAGAACGACAGTTTAACAAAATCAGACAAGTTTAATTACTTGAAGTCATTCCTACATGGCACAGCTGCCAGTATGGTAGCAGGCTTTGCTTTGTGCGATGATAATTATGATTCTGCAATTCAAATGTTAACAAGTCGATTTGGCCTCAAATATTTGGTGTAAATGCGCACATGAATAAATTATAAAATTTGACTCCAGTGAAGAGGGCAAATGATGTGGCGGCTTTGCGTAATTTGTATGACAACTGTGAAGTGCAGGTGCGCAGCCTGGATGCGCTGGGCGTTGTATCCGATGCATATGGTAGCCTATTGTGTCCCATATTGCTCAAAATGATTCCAGAAGAAGTTGCTCTTGCTTTCACCCGAAAGGAAGCTGACCAAGAGCTCAAAGCAAAGGAACTGATGGACTTTCTGAAATTGGATGTGGAAAGCAGAGAGAGGACAGCTAATCTGACTCAAAGAAAAGACAGTTTCCAACATGAGGAAAGGAACGTGCGCCATGATCGGGAGCGCGAGAAGGAGTGCAGAATGAGACGATCATATGGCACCACAGCTTCAACTGCGACATTTCATACATGGAGTCCAAATGAAGAAAATGACTGTCTGTTCTGTGGAAGACATGATCATAAGTCCCGAGAATGCACAGAGTTTACTGTGGATATTAGAAGAGAAAAACTGAAACGTTTTGGTAGATGTTTTTCATGTCTTGGGCCCAGACACAATGCGCGTAACTGCAGAGCGCACAGTATTGTGTGTGATCTATGCGGCAAAAGACGTGAGGTCTCCAGACCATATTTCAAGCTGAAGGCCACTCATGCATAATCCGATCATCCCCTGACGACAGTCAAGTCCTAGCATAACGTGGTCAGTCAAAGTCCTAGTATGACGTCTGCTATGACGTCAAATATGACGTCAGTTAATCCTCATATATATAGCAAGGGTTCTACGTCACCTCTCTCTCTCTGGCCGATCATAGAAGCAGTAGCTTCACGGCAGTCCATCTCCCTCAAAGCCGTCCTCCGAAGCGTCGTTTTGCGGCTGTTTTGCACCACATCTGCAGACCGATCCAGCACCCCCAAGTCCTCTTTAACCATGGATAATCCCCGCGGATCTCGCAACGTTCCCCGCTCAACTCCGGGTAGGTCGGATCCCGAGCCAGAGCAGCCCCTGGACAGCCTAGACAACGATACCCTGTTCCGCATCGGCCACGGAGCGTGTCTGCCGTCCGAGACGTCTGACAACACCGAACGCTCCCCACCCC
The DNA here is from genome assembly GCF_964638095.1 of Poromitra crassiceps. Classification (NCBI taxonomy): domain Eukaryota; kingdom Metazoa; phylum Chordata; class Actinopteri; order Beryciformes; family Melamphaidae; genus Poromitra; species Poromitra crassiceps. Next base: position 372,591 of record NW_028152255.1, read on the forward strand.
ACTCCTGGCATGTCGGATCCCGCGCCAGAGCAGTCCATGGACAATGACGACAGCTTAAACAACGATACCCCGTTCCGGATCAGCCACGGAGCGTATTCGCCCTCCGAGACGCCTGACGACACCGGCGAAGCGGCCGTGCCACAGGCCGCCAACGTAGCCACAATGAGAAGGCACGGGGCGCGCCACTGCGACGGGCCGCGCCACAGCTCAGCAGCCGTTGTTCAGGCGTCCAGCCCCAGGCTTCTTCTCCAAGCAGGCATCACAGGCCGTTCCATTCCACGTCGCTCGTGGTCAGTTGCACGGCAGGCGCAGACGGCAGGCGCAGACCCCTCTGCTATCACCGGGCAGTTAAGTCGTTACTTTAACCGTAAATAAACGGGAGGTTGCGTGAGTAAAAGATGTCACGTCGCTGCCTGTTGACGGTGACGTTATCACCGCACATTGCATATTTCACCATGGAGCATGTCTGAGCATCAGTTAGAATGAGTGTTTACTGTATAACTTTCAGACCGAGTCAGACGGCCCAGGGAATGCCGACGTCTTTTTCCGTGTCAAGCTACCCAGTCTTAATACACCAGCTATCACCCGAAGGCTCTGCACGGGGAAGGGACTCGTTGACTTTCTTCAGCCACTTGCTTGGTCTGGTGTATTCATTGGAAGCGGATGCACTGTATATATGTGGGGATTTCAACAGCCGAATATCTGATAGGGAAGATTGTTTAGTGTCGGATGGGGTGCCGCCAAGAATAGTCAAGGACTCAGTTGTAAATAAACATGGTGACTCTCTCATTAACTTTCTCAAAGACTCCAAATGTTGTATTGTGAATGGCAGAGTTACCCCCCTTTATGATGATTTTACATCGATCTCACCTAAGGGAAAGGCAGTGGTTGATTACATCATGGTCTCTCAAGATTGCTTAGATTTATGTATTGAATTTAGGGTTATTACTCCCAATGATTTGCTGGAGAGAAATGGTACGGACTGCCTTCAACTTTTGGGGGATCGGTGTAAAGTGCCTGACCATTCCCTATTGCTGTTTAAATTTAAAGCCAATGCTGAAAGGTACCCTACAGTTCAGCCCCCAGTTGCTCTAAATAAAACTAGGCGACCTAGATTCTTCCCTGATCACTTTCTTTCATCTGAGTTGTGTTGCACTGTTTTACTAGAAATGATCAGAAATATTGAGGCTTGTCAGGGTATTCAGGAGGATGTAGATGTCTGCTACAAATCACTGTGCAGTGTTCTCTATGCAGAGATGGATAGACACTCTTCCACTAAGACCTCCATCTTACGTAAAAGTCCAGGGTGTCAGCTTAAAGGTAAATCATTTTGGAACTGTGAATTAAATGCATTATGGACTGATGTAAGAATGGCAGAAAAGAAATTTATAAAATGTCAGGACAGATTGCAGAAAAAATGTTTAAGGGATGAATTTAAACGGTGCCAACACATCTTTGATAAAAGATTACGTTTCTTTAAGCGGAGATTCAACAGGGGTCAAGCGATGCATTTGGAACAGCTTCAGTCTAACAATCCACAAAAATTCTGGAGTGAAATTAATCGTTTGGGGCCTAAGAAAACTGTTAAAATACCTATGGAAGTAAGATTACCTAATGGGGATTTGGATAATGAGACTGAAAGTGTTTTGAAGATATGGGAAAGTGAATTTGCCAATTTGTTTTCAGGAGACTGTATTCCACCAGTTTTTGATGACAGTACTCTGGTCAACATCAGTAATACCAAAGATGCCCATGAGAGGGAGATGGATCAGGATGGGTACACTGTAAACCAATTCCTAAATGGTCATCTTACCTTAGAAGAAGTTACAAGGGCCATTGCTAAAGCAAAAAATGGAAAAGCAGCGGGGATAGAGGGCATTCACAATGAAATTCTTAAATCTCCTAAGGTTCTTCCTGTGTTGCTCAGTTTATTTAGGACATGTTTCTTATATGGTATTATTCCTTCTCTTTGGTATAAGTCTATTATCAAGCCCATTCCTAAGTCTGCCAAGAATGACCCAAGGGTTCCTTTAAATTACAGGGGCATTAGTCTCATGAGTACTGTTTACAAAATGTATTTTGAACAACAGGCTCTCACATTATTTGGAGATGTCTGACTTACTTGCTGATGAACAGAATGGATTCAGGAAGCATAGGGCCTGTATTGACCATATATACACTGTAACTACAGTTATTAGAGCGAGAATTCAAGAGGGAAAATCTACTTATGCATGCTTTATTGATTTCCAGAAGGCTTTTGATTGGGTTAACAGAGATTTGCTTTTCTTTAAACTAATCCAGGCTGGTGTTGATGGTAAATTTTACAAAGCTATCAAATCATTGTATCAGGCTCCTGTAGCCTGTGTTCAAGTGAATGATATGACTACTGGTTGGTTCCCAACGCCATTTGGAGGGAAGCAGGGAGATGTGTTATCCCCCACGCTCTTTGCCATTTTTGTTAACGATCTAGCCCTGGAGATAAAAAATTCTGGTTTAGGGATACAATTGGTGATGTTGTTTTAGGATGTTTACTTTATGCGGACGATATAATCCTCCTGGCAGTCAGGAAACACCCTGCAGAAGATGTTGAATATTGTTAATCTTTGGTGCTCTAAATGGAGGCTTATGATCAACCAGAGTAAAACTCAGATCATGCACTTCAGAAAAAAGGGTATTGTAAGATCTCTGCAGAATTTCTTATTTGGAACACTGCCTCTGGAATATACAGATTTTTATAAATACTTGGACTTTACTCTGGATGAATTTATGTCCTATGATTCTGGGATTGGAATTTTGGCAGACTCTGCAGGAAGAGCTGTTGGCTCAATAATAGGTAAAGTGAAATTCTGTAAAGACATTGGCTATTCCACATACTCACAGCTTTATGAAGCATGTGTTTGTCCCATTTTTAGTTATGCAACTGGAGTATGGGGTTGCAAGGATGCCAAAAAAGTAAATTCCATCCAGAATAGAGCCATAAGATGCTTCCTTGGGGTACATGCATTTGCCCCTATTCTTGCCATATAGGGTGATATGGGTTGGGAACCGGTGGAGATTAGACTAAAGGGAGAAATGATACGGCTATGGAACCGCTTCATTAATATGCCAGAGAGTAGGTTAACAAAGAAGGTCTTCAACTGGGACAAGGCTCATAGTCACCCCTGGATAAAGGAAATTTGTTCTACTCTTAGAGAGGCAGACCTGGCATATATTTTTCACAACATGCTTTGCTGTAATGTTAATATGTTGAAACAAAAGTTATCTCTTAATTACAGAGAGGGATGGGCAAACGACATATGGTCTAAACCTAAGCTTAGATCATATGTTCAGATGAAGCAGCGTTTTGGTCCTGAGCCCTATGTCACTTCCTTTCTAACCAGAAACCAGAGGTCTTTATGTGCTCAGCTGAGAATTGGTATTCTGCCTCTTGCCATTGAAGTAGGGCGGTTCACAGCTATACCAGAAGAGAACAGGATATGCAATGTCTGTGATCTAAAGGATGTTGAAAATGAGTTTCATTTCATGTTTTATTGTACTTTATATGATGATTTGAGGATTTCCTTATTTGACGAAATGCAAAAGCAAAGACCTGAGCTCTTCTGGGCAGATGATGGCCAGAAGTTGGAGTGGTTGTTTAAGACTGAGGTATTTAAGACTGCTAACTTTATCTCTAGGGCCTGGAATAGAAGGCAAGCACAGTAGGTTTAGGTGGTGGTTTTCATGCTGTACAACTTCACTGTATGTATTTTGGGTGTTTTCTGTTGGTTTTATGTTTTGATCATTGTTTGTTTAAATGATGAACAGTAAAAGTGTCCTGTAAGCCCATGTGGGCTGGGCTTCATTCGAAGCATGACACTTAAATAAAGAAAATCAATCAATCAATCATACACCACTTCCTGTTCTTAACAAATTTCAAAGTAAAATGCCCTGGCGTTTCTTTTAACTGTGGGAATTAGGAAACAGTGAGACAGTAGACGTAGGTTGGTCGAGGTAGTTTACTTCTATCCATATAAATATTTACATTCACCGCGGCTAGAAACCAGCAATAACAAACCTAACCCGGAACCGGAAGTACGGTAACCTTAACCCCCCGCTCGTAAAGGCACAAGTCTCCTTTGGTGAATGTCTCTCCTAGTGTCTCGATGTGGGTCACCACATAACCATAAATAATACCAAAGCTAAAATAATTAATACAGTGTCACGCTAGTCATGTAACAAGAGGCTGCGAATCCCATTGTTATCAATCAATCAATCAATCAATCAAACTTTTATTGGCAGACGCTTGGTCCATAGATGACACATACACAATTACAAAAAAGCACATAAGGGCACAATAAAAGAACAAAGTACATTATAAAAGAGAGTCATACCAGAATTTCCACATATGTGACTGGTATCTCACAGTGCTTAGCCCAAGGTCAGTGAGCAACTTAATAATAACATTCTGAGACACGTTCAATCTACAGATGAACCTGTACCTCAGATTTCTCAGGAGCGCCTGGAAAGTGGCCACCCCCGCCTTACAGAACAGGTCACTAGCACTGCTCCACCTGGGTTTAACGTTAGCCCAGTGAGTGCGCGAGCCAGGCTGCCCGGTCTATCGCCTGGTATATCGTTACTAAGAGAGGAGCTGGTGAAGAACGAACATCCCCACAGTCAAAGCATTTCCCCCAGATATGCATATAAAAAACGTTTGTTGCTTTAATAGCCTACAAAAATAAAACGTCCGTCCGTACGTGATGCTAATCCGCTAGCGATGAGCTAACGGTGCGTGTGTACTACTAGGCCTCATCCTATGAGCCACCCCGACCTCCAGGCCTGCACTACCCAGGCTAAGAGCCCATCTCCCGGCCCCACACACCCAGCAGAGCCACCCGACCTCCAGGCAGCATTACATAACAATGAAGCCGCGTGTCTTGTCTATCACGATAGATCTATAATGTGAAGAGCCTGTCCAGCCAATGACGGCTTGAGACTGGCTGCCACAGCTGCCAATCACCCATTTTTATCCCTTTTTATACATCAAATAACTACTTAAAAAAAAAAAAAAAAAATCAGAAAAATGACAACTTGCACAGGCATTAGCATGATAATGACTATCTAAAAAATGATACAAACCACCTTTAAAAAAAAAAAAAAAAAAAAAAAAAAAAATCATCCGACGTATACTGTGATTATTTCGGTTTTGATTTTCCCATCCACTAACATGAGGAGGCGGGCCTCGTGACCCAATACTGGATTCAACCGCCAGAGCGGCGATCTAACATGCAGCGGCTTCACTGAACCAGTGTGATGCCCAGTCCATCTTATGATGGGTCCATGGTTGCAACTAGCAGTCTATGGTGCACTTGCAAGGCGGTGAAACCACTGTTTTCTTTTACTTGTTTATTAACCAGTTCTTTATATCCCATGCATTAAGCGTTACATTTCAGCTCTATAGGGTTGCCGCCAGAATGAACAGTTTGCCCCATGGATCTTTCGGTCTGTCCAGAGTGCCCGAGATGCTATGGCACTTCAGCATCAGTGCGTCTCCAGGCCGGGTCCCGTCAATCACCGTGAATCTGCCCAGACTTCCCCACGGGGCGAAAAGATGGTCGCCATCTGAGGACATCATCACCGGCCGGCACCGTATCTTTTCATTCAAATAGCTACTAATAATGCTTGCATTCCCATGAATTATTGGCTCGTAATTCTGAAATAATTGTCCCTGAAAGGGCTGAGAGCGTTGAAGCTATTATCATAAGAATCTTGCATCGGGTGAATTCTGTCTGCCTCTCCAGCTAGCGATCCTGTCCATGTGTCATATCGTTTATTTTCAGCTCATCAATCTCATCACGTGATGACTGCTGACCCATACAGCATTGCAGCTAAGCCCAAAATCAGGGGAAAGACCGCTCAGGCCCCAGACCGGCCCCCGGCTTCCCTGTTCCTCATCGCACCTCGTCACCACATGACAAGATTCTGGTTCGTCCTGCACCTCAAGCGGACGCTCCAGAAGTGCAACCTCCCAACGAAGAACTCTCCAGCCACTCCTTCAGGATCGGAGCGGCCACCTCAGCCGCCGTGCAAGGAGTGTCCTCCGCCTCCCTCCAGCAAACGGGCCGCCGGTCTTCATCAGCATTCTCCAGCTACATCCGCCCGGAGCGGGTGGCCATACCGGCGGCCCAAAGGACCCTCCTCCCTTCATCGGCAAGCATGGCAACGAACAGTGTCCCGGACGTCCATGCCAAATAATGTCTCGTTGGTGGTGGCTCCCCGAAAAGCACGGCGCTCAGTAAGGCGCAGTAAATCTCCCGGTTATTTTTGGGGGGAAAGAGAGGGGGAAAGAGAGAGCCAGAGAAAGGGGGGAAAGAGAGAGAGCCAGAAAAAGTCAGGGTCAGTCAGAAGGCCAAGTCAGGGGGCCAAGAAGGCCAAGTTAAAACGGTGAGGCGCCAAGGCGGCCAAGTAGGCCAAGCTGGGAAGCGCCAAGTCAGGTAATGCGCCATGGCGGCCAGGAAGGCCAAGCCGGGAAGCACCTTAAGTCAGGTAAGGCGCCATGGCGGCCAGGAAGGCCAAGCCGGGAAGCGCCTTAAGTCAGGTAAGGCGCCATGGCGGCCAGGAAGGCCAAGCCGGGAAGCACCTTAAGTCAGGTAAGGCGCCATTGCAGCCAGGAAGGCCAAGCCGGGAAGCGCCTTAAGTCAGGTAAGGCGCCATGGCGGCCAGGAAGGCCAAGCCGGGAAGCGCCTTAAGTCAGGTAAGCCCGACCGAGTTGGGAGCGCCAGCCGTAAATAGCTGTAAGTCGCTAAAAAGGTTGAAGGCCGGAAAAGTACAATCGCGAAGCGCCAAGGCGGCCAGGTAGGCCAAGCTGGGAAGCGCTATCGCGAGGTGCCCGACCGAGTTGGGAGCGCCAGCCGCAAATAGCTGTAAGTCGCAAAAAAGGTCGAAGGCAGGAAAAGCACGTACCAAGTAAACATTAATGTATCAAGATCGAGGGCCCGACCGAGTTGGGAGCGCCAGCCGCAAATAGCTGTAAGTCGCTAAAAGGTCGAAGGCCAGAAAAGTACAATCAACTACTGGCGCCTGCAGATCTCAATTAACCTCCGGTAATCAGATCTTCCTTTTGGGGGATCTCCTAGCCTATGCAGGTGCCCTCCTCTTGCCTCAAGAGCAGCGCCACTGGCCAATGGAGTCAAGCGCCAAAGTATTTGCCATGCATGCCGATTGCTAAATAAAGTTTGTCTAATCCTACCAACTGGCCTCTCATGATTGAAGTGAGGTCTCCAGACCATATTTCAAGCTGAAGGCCACTCATGCATAATCCGATCATCCCCTGACGACAGTCAAGTCCTAGCATAACGTGGTCAGTCAAAGTCCTAGTATGACGTCTGCTATCCTCATATATATAGCAAGGGTTCTACGTCACCTCTCTCTCTCTGGCCGATCATAGCAGCAGTAGCTTCACGGCAGTCCATCTCCCTCGAAGCCATCCTCCGAAGCGTCGTTTTGCCCCACCCACCTCCCCAGTCCGCCACCAACGAGTCTTGACTCCTGATCCCCCACGGGGGGGGGATCTCCTAGCCTATGCAGGTGCCCTCCTCTTGCCTCAAGAGCAGCGCCACTGGCCAATGGAGTCAAGCGCCAAAGTATTTGCCATGCATGCCGATTGCTAAATAAAGTTTGTCTAATCCTACCAACTGGCCTCTCATGATTGAAATTATAAAACAGTCTGTGTGCACCAAACAAAACGTGTTCCAAATGATAAAAATAATGAATCAGATCCCACAGATACTGTAGTCTCAGTTTCTCCATGCAATGCTGAAGGCAACACTGTATTGTTACAAACTGCTACTGTTTGGATAGATGCGCCTAGCCAACGACAACTCGCCAGGTGCTTGCTCGATGGTGGGAGTCAGCGCAGTTTTATTCGAGAGGATATTTCTGCTATATTAAATCTACCCGTAGTGGGGACAGAAACGATAAGACTACACACATTTGGTTCTGTAACCTCCAAAAGAGTAATTGCGAAAAAGGTTAAAGTGCGCCTGAGAAATCTGAAAACAAATGAAGCAGTAGATGTAGAATTACTTGAAACTCCGACAGTGTGCTCTTCAAACATGCAAATAGCAGATGAAAAAATAAGAAGATCCCTTGAAAATAAAGGCCTGCAAGTTGCCGACACGCCTGTAAGAGGCATGGAAACAGAGGGTCTTGGAATTTTGATCGGAGGAGATCAATATTGGAACATAGTCTCAGGACGCACAGAGAGACTTGACAGTGGACTTGGCTGTGGAGAGTAAATTTGGATGGCTGATTCAAGGTGCAGTGTCTATACCTGTGATGAGCGTCACCACCGAACCCGAACCTCTGGATGTTGGAGTCTTTCACCTGAGACGAACAGATGCTGACAGATCAACTACGCAGCTTCTGGGAAACGGAGTCCCTAGGAATTCATTTGGAAAGTGGGCGGAGCTCAGACGCAGATGCACTGCTTAAGTACCAACAATGGGTAAAGTACAACAATGGCAGATATGAAGTTTGTTTGCTTTGGAAGGATAACAATTTAAATTTGACTTCTAATTACAATACAGCAATGAACCGATTTAATAGTCTGACTAGACGATTTAACACGTTCACTGCCGTGGACGAGTTAACTCGTCAAAAAAAAAAACAACGGTTGACTGCCGTCGACGAGTTAACTCGTCAAAAAAAAAAAAAAAAAATTTGACGGTGGGACGTTGATCAAAGCCCCCTACATTTCCTATAAAAATATGGGAGCCACCGAACGTGTACAACCCATTCCACCGACCCACTAATACCCCTTTTCCACCTACAGGAACCTGGAGCCTGGGCTGGAGCTTTGCTCAAAACTGGCGCTCAGTCGGAGCCTGGAGCCCCAGATTATGAACCCCTTTCTTGTTCCACCGCGAGAGCTTTGAACGAGAGCCACGTCATTACGTCATTGGATACGTCGGTAAAAAAAAAAAAAAAGTCTCTGATTTCCCAGCAGCACTAGCGGCAGGTTCAGGGTTCATTCAACATGGCGGACGTGATGAACGAAGTGCTGTTACCATTGCTCCTGGTTTTCGAGCCTTCATTGAAGCCCAAACAACGCTGGCACAACGCTTCTGTGCTGCTCGTCGTGGCTGCCTTGAACGGCGATTACGTTCGAGAAGACGGGTAATTAACGTTGCCTAATACATTTTGATTCCGTGGAACACTGAATGGATGCTAATGCTAATGTTAGCTTGTTGTTAGATAACAGTGCAGTCTGAGCTGAGTTCATGCTCACAGCGCAATTGTGTCTTAACTCATTCTCTGCCAGGGTCATTTCGGTCTGTGTGCTCCCAGTGCCAGGATTTTGAGCATATTTCCTGATCTTCCAGGACCCACAGAATATTCTGTGCTAGGAATAAAATTACACAACATATCTCACAATAAAGCAGAGACTCTCTTCTTACCCCTTGTAAAAAACTGAAACTCGACCATGTTTCCTTGTTTAGTTACAAGCAGTGGAAGTTAGCTTGTTTTCACTAAAAATGCCCTCCTTCGGAAGGGAAATATGAGAAAAATAGGTTTTTAGTGAATGACACCGTTTCAAGCAGAACTCTCTTTTGAGCCTTTTATTTTTTGCCTCAGTGACACATCAGACATATACAGTATTTGTTTTCCCAAATAAATAAATAAAAAAATAAAAAAAAGTTTTTACTGACTTTTACTTCCTGGAACTTATTTACCAGATAGTCCAAGACTGGACGGACCAAATGAACCCTTATGCTCGCTCGCTCGCTCTCTCTCTCTCTCTCTCTCTCGCACTCTCTCTCTCTCTCTCTCTCTCTCTCTCTCTCTCTCTCTCTCTCTCTCTCTCTCGAGTCTCACACACACGCACAGGCAGCTGCTCAATGGCCGCAAATGCTGCTCAATGCACAAATGGCCGCTCATGATCGTCACTCACTAACGGACTCTGTTTACTGCTAAATGGGTGACTATACTATAAATACTAAACGTGATTTAGCGGGTTCCTTTCATCAGCGGGTCCCTTTCCCAGCCTGTGACAATGTCACAGGCTGGGAAAGGGTCTGATCTAATGTAAACAAGCAAAACATGAAAGTACGTCCGAGTACGTCCTTGGCACAGAACGCCATTGTTAAAAGTACGTCCGAGTACGTCTTTGGCAGAGAATGAGTTAATAGACTAAACAGACAAATGTTCCGGTTGCAGAAACTGCACTACTTAGTTTTATTTTCGATCAGACTTCCATGATTTGCTCCTTGTATTGAGGTTTGACAGACATCATTGTATTATCATGCAGTGAGTGTTTACACGTGAGTAAACAGGATACTGGAGGCTAACGTGGCAGAGAAATTGGTGTTCTCCAGTATCCTGTTTACTCACGTGGATGTAAACAATGATTTCTGTAAAACCTCATTTCTCAAAGAATCAGGATAAATGATCGTTTTTATATTTATCGCTCTCCACACAGCATAACTTTGCTGATGCTTTCATCCAAAGCGACTTACAACATGCATCTTTACAATCACTACAATAATTTGATCTCATTTATTTTATTTTATTTTAATCATTCAATTTCTTTCATCTTTACATGCAGTCTTGTGGCTGATGGCAAGGCGGAGGTCACCCGTTGTCTGGACACACCCACGATCTCAGCACTGGTGGGACACAATTGTTCCGGATTTCACCCCTCAGCAATTCGTGCAGAATTTCCGTGTGTCCCGGGAGTCGTTTCAGTACATCTGCGGTCGGGTCAGGCATGTCATGGGGAGACGGGATACAAATTACCGTTTGTGTGTCCCGATACGAAAGCGGGTGGCAATTGCCATCTGGAAGCTGGCCACTGGTGGTGAATACAGGACCATCAGCCATCTTTTTGGGGTAGGCCTGAGCACTGTGTTTAATTGTCTTCAGGATTTCTGCAACGCACTCATCAGGGTGCTGCTTCCTGCCCACATTACATTTCCCGATGCAGACAAGCTGGTAGAAATGGCCAATTTCTTCCAAAATCATTGGAGAGTACCACAGTGTGTTGGTGCAATAGATGGAAGCCACATTCCGATAATAGCACCAGAGGAGTTTCCTCGGGACTATTACAACCGCAAGGGGTGGTATTCAATTGTTCTGCAAGCAGTTGTGGATGGCAAAGGTCGTTTCTGGGATGTATGTGTTGGCTATCCAGGGAGTGTGCATGACGCTAGAGTATTGCGACAGTCACATTTGTGGGATGCCCTAAGTGACAGGGAATTACTCAGTCAAAACAAAGTGACTATTTCTGGCTGCAATGTGGGACATTATCTGATTGGTGACCCGGCCTACCCCCTGCAAAATTGGCTTATGAAGCCATTATCGGACACTGGCAGACTGACCCCTGAACAACGCAACTACAATTTCAGGCTGAGCAGTGCACGATCGGTTGTGGAGACGTGTTTTGGGAGGTTTAAAAGGCCGATGGAGGTGCCTCCTAAAGAGAAATGACACCAGGCTGGAGCTGAGCAAGAAAATTACGCTGGCCTGCTGTGTGCTGCATAACATCTGCGAAGAACATGGCGACCATTTTGCTGCTGAGCCTGTAGACAGGCAGGTGAACATTCAGCCTCCTGTCCAGGCATTACCTGAGCATGGTCATCCAGAAGGGACTGATGTTAGAGCTGCACTAATGGCGTACTTCACAACAAATGAGTGATCATGAAAAGGGAAAACACCCTCTAATGAACCTTGAAAACATTTTGTGCAGCTGGTATACATTTCTGCCTGTGTGTTCTGAGTCAGAGTTGTACATTTTAAAGTTTTTTGAATTTGTTTCATCCAATTTTCATCTTTCACTTTCAATAAATGAATAGAAATAACTATGGTAGTGGTGTTGTTTTGTTTTAGCAAACATGAGATCATAATGTGATGCAAAAAACAATCAAAAATATTGATATAGGGACTAATGATAAAGTGGATACTTCCTACATGTACCAAAAATAAACTAATTTCAAATGAAGAAAACCACTAAACATGTTCTTTACATGTAACTCTGAAAAACACATCAAATCACAGGCAACACACGTTTCAACGGGAGCGTACCTATGTTCCCCGGGTCCTATATTCCCCGGGTCCTATGTTCCCCGTTTTTGTGGGACCGGGGAACATAGAACCCTTCCTAACCTCCCCCAGACCCTAACCCAAAACCTAACCTCTCCCACCCCTCACGCCTAAACCTAAGGTCGGCATTGCGGGTGGTCGGCATAGCGGATAGACACCCCAAATGTTACGGAGAGTGTTAAAAACGGGGAACATAGGACCCGGGGAACATAGGACCCGGTGAACATAGGGATGACCCCGTTTCAACCTTGCTGGCCTAGCCAGACCAGCGAGGTTGAAACGCGTTGTGTTTTGTTGCCCGTGTTTATTCGATTGAAGATGTACACTGCTGGTAATCCTTTTCAGCACAAATGTACATTAGTTCTGCATTTAATTGTGCTCCAGCAGTGTACATCTTCAATCGAATAAACACGGGCAACACAACACGTTTCAACCTCGCTGGCCTAGCCAGACCAGCGAGGTTGAAATGCGTTGTGTTGCCCGTGTTTATTAGATTTTATTAGAACTTTTTGTTTTCTCCTGACTGGCAATACTGAATGCAACAAATACACATGTCTATAAGATAAAAAAGAGGTAGCTGTCCAGTGTGGTTGCAGGAAGTTCCCCAGGTGTTGAATGGAGCAAAGAAAGACATTCGAGGCACTCTGAATAATATTAAAAATCCTTTATTCTAAACGGGTATCCCTGTTTAGAATAAAGGGGTGAACTCTGAATAAATAAAATTATTCAGAGTGCCTCGGATGTCTTTCTTTGCTCCATTCAACACCTGGGGAACTTCCTGCAACCACACTGGACAGGGTTACACCCTGCCTTTTCGAAACCCCCCCACTCCGAAGATCGACCTCCATTCTTCGTAATGGAGGGGTTTCCCATTTTTTTTAAAGGCACCGCTATTCCGAATGGGGACATCCCCTCCATTTCGAAACCCCCCCACTCCGAAATTGATTTTCAAGTCCATATTTCTCCGAGTTTCCTGCATCAAACACTGCAGCCAGCTCTCCGGCCGCAATCGCACAATTTGGAAATAAACTGCAGCCAATTACAAAAGCTTGAAATGTTCAACTCATTGTTTTTTATTGAAAATATGCATAGGCGGCGTTATAGACATCGGGAATGGGGAAGCTACATTTCCTCAGATTTTCATAAGACAAAATCAGTTCAACCCGACTGGCATTCACAAATAAGAACGTCCTCATCTTGCTAATATGACTCAATGCTCCTTATTCAACTGTGAGCATTTCACTCAAAGTTACAAAAAAAAAAATTCAAACACTTTTCACGGTATGAATGTGGGCGTGTGTAACATCTCACCTTTAGATGTGTAGAAAACATAATTTATGATTAGATCCTGTTGGCGTGTCAGGAGATATAAATAATCAGTTGAATATGCTGCTGTGGAACAGATCCTCGCGCTCTCGGATTACGCATTTGACAAACTTAACAAACTGTGTGGCAAGACAACATAAATGAACAATGTTTAGTGATTATAGAGATATCTCTGTGCACCTGCAGAAAACTGCGACTCAGGAATGCGCAAGACCACACCTGGTATTTAGACCAGCAGAGTGGAAAGTCTGTGTGCCAAAAAAGAAAAGAAAAACACTGCTCCGGGCCCAATACGCGCTTTAGAGTGTGCGTTCTCAAGGTTTAGCCTATTTCTTTTGCTCTGGGAGATCTCCCACAGTGGAGTGGGGGAGAAAGCAAGCGGGACAGCTGTGCCCAGTCCCTGCAGCAGCGGCTCGCAGAGTGCAAACAATCACCTCGAGTAGTGCTTTGTCTGTCACAATCAATTTCATGTAGTTTTTATTCAACCAGAAATACATATTATCTAATAAAGTAGTCACACTGTAAAAAAAAAAAAAAAAAAAAAAGGTCCGTGGCAGCCGACATCTAAATAAAGGCAGCCGACATCTAAATAAACGCTATTTCTCACCAATGTCTGAGTCGCACTCAAGAACATCCTTTCCCAGGCAGGCTGATGTCGCTGTCCATCGGCAGGGGTGCTGAAATGTAGCCTAAACCAACTGTAAAAACTAATATTTTATTGTACTGCTTTAGGATACTTTAACTAGTTTCCTCTTCTCTCTCTCTGTCTCTCTCTCTCTCTCTCCACTCCACAGCTGTCCACGCAATCTAACATTATGCCTCCACTCGGGAGTAACCTACGGGCCGGCGGGAGGATGACATGACTGAGGGTGCAGTTATGGGGAGGGGGCTGATATTTTTTTTGTAGTAAAACCTTAGATTATATACCCGCCATGCCTATTTCTGCACTTTTTAACCATGCAGTAGCCTCTGAAAAGCTAAATAACAACACAAGAAACTAAAGACTATGTTTCGAAATCAAGTAAAATATTTATTTCACAGCAGTGGTGAAATGAAGGCACTATTAAACCTGAGTGTCCTTGCACAATGCAACATGTCGGGAACTGTCTGCACTCTGAGTCTGAACATAGGCTACAGTCTGTCTATGCAATCACGAAAGATAGAATGTAGGCTAGTTGACTACAAAAATAAACAAAACCTAAACAAAATAATAGCCAACCCCAACAGTGCCATGCCAAGGTCATTAAATAGCCTAAATAAATAACTAAATAATCTGATCACTAAATAAGTGATCAGATCGCGTTGTCTGCTCATGTGGGTGCAGCTCTCTCTCTCTCCCTCTCTCTCTCTCGCTCTCTCATTGACGTCACTGCAAATTTCACTTCTCCGTGGTTTCCATTCTGTGGATTGCTACAATTGAGAAACAAAATAGCCTAGAATTAGGGCCGAAAGTAAAATTCACCACGAAAAGCAGACTGTTTGAACCAAAGTGATGTGTGTCTATATAGCTCCATTCAATTTCAGCGGATTCGGCTAGGATTTTTACTGGCCGGGCCAATGCAACCATGTATTTTCCAAAATTCCAGCCTTATAGAATATTTACCAACCCAGTCGAAATGTAGCTATTGAAAAAAGATCAATTTAATCATTTTTTACATATAACATATTTTTAGCAAACAAAATTTTCATTTTAAAATCATTTTTGTTGACGTTTATTTCAAAATAATTATCTATGCACTGTGGTCTGTGCTTGCAGTGCAAAGGAGAGCCTCACCACTCGTTAATTAATTAATTAATTCGGTTCAGGTTTGAATTTACCTTCAGAAATAAAATTTAAACAGCAATAAAACACAAAAACAAAGGCTATGATGCAATCATCCAAGAAATGTGTTTTATCGATATAAGGGCGGCCCGACCTCTTCTCAAGAGTAGCAGGAGCTTGATGCTTTCTTTCAGGCCTCGGCTGAAGTACTTGCACCATCATTATGTTTAAAAAAGAACTTGCCCAGCTATGGTCTGCTTTGCCATTTTGATCTCCTGTTGGCTGTCCGCGGGAATCGGGATGCTGCTGCTCTGTGCATATGGTGAATGGCGGACTACAGTTGGCTAGATTTTTCCTTTTTTCACCAAACACTCCACATAGGCCTATGAGGTTCACAACTATAGATCTCTGACACCTTGTAACAACCAAAGCACAGCAAATAGGCTTCCCTGCCAATTCTGAAACAACAGAGCTATGTTTATAGGGGGTATAGTACTATAATTGGGCCATTCAACATTCTTGGATGTTTATTCATTGCTCCACTAGATGGTAAAATATGTTGCACGCTACTGCAACCGACACGATGTCACGGTCGCAATGTACATACAGATTTTTATTAACCACACACACACACACACACACACACACACACGACATAATAAACAATAAGAATAAGAAAAATAGTAATAGTAATAATAATAATAATAATAATAATAATAACATATAAATAATAACAATAACAATGATAATAACAATGATGATGATAATAATAATAATAATAATAATAATAATAATAATAATAATAATAATAATAGTAACAACAATAACATAATAACACTACCAATAATATAATAATAATAATAATAAACAATAATAGTAGTAATAATAATAATAACAACTTACAATAACAACAATAATAATAATAATCATCATCATCATCATAATAAGAATAATAAGAATAATAATAATAGCCTAATAATAATAATATTTTATTTATTTTATATTTTTAGGGACAGAGTTGAATTCACTCAAAAGGTAGCCTACTGTACATGTCGGCTGGGCTGGGCTGGGCTGGGCTGGGCTGTGTGTGTGTGTGTGTGTGTGTGTGTGTGTGTGTGTGTGTGTGTGTGTGTGTGTGTGTGTGTGTGTGCGTGCGTGCGTGCGTGCGTGCGTGTGTGTGTGAGAATGAATGAATGAATGAATGAATGAATGAACGAACGAACGAACGTACTGTGTGTGCATGTGTGTTGTACGAAACAGCGCCTAAACAGAATTGTCTGCGGCTGTTTCTGTGCACTTCATGGCATTGATTTACATGTGATTAAAGCTTGGTTGACACGGCCGAATGACACTGACATATAAGAAAAAAACAATGAGTTGAAACGTTTATTTCAAGCTGCAGGAATGCAGGAAACTCGGAGAAATATGGACTTGAAAATCAATTTCGGAGTGGGGGGGTTTCGGAGTGGGGGTTAAATCAATTTCAATTTCGGAGTGGGGGGGTTTCGGAATGGGGGTGTTTCTGAATGGGGGGGTGTCGGAATGGAGGTGTTTCGGAATGGAAGGCGGTCCCCCTGGACAGCTACCTCTTTTTTTATCTTATATCTATGTATGCCCCATCCTGGAAGAGCACCTGATTTTTACTCTGCCATTTTATATTGATGTCTCCTTGACCCAATGCAGCACTCCCAATTGTATCTTTATAAATACACATGTCTATTTAGACAAATTTAAAGTTTATTAAAACCGACAAGATTTCCTGTCCAATGCAGAAAATGTATTTTACACCACAAGTGTGTGCTGCCTGTGCAAACTGCAGCAAAAAATAAAATAAAAAAGGGATTAAGTCACACGTTTGTCATAAAAAAGTCACTTTTTCAGCACAAATGTACATTAGTTCTGCATTTAATTGTGCTCCAGCAGTGTACATCTTCAATCGAATAA
Organism: Poromitra crassiceps; assembly: GCF_964638095.1. Lineage (NCBI taxonomy): Eukaryota > Metazoa > Chordata > Actinopteri > Beryciformes > Melamphaidae > Poromitra > Poromitra crassiceps. The sequence goes on from NW_028152255.1 coordinate 389,701, forward strand.
ACACGGGCAACACAGCGCGTTTCAACCTCGCTGGCCTAGCCAGACCAGCAAGGTTGAAACGCGTTGTGCTCGTGCCCGTGTTTATTAGAACTTTTTGTTTTCTCCTGACTAGCAATACTGAATGCAACAAATACACATGTCTATTTAGACAAATTTAAAGTTTATTAAAACCGACAAGATGTCCTGTCCAATGCAGAAAATGTATTTTACACCACAAGTGTGTGCTGCCTGTGCAGCAAACTGCAGCAAAAAATAAAAAAAATAAAAGGATTAAGTCACACATGTTATAAAAAAGTCTCCACCATCACCATCACCATCACCCATGCAGTGCAATGTCAAACAAATTTGACATAAATTTACGGAGGGAAAAGTCCAGTCCAGTGCACTGCACTCATTGCTTTTCCGCCTGAGCCTCCATCAGTGCCACCATGCGCCCCATCAGTCCAAGGTACGATTTGGCGTTGGCTTTCAATTCACCCAGCAAGGAGTTGTTCAGGTCCGTGCTGTGCTGCATGAACTTGTCATCTGCCCTCTCCAGATACTCCAGCATCTCCCCGCTGCTGTCTCGTTTCCTTTTTCCTGTGTCCAACAACAATAACAACACATATTCATTCTGTGCTCATGATGCCACTGCAGAACCTTGTTTCGCCAGATGCTGAAAATGTGTCTGTGGCAGGTAAATTTAGCTTCAACTTCTATTATTAGGCCTATGTAATTTATACCATTTTCAGCATCTAATATGAAGCATATGTAATTTCTGCTATCAAGTTCATTTAGGTATTTCTAAGGCTGTGGATTCAGATGTATCAAACAAAAGATAGTTGTGTGTACAGCTAGCTACCAGTGGTAGTCAAAGAAAAATCGAAACATTAGGCTAAGTCAGAGCCTGAGTGTAACCTAAATACATCTCGATCTTGAGTATGGTGTGACAGACTACAATATACACAGTCCAACAAATCTTACCAAGCCTGGACTGTTGGGCTGATGGTGTGGAGGTTCCACTGGTTCCTCCTGTGCTGGACGGTGTGGGGGAACTGCATCGCAGTGGAGATGGTAGCCGCATGCTGGCATCACCGATGGACGACAAGTCTATTTACAAAAACAAGATAACAGTGCTTTAAAAAAACTTGTCCACCACACTTTGTACAATTTTAACATAAGGCAACTGTTAAGTGACGTTGATAATGTTAGGCGAGAGACAATGGCAACCAGGGGTGCACCAATCACGCTATTTGCCATCTGAACAAACAACCTAGCCAACAGCTAATGCAAGCTAAGAGCTAACGTTGGCTATCCTAAGTGCAGCATGGGTTACTGAAAATCAATCTATGAGGAGTTGTTTACCAATCAATCTTATCAATCAGCACATAAAAGCATAAATCGGATTTCTCCGATCTCGTATTTAGACTGGAAGTATGCTGACTGGTCGCTGGCGGAACCATCAGTGCATCAGTGAATGCTAGCATCAAAATCGCATGCTAACGTCGGCCATTGTTCCCAAAGCTTGTTGTTGGTGGGCTAATATACATGTAACAATACCCAGGCAAGCAGGCGTAGTTATACTAATATATCTAACATTGATGTTACAAACGCATCGTTGTTAACACATTGAGTGCCACAGCGCTTCAGTAAAATTGTCTGGAGCCTGTGCCAGGTTCACTTCCATTCAGTTGAAAACAGCTATAGAATTTTTTCTATTAGGGGTATATTGACAGGACTGGACTCAAATGAAACATTGGACACTCCTGCTTCTCTCAAAGAAGAAATTTTGTTTCTAGACAGTTCCATTATGAAATGACAGCCTCTGCAGGAAGAGCACTTTCAAGGGTTTTCTGCTGTTTTTTTTTACTTTCCGAGATAAACACACTTTTATGTAAACAAAGGTCACAGAATGAATTCTGCTTCAAGTGTGATAAAATGCTATACCTAAATGAAAGGTTGGAATGTCTACTTTACCTGGGGGGAGAAAGTATGTAAAAAGAATGTTTCATTGATTTTTTACAAATATTTGAACACCGCTTAGTCCAACTTCAAGACGCTGCTTTTTATGGCATCAAGGTGTATGTTGCAGGCCATCTCTCCATAAAGAAACATGATATCAACTTTTTTTTTTTTGATGATGAAAGTACACTTCCTAAGCTTTCATTTGGTGTGTAACAATCAAATATTCCACCACAACATTTCATGCAGTGTATTCTTTTCTTCAAAAAAACCTTCAAAGTAGTTTCCAAATAAAACACATTTTTATGCATAGTATTTTCATAATAGCCCACAGAATGAATTCTGCTTGATAAAATGCTATTCCTAAATGAAAGGTTGGAATGTCTACTTTACCTTGGGGGAAAAAGTATGTAAAAAGAATGTTTCATTTATTTTTTACAAATATTTGAACACCGCTTAGTCCAACTTCAAGACGCTGCTTTTTATGGCATCAAGGTGTATGTTGCAGGCCATCTCTCCATAAAGAAACATGATATCAACTTTTTTTTTTTTGATGATGAAAGTACACTTCCTAAGCTTTCATTTGGTGTGTAACAATCAAATATTCCACCACAACATTTCATGCAGTGTATTCTTTTCTTCAAAAAAACCTTCAAAGTAGTTTCCAAATAAAACACATTTTTATGCATAGTATTTTCATAATAGCCCACAGAATAAATTCTGCTTAGAGTTGAACAAAATGCAATACCTCAAACGAAAGGTTGGAAACTCAACTCAAGTCAATAACAACAAGTATGTGAAAAGAATCTTCCATTTATTTTCTACAAATATTTGATTCCAGCTTTTTTTTTTTTTTTTTTTCTCAAAAGAACCAACACATTTTATGAAAAAAAGGCATACACATGACTGATGCTATTACTGTGTTACAACTGCTACTATTCTTGTTACAGTAATGACACTGCTATTGGACGGCTTGACAACAGTCAGACAGCAGGCAGTTTGTGTTTGGAGGTAACGTTACTGTAGTCTTGAAGGACTGAATCCCGCTACAGCTTTCTCTCCAGTGTCTCTACTTTTCAACTGTCAAAGCAAATAAACATACTAAAGCTTGATGGACTGCCCACACACTCGTTGACACTAACTAAACTAAACTAAACACTGCATCACTGGCTGAAGCGGGGGTGGGGGGGGGGGGTCGGGGAAAGTATCACTGTGAGTGATTTTTACATGGTATTATTAGTATGCTAACTAATTGCAGGATCGTTATTCTTACCAAGCTTTGTGTTGACGAAAATAAATTGATGAATAATAAAAGGTGTGTGGGTGTGTTTATTTTATTTTTTACATTTTTACCTCCTCTATTTTTCTCCTGCTTCTTTTTATTATTAGACATTACATTACATTACGGCATTTGGCAGACGCTTTTATTCAAATCGACTTACAATATCAGAACTTACAATATCACATTTTTGTCAACAATCGAGAAGTCATCTATGCATACAATCGTCTGGCATTTACAGCTTTAGTAGTAATAGTTTCCTGTAAAGGATCAATAAAGTAGGCTATCTATAGCCTATATGTAGGTTCTAACCTCTGGAAGCCGCCTCGTCCAACAATGTTCGCCTCTTAGGTCCAGGGCCAGGGGGCTGCCATTCCTCATCTCTGGCGTCATCAGGAGATGATGAAGCCGTCTCCTCGGGCTCATCCGTGTCTGTTTCAGGGAGATCTCTCTCCCGAACAGCACGGCTGAGAGCCTGTTGCAGTGTGAGCTGCCCAGGCCCTGGGAGCGGCCCACCACGCTTACGCCTGGCCTTGGGCATGGCAGCTAAACTAACTAACGCTAGTCTAACTGTACACTAACGCTAATCTAAGACTAACGCTAGTCTAACGCTAGTCTAACACTAACGCTAGTCTAACAAAACAGACACACAAGACAGACAGACAGACAGAGACACACAGACAATTTTTTTTGTTTTTTTGTTTTTTTTTACACAGATGCTATCTACCCTGACCTAACTAACGCTAAATGCTAACTGCTAAATCTAACACAGGCACACTCGCTAGCACACTCAGACACACCCGACACAACCCACCCACGCACGCACTCACCTCACACCAAGCACTCGAATCCACTCACTACACAATCTCACAAACTAATCTAAAATCGCTATGCTACTAAATTCTACTAAATGCTACTAAATGCTATAAATCTATTCTCTTCTTCTGCTACGGATACTGCTAATGCTACTGCTACTGACCAACCTACTCTACAAAGAGGCTCTGAGCGTCGCAAGGTTTTAACGTGGCTGCACTGCGCAGCTGCGATGTGATTTTTAAGGTGGCGCCGTGTGATCCCTTGAAGGGATTCATGCTCACTGGCTGGGTACGACCTTAAACAGAAGAATTATGGAATAATATGAATTATGATTTTAGGACGTCCACAGACGTCCTTGGCACTGAACGTTACTTTTTTTTAGGACGTCCACAGACGTCCTTGGCACTGAATGTGTTAACATCAATGTTCTATATATTAACATCAGTAATGTTTGGTTATGATTGCATAATGTATTGTTATCAACCTGACCAACAGCTAGCCTCGGTTACATTAGCTAGCATGCTCATTGATACTAACGTTACTGCTGCTGTTTGTAACGCGCTAAACAGCTGGCGATACATTCGAAAAACAATGTATGAGGAGTTGTTTACCAATCAATCAGCACATAAAAGCATAAATCGGATTTCTCCAATCTCTTATTTAGACTGGAAGTCTGCTGACTGATCGCTGGCGTTCAGTGCATCAGTTTAGGCTAGCATCAAATAGCATGCTAACGTTGACCATTGTTGCCTAACGTTTCTGCTGGTAGTTGTAACGTTAATGCGCTAAACAGCTGGTGAAACATTGGAAAAAATAAAAAATAACTTACCAGGATCTGGGCAGGTTTGTATAACCGTATCGTTTCCCATTGCCTCGAGCAGACTTGTAGCAGTGGCCGAGTTCAACGCCCCAGTAACTTGGCAAGATGGTCGGTCGCCAAGCACCGAGTCGAGCAGATGAAAATGGGGATTATCCCGTGGTCGGCCATTGCCGCTCTTGCCGAGGTCCTTCTTCTGGTCCCTGTACTCCTTTTTCAGTTTTTTCAGTTTGTTTGTGATCTGCAGAACCGTTTTCTCATATCCTGCTGAAGCCATCTCGCGCTGGATCTGCTCAAACACTGGCCTGTTTCTTGATGCACCCTCCAGTTTTCGTTGGACCTCTGCAGACGACCACAGGGCAAGCAAACATGTGGTCTCCTCCACGGACCACTGCTGCTTGGTTTTTCCAGCTTCCATTGTGTACAAATCGTTCTGTTGTGTGTGATGATGATATATCTGCACTCTGCACAAAATGTTGTTTAAAAATGGCGCTTTTCTCGTGTTGTTGTCGTTGGTCATGGTCATGGTAACCACGCCCCCAGCCCCTGACACGGCCTATGACGTAGCGGTGCTTTCATCTGATCCAGGAGAGAAGTGGGGCTACTCAAGCACCAGTTTCCAGGGCCGAGAGCCAGTGTTTAGGCTGTCGAAACACAAAGCACTGGTTCTGGCCCAGAACCGGCCCTGAAACTAGGTCGGTGGAAAAGGGGTATAAGTGGCGACAGTGCTCTCCAGACTAGAGAAAGCCGAGCAAAAACAGCAGGAAAAAGCGTGAGGAAACCATTCTCATGGCGAAAACGCTTTCGCACTGGGAGCTGGCGCACAATGGTGGGGGATTCCAAAAATAGACTCTGGGTGCAACACACTTTGAAACATGCAGCAGAAAGCCCAGAATCGCACGCAGCTTCATCAAAGCTCACAACCGAAACCCCAGAAACGAACGAGCCCGATCCAGACTCGGCCGACGAGCGGCCGCCAGGCAGCACAGACAGGCAGCAGAGACTCGCCTGTGACACACGCTGCAGAGCCACCAGAGACACACCCACGGAGGGAGGAGTTTGAAAGAGAGGGGGGTGGGGGTGCTGTCATATTGGAGGAAATTACTGTTCAGAACTATTGTTTAGATGTCTGATGTCTCACTGATGCCAAAAATAAATGGTTAAAGTGACTGTTCTGCCTGTTCTATCGAATTTCACAAAAAGGCATTTATCTCAGCTTTCCTTCTCAGACGCTGAAACCATGCTGTATTCAACTGCTAATGCCTACATAACAGAACATGATAAAAACTAACTCTTTTAGACAGAGAAAGCACACCTTCTATTAGTTATTTTGAGATATTTTGTGTTCACAAAGTCCTAGCAGAAAATAATCCTCGGCTCTTGAAAGATGAGCCAGAATCCTCAAAAAAAACCTTGGCAGAAGCTACCTACTGTATTGGATAAACTGTTGGAATAATGACCAGCTGTTTGAAAAATATAATCAAGTGTTTCAAGAATACATCACAGAGGGCATAATTGAAGAAGTAACCGACTGTGAAACAGAAAATCCAGTATACAAGTCAAGTCAAGTCAAGTTTATTTATATAGCCCTAATTCACAACCATGTCTCAGAGGGCTTCACAGAAAGTATGTCTAGCTAATTCTAGCTGACACAACAGTAACAAGAATATACAGAATAAAGATTACATTTGAACAATTGATAATATAGAAAATATAGAAATGAAGAGAGAGCAGAGGAGAGAGCAGGAGAAGGGAGAAGAGCAGGGGGAATGTGAGAGAGTGATGGGGTGGGGAGGGAATGGGAGATGTTGGAGGGTATAGGAGGTGGGGAAGGAGCAAGAGGAGAGAGCAGAAGAGGGGAAGGGGGTGTGTGGGGGAGAAGAGAGCAGGGGGAGGGAGGACGTGGGGAGAGAATGAGAAATATAGACGCACATCTTGCAAACGGACATATGTCAATTTCTTAGCAACCAAACTATGCCTAATTTAATTGTCTGCAAGCCTTTAGTAGTGAGTCCTTTTGCCAAATAAGCACATGTTCACATATAGAGCTTATGGGTGCCTTGCTTTAGGGAAGAGTGGGTGCCATGCTTTGAATAGTGATGAAATACTAAGAGCATGGGTGCCATGCTTTAAATAGTGGCGAAATATTGGAGGGGATAGAGTGGGTGCCATGCTTTGGAGTAGAATGTGTACTATGCTTTAGAGTAGTGGGGGAAGGGGGGAAGAGGAAGAAACACCGGGAAGAGGAGAAAGCAGGAGAGTGGAGGAGGGAGGGAGAGCGGGGGGATGTGAGGGAGCAGAGGGGGGAGGTGGGGAGAACATAGGAAATGTGGAGGAGGAGAGAACAGAGAAGGAGAGATGAGGGTGCAGGGGAGGGAGAGCCAGGGTAGAGGTAGGGTCTAGGGTTGGGGGAGGGGAGGGAGTAGGATACGGGCCCGGATTAGGGCGAGGGTGGGGAGAAAATGGGAAATGTGGAGGAGGAGAGAACAGAGAAGGAGAGGTGGGAGGGTGCAGGGGAGGGAGAGCAGGGGGAATGTGAGAGGGAGGAGGTGGGGAGAAAATGGGAAATGTGGAGGAGGAGGGAACAGAGAAGGATAGATGGGAGGGTGCAGGGGAGGGAGAGCCAGGGTAGAGGTAGGGTTGGGGGAGGGGAGGGAGTAGGATACGGGCCCGGATTAGGGCGAGGGTGGGGAGAAAATGGGAATTGTGGAGGAGGAGAGAACAGAGAAGGAGAGGTGGGAGGGTGCAGGGGAAGGAGAGCAGGGGGAATGTGAGAGAGGGGAGAGCAGGAAGTGGCAGGGATTCGGGAAAATAGGGGAGAAGAGGAGAAGGAGAAGGAGCAGAGGGGGGGAGAAGGAGGAGAGAGCAGGAGAAGGGAGGGAGGTGGGGGGGGGATTGGGAAATGTGGGAGAGGGGAGAACAGGAAGGGGAAGAAGGAAAGGAGCGGGGGAAGGGGGAAAGAGAAAGAGAGGGGGGGAGAAGATCAGACAACTGACTACTCTAAGCATTAACCAGAGCTAACGGACATAGGGGATCTAGCTAATCTACAGCCTAATCTGGCCTATCCTACTCTGCTCTAGTCTGATTTTTGCCTGAACACTGTAACAGGTCAGCCTTAGGCTGTAGCTAATCTATCGCCTACCTAAGCTGTTCTAAACCAACCGGCAGCCCTCGACCAGTGATGAAGAGCACCGATGCCCCCCGCCCCGGCCCCCGCCCACATAAGGCGCGGGAGAGAAGGCCAGGCCGGGACACAGCGGCGTCCCCTCACCCCCAGTGAACGCAAGAAAACCTTTCCACCATATGGTGGCAATCCACACATGGATCGCCACATGGATTGCCTCAGTGACTTGGCTGAGGAGGAACCTTGTGAGGTCGTTGTGCTATAGGGGCCCAGCAATGGACCCCCATCCGGGGACTCCCCTCCGAGACAGGCCGAGAGATGCCGGGCTAAACCATGTACAGAGTTTTCCGATAATGAAACTCTGTAAATGGTTTATTATGGAAATAAAATTTACAAAAGAACAGAAAATTGAATATGTAAAAAGGAGTCCAACAGAAGGGATATAAAAATGTAGTTTTTAAATTATCCTAAGATCAGGGAAGGGAGTTGAAAATGTAAAAAGTAGAGTCCAAAAAGAAATAGAAAATGTAGTCCTTAAGTGTTCGTAGGTTTAGAGAATACTAGCTAATTAGCTAGGTGAAAAAAAAGGGGTAACAAGATTGGGAGTTCCATGAGGATGATCTGAGAAATCCATGAGTCCGCGTTGGTGACATGGATTAAGAGGAGGGGAGGGGAGGATAGGAGTCGGAGGTGATGATTAAGAGGAGGGGAGGATAGGAGTTGGAGGTGATGATGAGGCCGGGGGGGGGGGGGGGGGGGCATCCCCCCCCTTCCCTTAGGCAGGCAGGTGACCAGGATGATGACGATAGTGATGGTGGTGGTGATGAGCCCGGGGTGTCAAGGTGTCACACAATAGAAGGAGTAGTGGGTAGATGGCCTAGAGTGACGACAGGTGGCTAGGGCGATGACGGCCGGACCTAGGGCTGCAGCGGCGGGGGTGTACGTCAGGCCAATGAAGGACACCTGAGGGGGAGAGAGAGAAGAGAGCGGGGGAATCTGCGCAGAGGTGGAACTAACTCTATAGACAACAATAAAATTAGGTCAAATCAAAATTTATTAGGATTATTTAGGATGACTAATACTATACTGCTAATTCAGGTCTAGGTAGTCTAGGTCTAAGTTTAGACTGATACTGCTGGCTTGTGATAGCCCGCTCAGCAGTTCAGGACTAAGTTTATTCACCAGCTATTAGATTTTCTATCTGAGCTACTGGATCGGCTGATGCCATATTATTAAATTAGGTCAAGTCTAAGTTTATACTGATACTGCTGGCTTGAGATAGCCCGCTCAGCAGTTCAGGACTAAGTTTATTCACCAGCTATTTGATTTTATATCTGAGCTACTGGATCGGCTGATGCCATATTATTAAATTAGGTCAAGTCTAAGTTTATACTGATACTGCTGGCTTGAGATAGCCCGCTCAGCAGTTCAGGACTAAGTTTATTCACCAGCTATTTGATTTTATATCCGAGCTACTGGAACGGCTGATGCCATATTATTAAATTAGGTCAAGTCTAAGTTTATACTGATACTGCTGGCTTGAGATAGCCCGCTCAGCAGTTCAGGGCTAAGTTTATTCACCAGCTATTTGATTTTATATCTGAGCTACTGGATCGGCTGATGCCATATTATTAAATTAGGTAAAGTCTAAGTTTATACTGATACTGCTGGCTTGTGATAGCCCGCTCAGCAGTTCAGGACTAAGTTTATTCACCAGCTAATATATTTTCTATCTAGGCTACTGGGTCGACTGATGCCATATTATTAAATTAGGTCAAGTCTAAGTTTATACTGATATTGCTGGCTTGAGACAGCCCGCTCAGCAATTCAGGATTGTATGTACTCAAGAGCTAATAAATATTTCTAGAGAGTGACATCATCAAACATAACCATCAAGCACAACCAAATGATTGGGAGAATAAATGGGTTTTGAGTCTAGTTTTGAAGATTTCAATGGAGCCAGCTTCCCTAACTGACAGAGGAAGCTGGTTCCAGAGATGTGGAGCACGGTGAGAAAATGCTCTGCTACCTGCTGATTTTTTCTTAATTTTAGGGACGGTAAGATAATTACCGTCCTGTGAGCGGAGAGTACGCGTGGGAACATAAGGAATGATTAGCTCAGATAAGTACGGGGGTGCAAGCCTGTGCAAAGATTTATAGGTTAACTCATTCATGGCCAAAGACGTCTTTGACGTGTTATCAGGAATAGCCCTCCCAGCCAATGACGTGTTTGACGTGTTTTTGTTTTTATTACTGCAGCGCGTAGTTCAAACACTTCCCCAGCCTGTGACATGTTTTCAGGTCCCTAGCCTGAAAGGCAAGCCAACAACACGCGATCAAACACATACTGCAGCTGTTGTTTTGAAATTAGCAGGAGGAAAAACAGAGAAACGCGCTTCCTTGTAGAGAGGAGAAACGCCATTGAAACGCCCCTCGGCACGCTGCACTGCTCGCCTTGCTGCAGGGCGAACCTGGATTGTTCGCAGTAGTCAAACCCGTGACGAACATGATCGATCCGGTTCCAGCACCTGGTCCCAAAGCCAAGCCCGACCCGTTCCTGTGTCGCAGCATTCGTCCCAGCCCGAATGAGAGGAGGAAAACGATGCGAGGCAGAGGAGGCTAGACGCTGATCTCAGACCAGATGTGTTCCCCTCCTATGCTAATTTGCGGGGCGATCAATAGTGTTCCCTTGGAAGGAGGTGCGATGGACAGAACTCTCTCTCTGTGTGTGTGTGTGTGTGTGTGTGTGTGTGTGTCTGTCTGTCTGTCTGTCTGTCTGTGTGTCTGTCTGCACACTCACTCACACTGAGTAAACTGTATTGTTGAATGTAAAGCACTTCATGTATATATATATATATATATATATATATTTTGTCATTTGTGTCATAACGAATAATATTTACATGTCTGATGTCAATACAGTTCAAAATAAAAGAATTGAGAGCGAGTTCTGCCTGAGATTGTGTGCTGTACAAAAATGCCATTTTCTGCAATTTCTTTTCTCAGAGAGACCTTTTTGGTGAAAACAGGGTGTATATAAATGGCTATAAGTAGAGTACAGAACATGCTAAAAGCTCACTTTTTTTTCCTGGTGAACCCAGAGACGTACATCTTCATTTTGAGGTATTGCAAATCACTCTGGTGCTAATAGATAATTTACTGTGGGTCTTGAAAGATGACCAACAATTATGAAAATCTTTGGCCTGTGCTAAATATTGGCAGTCCTAAACTGGCCATGAATGAGTTAACAGAAGCACCTTAAAGTCTGATCTGGCCTGAATTGGGAGCCAGTGGAGGGAGCTTAAGACCGGAGTTATATGATCAAACTTCTTAGTTCTAGTTAGAATTCTAGCAGCTGCGTTTTGCACGAGTTGTAATTTATTTGTGCTACAAAGTGGAAGGCCAGAGAATAAGACATTACAGTAGTCGAGTCTAGATAAAACAAAGGCGTGTATTAAGGTTTCGGCATCCGTTGCATTTAGCAAGGGACGGATCTTTGAGATATTGCGAAGATGAAAGAAAGCTATTTTAGTGATATCCTTAATGTGACCATCGAATGACAGAGTAGGATAAAAGGTAACACCTAGGTTTTTCACCTTTGAGTTTGGAGTAATTACGCAGTTCTCAATGTTCAGACTAAGATCAGTGAGAAATGGAAGTTGGGTTTTTGGGCCAACAACTAGTAGTTCAGTTTTGTTGCCGTTTAGTTGTAAGAAATTATTTGACATCCAATCTGTAACAGCGATTAAGCAGGATTCAAGATTAGCGAGTTTAGAGCGATCGTCTGGTCTAATTGGTATATAAATTTGGGTATCATCGGCATAACAGTGGAAGGTAATGCCATATCTACGGAAAATTTCGCCAAGAGGCAGTAAGTAAACACCAAAGAGTAAGGGACCCAGGACTGATCCCTGCGGTACACCAAACTTCACTGAGGAGAATGTGGACATAATATTTTTATATGAGACACAATGTGTCCTATCAGACAAATATGACTTAAGCCAAGATAGGGCAGTGCTCCGGATACCTACGTAGTTAGATAAGCGGTCTAGGAGGATCTTATGATCGATTGTATCGAAGGCTGCGCTTAAATCTAATAATATGAGAAGAGAGGAGAAATTAGAGTCGGACGCGAGGAGGAGGTCATTGGTTACTTTTGTAAGAGCAGTTTCAGTACTATGGAGTGATCTAAAACCAGATTGAAAGGGATCGAGAAGTTTATTATGCGAGAGGTAGTCATTTAATTGGGTCGAGACTACTTTTTCAAGAACTTTAGAGAGGAAGGGGAGATTTGAGATTGGTCTGAAGTTGTTAACACATTCACTGCCAGCCGTTTTTTCAATACTGTAGGTAGCTTCTGCCAAGGTTTTTTTTTGAGGATTCTGGCTCATCTTTCAAGAGCCGAGGATTATTTTCTGTTAGGATTTTGTGAACACAAAATATCTCAAAAGAACTAATAGAATGTGTGCTTTCTCTGTCTAAAAGAGTTAGTTTGTAGAGTTAGTAGTTATGTAAGCATTAGCAGTTGAATACAGCATGGTTTCAGCGTCTGAAAATTTAAGCTGAGATAAATGGCTTTTTGTGAAATTCGATAGAACAGTCACTTTAACCATTTATTTTTGGCGTAAGACGTCAGACATCTAAACAATAGTTTTGAACAGTAATATCCTCCATAGCAGCAGGAAACCCCCCTCTCCTTCAAACTCCTCCCTCCGTGTGTGTTTTCCTCCTCCCTCCGTGGCTGCTGCGGTACAAGCGAGGCTCTGCCTGTCTGTGCTGCCTGGCTGCTGGCGGCCGCTCTTTGGGCGAGTCTGCATGGGGCTCGTTTGTTTCGGTTGTGAGCTCAGCTGGAATGAAGCTGCGTGCGATTGTGGGCTTTCTGCCGGTGTTTCAAAGTGTGTTGCACCCATAATCTATTATGCAAATTTGCAATCCCCCACCGCCAGCTCCCAGCGCGAAAGCGAAAGCGAAAGCGAAAGCGTTTTCGCCAATCCATTTTACAGTATTCTGCAGTTTTGGCTCGGCTTTTTCTAGTCTAAAGAGCACTGTCGCCACTTAGTGGGTCATTGGAATGGGTTGTACACGTTCGGTGGCTCCCATATTTATATAGGAGATGTAAAAGGGTTAGATCAACGTCCCACCGTCAAAAAAAAAAAAAAAAAAAATTTGACGAGTTGACTCGCCATTGGCAGTCAACCGTTGGTTTCTGCTTGACGAGTTGACTCGCCAATGGCAGTGAACGTGTTAAGAACCTCAGGATCAAGATTTGGCTTTTTGAGTAGAGGTTTGATTACAGCAGATTTGAAGGAGGCAGGGACAATGCCAGAGGAGAGGGAGCTATTGATAATGTTAAGTAAGGGGGGGCCTAATATTGGAAGGAGTTCCTTAATCAACTTTGCAGGGAGAGGGTCGAATAAACAGGTTGTGGATTTAGATGAAAGTACAATTTTTGAAAGTGCATTTAGAGAAATAGTCTCAAAATTTGAGAGTATAATACTCTCGTCTAAGGTTCTAAGGACAGGGCTAGGAGATGGGTTAGCACCCATTGTGAGTAATAGAGAGTTGCTAATTTCATCTCTAATACCGATAATTTTGCGGTTAAAGAAGTCAAGGAAGTCATTAGCTGTAAATGGAGAGTTTGTATTGGGGGAGGGTTTGCGAGTAAGATTTGCGACCGTGTCAAATAGAAATTTAGGATTATTTTTATTAGTGTTAATAAGATCTGATAGGTAGGAGGCTCTAGCAGCGGAGAGCATACATTTGTATTTTAATAGGCTATCACTCCAAGCTAGTCAATAGACTTCAAGCTTGGATGATCGCCATTTACGTTCTAGTTTTCTGCATATTAGTTTTTGTGCGCGTGTATCGTCAGTATACCAAGGCGAGGGTTTTTTAGGGCGACAGATTTTAGTACGTAAAGGTGCGATAGAATCAAGCGAGGCGAGTAGGATAGAGTTAAATTGATTTGTGAATTCATTAATGGAGTCGATCCGCTCTGGGAGAGAGGAAAGCGGCCCCAATAACAAATCAGCGAGTTCAGTGGGAGTAGAACTATCGATACGCCGGGCGGTATAGGTATGCTAGGTTTGATTGCCGGAGGGGCAGGTCTATTTTAAATTTAATGAGATAATGATCTGACAGTGCTGGAGGGTATATCATGACTGACAGATCTGAGACGTTAATCCCACGAGCGAGGACGAGATCAAGCGTGTTGCCGTTAGAATGCGTTTGTTCATGAACCAGCTGAGCAAAGCCAAGGGTGTCGACTAAAGATAGAAAGGCTTTGCAGAGTGGGTCAGCTTTACAGTTAACATGAATATTGAAATCGCCAATGATAAGGATAGTATCCGTGCGGGTTACGAGGTCAGAGAGAAAATTGGAAAATTCATTAAGAAAAGATGAATAGGGCCCAGGTGGGCGGTAAAGCATAACTAGGTAGAAGGCTCCGAGGCCAGCTATATTAGAGTGTCTCATAGTAAGTATCTCACAAGATAAGAGCTTATACTTTTGATCCTGCAAAAGACCTAGGTTTGAGTTATAAATTAGGCCAACGCCCCCACCATTTCTTGACATTCTGGCAACATGCGAATTGTCAAAGTTAGGGGGGGAGGCTTTAATGAGTGGAAGAACAACGTCCGGTTTTAGCCAGGTTTCGCATAATCCCATAATGTCAATATTATGTTCAATGATTAAGTCATTGACCAGGAGGGCTTTATTGGTGATTGATCTGATATTAATGAATCCAAATCGAATAGGTTTATCATCAGTGTTAGTTAATTTAGAGCATTCGACACCAAGAGTAGATTTAATCTCAATGAGGTTGGTGTTTAACGTTTTGAGGGGTGGACGAGAGCGGCGTGAGGGGACGGAGCGACGAAGATAAACTGTGTTAATTTGAGAGATCGTGGTATAATACGGAGACGGAGCGGCGGTGGTAACAATCGGATTAATAACAATAACGTTTGGGTTAGGATTTTGCAGAGCGTTTATGGGTCGGTTACTAGTAGTAGTGCGGCGCGGACGGAGCACAGTCTGTATTGGATAGACTACGTTAATTGGACTAGCAGACTCCATAACCGCACAAGTAGAACTAACAGGCTGTCTAGCAGCCTGTGGCCCTGCATGTTGTGGGAGAAACTGTCAATCAAGGATAGTAGTCTGGGTTTGCCGTAGGCAACTATCCAGGTTTTTTGATAGAATGCTGGCGCCCAATGGGGTAGGGTGGATGCCATCCATCTTAAGCATGCCAGTCATGCCTCTAAAGGAGGGCCAGTTATCTAAGAATAGGTAGCCCTTATCAGCACAGTGTTTGGCCAGCCAGTTGTTGAGCCAAAACAGCCTGCTAAAAATGTCAGAGTTAAGTGTGACAGGGAGGGGACCAGAGACAATTAATGGATGCCGACTCATCTTGCTAGCAAAAGCACAGGTCCTAGTTATGCTGTACTTTGTGATCTCCGATTGTTTAAACCTAGCATTGTTGGTGCCAACATGTAGTATGATGTTATCATGGGTAGCCTGGGTAATTGTCTGTCTATGGCTGTTTGTTAGCACCCTAAGAGTAGCTTCAATGTCGGGTACTCTGGCCCCGGGCAGACAAACTATCTCGGCTGGTGTGTTAAGCTTGATATTGCGGGTTATAGAGTCTCCAATCAATAGAATAGAGGGTTTAATATTGTCGGGCGGAGCGGACGACGCAGCATGCTGAACAGGAGAGTTAGCAAGCGGCGTGAATCTATTCCGAATCTCAACCGAAGTGGTTTGTTGGGAAACGGGCTGCACAGCGGCGGGCTGTGCACGTTTAACGCCACGGCAGCGTGAGACAACTGTAAACCCATCATCCACAGACTGTGGGGCCAACGAGACATTGGCCGGGTTGTTCTGCTCGTGCTGCGGGGTAGTATTAACGGGGGCACCAGCTGGACCGCAGCTAGCATCCTCGCTTAATTCACAATGCACATCAGCTACTGAGGTACATTGTAAATTATCAGGGAAGCCAGTCTGGTTAAGTGTAACAAGACTATCATTAAGTGACTGGCGTTTATCGTTCTCTAGTTGGGAAACACGGTTTTCTAATAGATTAATCATATCTAAGAGAGAGTGGATAGTAAGAGTTGGATCGATCTTACCAGATTCGGGAGGGGGATGGCTGGCGTTAGCCATGTCAGGAGCGTGTCGTAGTGCTGCGGCCAGAAGCAGCTCACGCCGTTGCGGTGCCCGGGGACCTGAGGCCTTGGGAGCAGAGGCTGGTAGCCTAGGTTGACGGACCAGTCGCTCGGATGTTGTGGCTAGTTGTTGCGCGATGGACAGGACCCGAGATACTGAGGGAGCTGGTGTTGAAGTAGCATCAGGCAGCAGCTTGAAGAAAACTTCATCATCCGAAGGAAATGAGCGTGATTCCACGGATCCACTAAGCGTCGTCGTATTGAATAGTCCCGTAGCATGGTGATTATCCAGGGGGGAGAGCGAGGGCATTGTAAACAGTTTAGCGTTAGCTGCTAGCTGGTGGCTAGCAGCTCTTGTTTACGTTAGCCTAGCAGGCGGCTAGGCTAACGTTTAGCGATAGAACGGTTGTTTCAGATGTCCGCGGATTGAGAGAGAAGAGTTATTGAGTAGCGATGTGGATATCGCAGGCAGAGAAAAGATAAGATAGCAAAAGGTAGGCGAGGAATTGGCAAAGTAAGTCGTAATAGGCAGAGCTGAAAAAACACCGGTATCACACAGCGTCGCAGCGTTGTGACGTCACGACCTCACGATTTGGAAACAATCGGTTTGGAAACAAAGACAGTAATTGTCCTTTACTGTCTTTGTCCTTTACTTGCCCTTCGTGAGCTTTTTGAAAGCTTTCAAAATGTCTATTGTCCCCATGAGTGTCCGTTTGCTGACGAGGCGGGCCAGCTGTCTCCGTCTTCTCGGAGGTACCCCTATGTCCTTAAGCAGTCTCTCATTAGGCCTGTGCCACTTCCCTCTGGCTCCCAGAGGGAAGCCCTTGATCTCAGGTGTCCTCACTTCCGGCCACCGATTCCTGAATGTGCCTACGAATCTCCTATATTTATTCTCCTTGTCCCTGCTTGCTTGTTCCAGGCCGCCCGCTCCCCGCTCCATCCTGATGGTCGCGTCGATCATGAGGCCCCTTCGCCCTTTGATGAGACATAAGTCTGGTACTCCTATCTTATTGTCTGTGGTGGTGAGGTGTGTCTCCTTATGGACCTCCCAACCCCTCTTAGCTGCTTCCAAGGCTAGTATGTTCACTATCTTGTTGTGTCTCTTCATTCTGTTTAGCTTCAGTGCGCTGCATCTGCACGTTAGGTGTAGGATTGTTTCCTTTTTCTTCCCACATAGTCTACACTTAAGCAACCCCCTAGCAGTTTTCCTCCCCCTTCGGAGCGCCACCCTTGTTGGGTAAGTCCCGGTCCTAAGTTTGATTGCTAACAGGAATTGGGACTCTGTCATGTTTACTGATGCTGGGTCTCTGATCCAGTGGCTGCTGACACTGTGATTTTTGAACAGGTGGACCCCGTCACCCTGAGCAGTGAGTTCGACCCATTTATTGAACTCATTTTGCCTCCACGTGGGCCTGATTCTCTGCTGCAGGTCTTTTAGCTTGTCGTACCATGCTGGGTTGTGTTTCAGCTGGGCGATCTTCTCGCCTATCTTGATACCGCCTGCGCTGTTCACTTCCCCTTGGCTGTGAGGGGGCGTTTTATCATGCAGAGGGGCAGGAGCTGTGTGAGGGACGCTAGGGGGTGCTCCTGCCCACTTTTTGAGCTTGTTCATGCCTGCCTTGGTGATGGTTTTTACCGTAATGGCCCTTGTGGCTTGGTCGGAGGAGGATGCCAGGGCGGCAATACGGTTGACCTGGATGGTGGGGATTTGTGCCGCCAGTTTGGCCAGCCCCAGGCCACTACATTTGTTGGGGGCGTAGAAAAAGCCGTTGGCTACTGTTTCGCCAAGGTGGAGCCACCTTCTGACAGCTATCCTGATTATCTGATCACACCTCTCTAGCTGCACCTTGCCTGTCATTCCATTGTCTGTGATGTAGGTTAATCTAGGGATGCCATATGTCCTCAGCATTTCTATCCTTTGGCTGGGTTTTAGGGGGGCTGAGGACAGCCTATCAGTCAGGTCTTTGGCTACCTTGCAGGGGTCCTGCACCTCTATTCCCTTCCAGGGGTTGATCCCCACCCCCAGGTACTTTTCAGCCTCTCTGTACCCTATCATATGGATGTCAACATCCCCCAGTTTCCAGGGGGGACAGTTGTTGATCAGGTGCCCCTTATCCCCCCTATCTATGAAGAAGCTGTGGCATTTGCCTATGTTGATCTCTAGCCCCGTAAGTTGGCAGAACTCATGCAGTATCTTTAAGTTTCTATCCATGCCCTTCCATGAGTTACTGATCAGGGCAATGTCATCGGCAAAGGCCAGGGTGACTACCTTTACATCCTTGTACTTGAACCCCTCGCCTATATCTTCAAGCTTGCATATAAGCGGGTCAAGCGCCAGGTTGAATAGGAGGGGGGACAGATGGTCCCCCTGCTTGACACCCACTTTAAGGCTTATTTCTCCCGTCATTGCCCCATTTGTGCCTACCATGGATGTGCACTTTTTGTAGGAGGAAAGCAGAAACTTGAGGAATAATGAGTCTAATTCCCTGCGGCGTAGTACCTCCTCTATCAGTTTGTGGGAGACGGAGTCGAACGCTTTTGCAAAGTCTATGAAGACTACTGCCAGAGGTTTGAGCTCACTCTTGCTTATTTTGATTATTCCATCCAGTACCATGAGGTTTTCGGAGCAGCCTGGTGCCTCGATGAAGCCCCTCTGTCTGGGGTTGAGCGGACATGCTATCTTTAGTCTCTTGTTGACTACTCCTGAGAGTATCCTGAAGACGATTGGGCCTATTGAGATGTGCCTCCAATGGGCAACATCCTTTAGTTTAGCGTTGTCCTTAGTTTTGGGTATGAGGGTCGTCCTATTCTTTTTGAGGCAGGAGGGCACTTTTCCTGTCATAAAGATTGCATTGTAGATGCATGCTAATTTCTGGCCCTCAGGGTCCCACTCGAGGATCTTACTCTTAGTTATCCTGTCTAAACATGGGGCTGTCCCGTCCACGAGCCCCTTCAGGACTATAAGCACTTCCTCTGCCTCAAAGGGGGAGTTAAGGGGCGAGTTGTCTACCTTTGCATGCAGGTTGAACTGTCCTAATCCTACATATTTATCCTTTCATTTCATTTTTTCATTTATTTATTTATTTCACAGGGACAGTGCATATTAATAAACAGTGTGTGTTAACAAACACCATAAATATGCCAGAGTTAGCCCGGGGGCTAGTTTACATCTGTAGTCCCTGGCCAGGTGTAAAGATGGCATCCTAAAAACAAAAGACAAGTTTACAATAATAATAATAATAGACATGCAGTAAGGTAGATACAGTAGAAACTGCAAGACAACGTTACAGCAGCACCGCAGACATAGTTACTGTAGCGACAGAAGACAGCAGCACCATATGAGGACATGCAGACATGTGCAGCACAACACAATGGGGCACATAGAATGGTTTCCTAAACTAATGCGGGCAGATTTGGTGACTTAGTAACCATGTCCTTAATGCTCTGGAAAAAGACCTGTAGGTGGTAAGTTCTCTAATATGGACTGGTATAACATTCCATTCATATGCGGCTATAGTTGAGAAGGCTGACTGACTGAAGGTTTTCTGGATTTTCTTAGGGGGATGATGCAGTTTCCTTTAGTGACTCCTCTTGTAATATGGTTAGTGTTAGGTCGTTGGCTAACAAACACACTGAGTGGGGGAGGAGCCATGTCATGAATAATTTTGTAAACGAGACATATGTTTGCATGTTTGATCAGGTTTTCCCAGCTCAAAAGGTTGTGTTTCTCTAATATGCTGCAGTGATGAAAGCGGATTGGTTTCTTGTCAAGGGTTTTCATGGTTTGTTTGTATAGTGTTTCTACAGGTCTCAAGGTAGAACTACTTACCTGTGACCAGCTTGTTAGACAGTAGGTTATGTGCGATATGATCATGGCATTCATGTACAGTCTAGCAGCCTCAGTTGACATGCAGTTCCTTATGAAACGAAAGTTTGCTAGGCTGTACTTGACTCTGTTGCATACCTTCTTGACCTGAGTTTTAAAGGAGAGATTGGAGTCTATCACAATCCCGAGATATTTAAATTATTTTACAACTTCTAGTTTTTGTCCAAGTACAAGTATGTGTGGCTCAACGGTATTGCTAGTTTTCTTTGTGAAGTACATGCTAGTGGTCTTTGAAACATTTAATTTTAGACAGCAGTGGTTTAACCATTCAGTTACATGGGTCATTGCATTAGATAAGATGGAGGCAGCTAGGTCTTTTGTTTTGCTGTGAACAAATATGACAGTGTCATCAGCGTACATTTGGATTTCTATCCCATGGCATACTGATGGCAGATCGTTTATGTATAGACCAAAGAAAATAGGGCCCAATATGGATCCCTGTGGGACGCCAGTGGAGGAACTGAGAGCAGTAGACTGGTGGTTGTAGATTCTGACAGTTTGGGATCGATCAGAAAGATAAGAGTCTACCCACTTAAGGGTGTCTGGAGAGAAATTAAAGGTGGCTAACTTGGAGAGCAGGACAGCGTGGTTTACAGTGTCAAAAGCTTTCCTAAGATCTAAGAACACAGCCCCAACAACCCCTCCCTTATCCAACATTGATTTGACCTTTTCTATAAAGAAGCAGTTTGCTGTCTCTGTAGAGTGTTTGGCTCTGAATCCAAATTGCATTGGATGTAGAGAAAATTTGCTGTTATTCAGATGGAAAGTTAATTGCTCTGCAACCCATTTATCTGCTATCTTTGATACTGCTGGTAGGATACTGATAGGCCTGTAGTTGCAGGTGGTGAGAGGATTGCCAGATTTAAAAATTGGTGTTACAATGGCTGTTTTCCAAGCACTTGGGAAGACTCCCTGAGAGAAGGACAAGTTTAATATATTTGTGAGTGGAAAGACTAATGATGTGCTTAGATCTTTAAGCATGGCAGTGTCCATCTCATGCACGTCCTTAGCCTCCCATTTGTCCCTGTATGCTTTCTCTACCACTTCTGGCCTAATGGGGCAACTGCACTGCTCACTATCGTCGAAGATAAGCCCCGCCAGGCGCTCTCTATCTTCTTTAAACAGGGTCTGGATCTTCCACTTCTGGTCCCTTTCCTTGTCCTTTTCCTTTTTGGGGGGAGCCTTGCTTTGGAGCGGCCTATCCTGGTCTTGGGCTTCCCCTTGGGGGGATTCAGCTTTTTAAATAAGCCCTTTAAAACCCGGTTGATCTCCTTGCAGGACGGAAGGGGGCTTGTGAAGAGCCCTGGGTCAAACCTATCGGGACCTAATAGTATTGCCCTAAAAAGCCCTTCCGCTACATCAGGGGGTTCCTTGGTGAGTACGGGGTTTGATAGCTCCTTAAGGAGGTCCCCCTTATCCTTCTCTTCCCTATCTGGGGCTCCACTCTTCCTCATGGCCTTCCTGACCCCCTTAGCCTTGTTCTTAACCTGTTCTAGAGAAAACCTAGACAGTCTCTCCCTGATTTTATTATAAATGCCCGGGTTACCCCCCTGCTCAGCCAGGATTTCCTGTAGTACTTTCACCTCATCCTTTTGCCACCTAACCCTGGAGGACCTGGGTACTGATTTGCTGGTGCTGGGGGAGGGTGAGAATTGTGTGCCAGTGTGACTCCTTCTCTTGTGGAGTGAGAGCCCAGCCTTGGTCGTGAATGTCCTCTCACAGAGTCTACATTCTTGATCCCCTTTAGCCTTCCTGATGGGTTTGTGATTCCCGCAGCTAGGGACATGGCAGGCTATCTTCCTGAGATTTGCATTGAACTTCCTGCATCTCTTACATATGTAGTCTACCCTGTTTGCTTTGTGACTGGCCTTAAAGTGCTTAGCTGCTGCCGACGCCGTGCCTAGGTGGGCCCTGCATAAGGTACAAGTGGTGCTCTCGAATGGGATCATTAGGCTTACTCTTGTGGAGCTGTCCAGTTGCTTAACGGGCCGTTTGGTGCCTAGCCTAGGTAATTTTCCCTTGTCGTATCCCATGAAAATTACGCTGTTTTGCTGACCGGTGGGGAGGAAGAGTTTCTTCCGTAGTGACCTCAGCCTACTGGCATGACCCGAGGTTGGGGTTGTTGGTGTTCTTGGGGTCATTAGTGCGTCGCCGTCAGCCTGAGCTTCTACTAATAAGCGCCGTCTGGAGGGTTGGGCCGGCCTCCTTCGAGGCGTTGAGAGAGTCTCTCTACGGTCTAAGGGGTTATGGTTATCGGCGCGGCCTAGCTGGTCCATCCTAGATGTGGTCGAGTGGCCAGGGGCTGAGCCGCACGTCCTGTTGGGGGAAGACGTAGAAGCCATGACTATCTCTAGGGGGTGTGGGGACGGCTCTAATTTTGTGTGATTGTTGATACCCTCAGCCAGTTGAAGGCCTCTAGAGCGTCGCCCCAGCATTCCTCAGTGGTCCCAATCTCCTCTAGTAGGTCGAGTGTCTCTGGATACACTACGTAGCCCACCTCGGCCCTTACTATCTGATAGGATTTCTCTCCCCAATCTCTGGTTTTTTGATCAAACATTTCCTCCATAGGCCCAGTTTGGACTCAACAGAAGGCGGATACTCCAGCATGGCGGCCCTGCATACTGATATGAAGCATATGCAATAATTCAAATATATCTTTAATTATGTTTTAAATGTTCTGTTCTAGGTCCCTGAGGAGCTGCTGTGAGTTTGTGTTTAGATAAACTTTCTCCCTTTCTCAGAGGGGGACAAAAGGCCATGGAGAGGTTAATGATCCAACTGCACCAGGATGTCAGTTAATGAGTTCAACAGATGGTTAAATGGTTCTTGTTATCAGTAAGACTCCTTTTAGACTGGATGGTCTGTTAACCTTTAATGGATATATGTCTCTGCTTAGTCACTTTGGGATAAGGCCTGGAAAACAACATAGGGTTTATGGCCTTTCTCTAAGACAAATGGCTGCAGAGCATCAACAGAGGGGGGGGAGCCACATTCCACAGAGCACCGCAGGATGAGGGGTCTTTGTGAGAAGCATCACAGTATTGTATGTACATAGAGGCATATTGTGCATATATATCCTACTGATTGACTGAATGGTTTTGATATCTAATATGAAATAAAGTTTAGACCATACATTCGATGTGCTGACTTTTTCCCCCAGAAGAGAGGACAGGCTCAAGGACACAGCCCATGTGAGGAGAGGTTCCGGGTTCGAATCTCAGACGGCCCGGCTGGGAATGTTGGATGATAGTAGAATATATATTGGTTATCTTATGATAGAGTGTGTCTAGAACAGTAATGGAATGGTGTCAGATGTTGTATTTTGGTGTGTTGAATAAACTTCAATTTGCATTACTTGCTATACAATAAGGGAGCTACAGTATATAATATCTAGATAAATATTAGCCTATTGATACTACTGCAACTATAGAATGGAAAATAAATGTATAGTCAAAATAGTGGTTATATTAGAGTTGAATCTGCCGACCGAATTGGCAGGTAGCTGTCAAATTAGTTGATAATTGGTAATTGATAAGAGTTTCCTCCTCCTGATTAAACAAGGTGAGGTTTTCTCTGATTTGTTGAATTTAACTTAAGGAACTATCCTCTTCTCTTTTTACACTCAATAGAGTGGTTTTAGACTAAGAGATAGTACGTTTGAGCTGTATGATGTTTTTTCCAGCTTCAGACTAATTAGCTGAATTTGATCTTATCCAGGATGTAGAATTAGATTGTATAGTCTAAAGTAATTATAAATAAAGTGCTATAGGATTTCTAAATAGGTAAATAGCTAAATTAGCTGACCCAAATTATAGGAGTTGAAAATAGGAATTTAAAGTAAATATATTGACAGTTGCTTTGGTAGACAGGGGAGCTAATAGATAACTATTTCAAGGGAGGGTTAGTGCTGTGACCTCCAGTGGGAGAGCCAGGTCACATGATGCGGACCAAGAGGAGGAGGAACCTTCGGGGAGAGACCAGCCCACACCAGAAGAGAACGCCCCCAAGGAAATGCACTTTAAAAGCCCACGCAAAATATTAGAATTGGTCGGTTTTCAAGGGTCTTTTTTGACCTGCTACATATTTGCTGTTAGGAAGGACCACTGAAAATTCACCTCGGAGATCTCTGAATGGGGTAATATATAACTTGACCTGCTTTGTACTAAATATGCAATATTCTCTATATAAAATAATGTTCTAAATATCAGAATTGCTTGTTGTATTGATTTTTCATATATCTGGAATAATTGGACACACTGGAAAGGTATTAACATATGTCACACCTTCTGATTGGAGTGGGCAGTTTTATCTAGGTTGAGCGAGGCACAGAAAAATACTTTCCATCATATCCCAAAGGTTTTGACGCTCCTGATGTGATTAGGTCCCTCGTACAGCAGTGCCTGTGCCAGGCCTTTCAGACGATTGTTGATTGCTCTTGTCCTCCTTTCCCTCGCCCTGTCGCTCTGGATGGGCTCCGGGTGTACCCCTACCAGTAGCGCTCTTTCCCCCTTAACCAGGTAGAGGTCCACCGTGACAGGACCAGCTTCCGAGGGGAGACTTTTGTGTGTCTCAATGACTTCCCAGCCCGCTTTGAAGCTCTCCGCGATGAGGCAGCTAATGGCCAGCTGCTTCTCTACGAGTCCCCACTCGTTCGTCCTTGTCGCTCTCCGCGTCCTCCTCCTCTACTGAAAGCCCCATCTCCCGTGTAGTACCGCTCTCGGATTGATGCTCATCGCTGATAACTGCTATGTCTGTAACACATAATGGAGAGGAAGCGAGGGTATTAGAATGTGTCTAGCTACGACCTATTAGCGAGTTGATGCACGGGCGGTATTATAGCGTTCCCAGAGTTATTATCGACGGAGGAGGCCACGAGCCGAGAAAACGAGAAAAAAAACAAAAAAAAACAGAAATAAACAGAAGTAAAATAAATAAAATAGAAATAAATAAATAAAATACAATAAAAAAAATAAAAATATATAACAGAAAAAAACAAACAGAAAAGCCGTTTATTTGTTCAACAATTATACATTAACAAGTGCTTCTCTTTTGTCTAACATTTTGAACGGACAAAACACCGGGACCGGAACTATAGCACCAAATCGAGGATCCGGCAATTTTCGATCTCGCCGAGGCCGTATATATCTCCCATCTCCCACAGTTTGCGGACCTCCTCCTCTCTTTCCAGTACTCCTTCCATGCCCAGCATCTCTAGGAAGAGGTCCAGTTGGGTATCGAGTATTGGGGTCAAGGTGGGCGTCGCCGTCGCCACCACACTTGACACTAAGGTGATGTAAGGAATGTTCCAGGCCAGCATAACCTCTATAACATGGCTATTTTCTGCAAACACCTCCTCCTCTGTGATCTCCAGCCCCACCCCATCATCGCCGCAGTCATCAATGACATTGAGGAGGAAGCTGTGGCTTCCGAGGGCCATCCAAAGTGGTACCGGCCGCCTCACTCCATCCAGACATTCCAGGTCTGCCGTCCTGATGAAGAATCGGCAGCCTTGCCTGTAGGCCGCATTCATGAACATCACATACACCCTTTTGATCCTGGCTCTCCTCCTGGCCTCACTCTGTCTCCTCGCCCTCGCATCTCCACTCTTCCCTTGTCCATCACTCTTTCCGTGCCTCCTCTTTCCACTCATTGTTAGTCACGCTCTGAAACAAGGACAAGCCGCAAGGTTAGTACGGGTGAGCCGCTATGCTGAGTTTGCCCTAGTGACTGTTAGCCTAATGTAGCGTGGTTAGAAAGCAGAGGCTCAGCCATACACTGTTTCAGAGCTTTATTGGAGTAAAACACAGGAGCCTTGGTTCGGGTTGGAGTGTCTTTATTGCCCTTTAATGGGTCGCCCTTGAGGTTGCTGGAGTACCTAATGTCTCCCTACCTCCCCTCCAGGAGCGGGGCTATCTGGTTAACTGCGGGCCAAATTGGAGTGCTTTCCCTTGCTTTGAGCTAGGACTCACAGGTGGAGACCAAGAGAGCCCGGGCCATAGCCTAACCACAGGGCGCACCACGCAGCGAGGCGGCGTAGCCGCCGAACTGCGACTGTTTTGCAGCGAGGCGGCCCGCAGACTTGGGCAGCATCTAGCACCAGGGTCCGGCACGCAGCGAGGTGGCGCAGCGGCCGCGCTGCGTTTGCAAGGGCAGCCCCTGTGTCCAATCCTCTATCTGACTACATCTCACTTCCTAAACTAGAGTCCCACTGCCTCTTGTGGCCAGGCCGAGCGGAGATGGTCATGCTCTCAAGGTCTCTCTCAGCCCTCTTTATGGTACCTCCACCTACTCATTCCCTCCCTCCTAGCGCCTATTGTCTCTCCCCCGACTGCATCCCCCTTAGGGAGGCTACCTCTGAGGTCTAGCCTTAGGCGATGATCGTTGACTCCTCCCCTATAGTGACATACCTCCTATCACCCTCGATGAGTACGCGAGCATCCGAGACAGGTTAACCTAGCGGTAAGTGCACCACCCTACAGACACAGTACTATACTTCAATCAATAGACCATTACATGGGTTCGCTGGGGCACTACTTTATTCAAAACAGAGTCGGACACTGCGGGCTGTAGGGGCTTTATTGCAGACTGGAGCTCCTCCTGTGGTTGAGGGCGCGGGGAGAGTTTCGGTCACGCTCGAAACTCCTGGCATTGGAGGCCCACCGATACTTGCCAGTTGCTGGAGGCACTCCCTTGTTCCCATCTCTCCTGGCTGGATCCCTCTGGTCCAATTCCGGGCTACTAGCCTCAGCCTGTGTGGCTGTAATCTCGGGTTACCAGTGCGTCTGCTCTGTCCTCCCCCATGTTCCTTTAGGTTCCAGCTACCTTAAGGGGAGGGCCAGACGTAGGGCCCTACGGATGCCCCCGAATAAGATGGCCCTGAGGTGGTTCAGTCCTAAGGATACTCTCTTCCTTTCAGCCAGGGTTTGACCATGCCAATTTCCAATAGTCGCGACTGTTCCTCCATCGGCCGTCTTCGTTCCCTCCTTGAGCCAGAGCCAGGCTTTGCAGCAACCGACCACCATGGTTAAGCCCAGCCCTGCGTCGCACCCCAGCTAGACCGCCCCAGTCCTCTGGTCCAACCTCTTTGCAGAGCCATCCTTCTGTCAGTGCCCCTCCACCAATTCCTTTAGGTTTCGGCCTAGCCTCCCCCGCTTAGGGTGGTCTAGAGGAGGGTCAGTCCACTGCCCTGGTTCTTGCTGGGTCAGGGCTCCATTCATCAGCCTACAGGTTGAGCCCCGTCCCCACTTGCCCTTAGCAGGACCGACCCAGTCTCCAGATCCTTTCCCACCAGCAGTGTCCCTCCTTCAACTCCTTTAGGTTTCAGCTGTACACCAGCCAGTTCAGGTGGCCCGGGAGTGGCTCCCTCCTCTGAACCTATCATCTTGGCTAATGCCCCCTCCAGCCCTTGTTGTGGTACCATCCTCTCCCCCTTCGTTATGTCCTGGCAGCTGCGTCCCCTCCAGTCCCTCTCTACCCCCAGCCAGATTGACGTTGCCCTCAGACCCTATCCTTGCCCCTGAGTACCCCCACAGTGGTGCCCCTCTTAAGCTTCCCCTACGTTCCAGCTTGTACTCCACTGACTCAGGCTGCACATTGTCTGACCTCACCCAACCTTCACTCTGGCAGTGTGGTCAGCTAGTTGTCCCCAACCCATGCTCTCCTTGCCTTCACAGTTGCTTAGGGCCAGAGTGAGCGGACGTGGTCATACTCTTGGCGATCCCAGTTAGGGCATCGCGTCCTGCCATTATAGTGGCTCGGGCCCACTACTCGGCAGAGATCGAACGGGCCGCGGCATTGACCATCATACACTTGTGACTGTCCTTTAGACAGCCGGACCCCTCCAGCCCTCGACGTAGCAACCTCCTCCTCTAAGAGCGCCCCTGTCAGGCTCCAGAGACCCATGCAAGTGACCCTACCTACACCCTACCTCTGCCCAGGCTAAGAGCCCCCCTGTCGGGCATCAGAGACCCAGGCAAGTCCCCCTACCTCCATACTGCCTCTGCCCAGCCTAAGAGCCCCCCTGTCAGGCACCAGAGACCAGGCAAGCCCCCTATCACCACCCATCCCTTACCCGGGCTAAGAGCTTCTCTGTCAGCCACCAGAGACCCAGGCAAGTCCCCCTACCTCCATACTGCCTCAGCTCAGCCTAAGAGCCTCCCCTCTTAAGCTTTCCCTAAGTGCCAGCTTGTACTCCACTGACTCCGGCCGCGCTGCATCACATCATGTTTCCGGAGGCCCGCCGCAGCTTTGGGACCGGCTGTGGCTCCCAGACACCCAGCGGGCGTGGGACCGGGCGGCGGGCTCCGTAGTAGGACACCTGGGTGAGACAGGGCGTTTCAGGCTCGCTGGATGGGAACCAGCGGCGACGGGGGAACGTGGAGGTCGGAGCACTCCGCGCGTGCCCCCCGCGTCTAGAGGCGAACCCGCAGGCCGGAGGAACCGTCCGCCCGAACACCAGCTAAGCTGGCCGGCGGGGGCCCTCCGATGGCGGGTCACGTTTGCCAATCGGTCAGTTTGACCCTTCTGGTTCTTTCCTGGGCTACTGTTTGTCGGAGAGTGTTACGGTCTCTCATCGGGCTTTAGCCCCGTGTCTCCCGCCTGGAGCTCTGAGTCGTCGAGAACCTGGTTTCTGATAACGGGAAGACACTACTTTGCACTTCCCCCGGAACTGCGCAATACCAGAGAGGCTGTTGAGCACACTCACTCGGTGCGTTCTTAGCCTCTCTGGTCATTCTGAGTGACACTTTGTTGGGCGGGTGTCCACATCGACCGCCTCATGCACCACTCTTAGGCCTCTTCCACTCGTCCTTCGAGGCCCTACTACCTGGTCCTGTCAGGATCGGAGTTAGACGTGTGGATCTATTCGCGGGTAGTTGATGACCACGGGAAACTTGGTAGGTCTGGAGAAGCTGGGGTGTTGTGGAACTTGGTAGCTTGATAGCTGGGGCTGCACTGTTCGAGGTTTTGGGAACGGTTGCAGAGAGATTGCAGAAGTTGCTGGTTGCAGGAGTTGCAGGTTGCAGACGTTGCAGAGATTGGTATGATCCTAGTTTAGATTATGAATCACTGGCGAGGACCTGCAGGAACAGGCCCTTATAGATGTGAATATGACATCACCTGTGTTATGACATCACCAGCGAAAGGCATGAAAGACACTTATGAACCATGACATCATCAGTGATTGATGACATCATAGTAGGAATGACGACGTCGAAGTAGGAATGATGACGTCATCCTAACAGTACCCTCCCCTCAACGGACGTCACCTGGCGTCCAATGAGGCCATCAAGGATGGCATCTGGGAGACAAAAAATCCGTAGGTTCTGGTGGAGGTGCTCTTCCGCAGGTGGTTAGACGCAGGTGGTTAGGCCCCAAAGGGGGTGTAAGAGAGTGAGGTGCTCTTCAGCAGGTGGTTAGATGCAGGTGGTCAGACCCCAAAGGGGGTGCAGGACAGTGGAGGTGCTCCTCCCTAATACAGGATATCGAAGCCATAGATGGACCGATACGTAGATAGATCTTCCACCGGGTCCGGTGGATCCTCTGGGGCCGGCCATCCCCCGGGGCACGATCCAAACACGGGAGGCTGGAGACCATCCAAAGGGTCAAATGCCGCCGTCACCGAAGGCAGAGCCACAGGGGGATCTGACTCAGCGAGGCCTGCCCTCCCGACCTGTAGCTTGGGGGGGTCACCCACCGTCTCCTCCTTTAAACGCCTCTTATTTCTTCTTGCTCTTGACCGAGGGCTGACGACACTACGGGAACCTCCCAGCATGAAGCTGGAACCTACGTGTTGGTCAAGGACAGGAATTGGCTGCTGCTGGGGTACGGGTTCAGACTCGGCGAGGGGAAGGTCCACAGGTTGTGCCTCAGGTACAGGTTCAGACTCGGCGAGGGGCAGGTCCACAGGTTGTGCCTCAGGTTGTGCCTCAGGGCCAGCAGACTCGGAGGCCCCCTGCGGGGGGACGGAGCCGATCTGCAGGCAGCGATTGAACTTCCCAATGAGACGGTCGACAGTCCTCTCCAACTCGTTAACCCTCTTGGAGACACACTGCCACTCCTGGGTCCTGCAGGGAGCGCTACCCAACCGTACAGATCTTTCGGCTGGACACGTAGAGTCTTGATCCACTGAGAGTACCACGGGCCGGCGAGCGGTGGGACCACTTACTGGACGCCGGGAGCAGGAGGAGAGGTAATGCCCGGCTCGGCCACAGTACAGGCAGCTCCGGGTGTCCAAACGGCGCTGCCTCTCCTCTGGTGTGATGTGAACCCTGCCGGTCAGATCACGGTACAGATGGCTGCTGGGACTCGAATGTGGCTGCCCCTGCTCTGGGATGACGCGAACTCCCCCCCAGAATATGCCCTTAGCAGCTGGAGGCGGCCGAGAGGCAGAGCTAAAAGCAATGGCCGCTGTGGACGGGGGAGTAGCAGGTCTGGAAACCTCCGGAATGGCGGTGCGCTCGGAAGCTGGGGCTTCGAGACGATCTAGCCGGCCAATCAAGAGGGCGTGCCGATCAGCGGCTGCGGAAGCCAGAGCCTGGATTGCTTTTTCCTGGTGGGCAATCAGGCGTCTTGACTCAAGTGCGAGGTCTTGCAGAGGCTGCGGGGTGACACCCTGGGGGTTTAGCCCGCTGAGATGATCTAGCCGTTTTACCAGGAGGGCGTACCGATCCTCGGCCTTGGAAGCCAGGGCCAGGTGGGCCTTGTTTGCTTCTTCCTGTCTGTCGAGTAGTTCCTGAAGATGGAGCGTTTGCTGCATTTGATTCATACTGTCAGGATCGGAGTTAGACGTGTGGATCTATTCGCGGGTAGTTGATGACCACGGGAAACTTGGTAGGTCTGGAGAAGCTGGGGTGTTGTGGAACTTGGTAGCTTGATAGCTGGGGCTGCACTGTTCGAGGTTTTGGGAACGGTTGCAGAGAGATTGCAGAAGTTGCTGGTTGCAGGAGTTGCAGGTTGCAGACGTTGCAGAGATTGGTATGATCCTAGTTTAGATTATGAATCACTGGCGAGGACCTGCAGGAACAGGCCCTTATAGATGTGAATATGACATCACCTGTGTTATGACATCACCAGCGAAAGGCATGAAAGACACTTATGAACCATGACATCATCAGTGATTGATGACATCATAGTAGGAATGACGACGTCAAAGTACTACCTGGTCCTCTACATGTGACATTTTGTTGGGCGGATGTCCACATCGACCGCCTCATGCACCGCTCTTAGGCCTCTTCCACTTTTCCGTCGGGGCTCTATTACCTGGTCCTCTGTCTCAGAAGGCTAGTTTCTAGGTCGGTTGTGGGGGTTCGCCATCATCAGTTCCTCCTATCGGAAATCGGGATGTGCCCGTTTGGGTTGGTCCGCAGGCAGTTCAGTCGAAGGGATACCCTCTTCCCTTCTGGGGCTTGAATTCCAATTGTTCGTAACACGCGTCGTGTCAAGGAGTCGATGTCGCAGAGTATCCCAGCCCTCTTGTCAACCCCAGATCAGGGCATCTTCTCCTCAGACAAGGGCATCATGGTCCTGCACAGGCCAGGAATGAACAACACTCTTGTTCGTGCACATCTCCTCCTTCACACTCCACGGCCTATCTTGTTCCTACTTTGTGCTGGGGTTGAGCTCCACGATAATCCGGCCGAAAAGATTGAGCCAACCCAGCCCTTAGAGCCAATCCTTATCCCGAAGTTACGGATCTGACTTGCCGACTTCCCTTACCCACCTTCGTCTAACATGCCAGAGGCTGTTCACCTTGGAGACCTGCTGCGGATATGGGTACGGCCTGGCGCGAGATTTACACCTTCTCCCCCGGATTTTCAAGGGCCAGCGAGAGCTCACCGGAGGGCACGATAGGACTACTCCTATCGTGCCCTCCGGTGAGCTCCGGTATTTCACCAGCGGCCGAAGCCTCCCACTTATTCTATACCTCTCATGTCTGTTCACAGTGCCAGACTAGAGTCAAGCTCAACAGGGTATTCTGTCCCCGCTGATTCTGGCAAGGCCGTTCCCTTGGCTGTGGTTTCGCTAGCTAGTAGGTAGGGACAGTGGGAATCTCGTTCATCCATTCATGTGCGTCACTAATTAGATGAGGCATTTGGCTACCTTAAGAGAGTGATAGTTACTCTGGCCGTTTACCCGCACTTTATTGAATTTCTTCACTTTGTCATTTAAAGTACTGGGCAGAAATCACATTCCTCTGGTCCGCACCAGTTCTAAGTCAGCTGCGAGGCACCAGCCGAGGCGACGCGCTGGGACCGCATCATTACTGGGATAACTGCTTGTACTAGGGTTGAATTTTTTGTCAGGCGAAGGTGTGTTGCTTGACGAGGCGAGGATGTTGCTCCACTTTCTGCGGTCCCCGAGTTTTGGTTGCCAATAGCTGTGAAGATACGTTTCGCATTTGTGTCCACTTATGGCCATAATCTCTGTGGTTGCAAGACCTGCCTCTGACAGTTTCTGAACCATGGTACTGCGGAGGCAGTGGTTAGTGTATCTCTGCTGCTTTCCTGCTTGGTGGCATAATCTGGTCAACATTGTGGCGAGGTGATTTATGCCCATTGGCTCTCGCGTATACCTGCAACACGGCAAATTAGATTTTTAGTAGCTATCCTAATCTAGCAATCACCTTAATATGCACTATGCCTGATTTACTTACCAAACATTGTCGACACCGATGCTAACGTTTCTTCTTGGGTGAAGATAAAAGGCTGGTGCGTCCGAGGACAAGTAGGAGAGATATTTCTCTAAAGATGAAACAGGGCAGAGAGGATCTCCAAGCTGTTCAAACATGAATCCTCTTGTGCTTTCTTCATTCTTTGCCTGTGGGTCATTGTGATTCATTGTGTTCATTGAAGGTCAGTGTTGCATAATTTAGTCCATTTTTGTCTCTTTTGGTGGTGAATGACGTGGGTTTGAGCTGCCTGTTGCCCTCATTTCCCTTGCGCCCAAAGTGAAGTTGAACGTCAAACCATACTTTGTTTACTAGTCCCTCCGGTGCATTGGGATCCAGTGCTTTCTTGATAGCTTTGAAATCATCTTCTGATATCGACGTGTGATGGACTGTCATATCGAGTCCCTTTTTTGTCAGCGTTTTCACAACGCCAGTGAATACATTGTTGCATGTTGTAAACTCAGTGTCTTTGAGGAGACACCAGGAGAGGCTGAGCGGTGGGTTGTTGATGTATCGGTTGAGACCTGCATGGAGGCCTAAATAGCTGCTCAGTCCGTACCATTCGCCTTTACTGTTTCTGACAGTGGCATAGAAATCTCGTAAAACGCCATTGACTTGCTCTTTTGATGAGGTCTGAAAGTCGATAACCACACCTTTATCCTTCCTACCAGTCTTCGAAGCATTTCACTGGTCGTTTTGTTTGCTTGACGGTGTTGTGTTCATTATGGTCTTTTTCCAGCTGGTCAACCTCCTCTTTACGTACCTCTGCATGTCGTTTAACGTTAACAGGCTTCTTTTCTGGAGATAATGTGTCCGGTAGGCACTGCTCAATCCACTCGTCCATAGATAAGCCACCCCAGAGGTCAAAGTTAACCTTAAATGTTTCCATTCCGGTGCCTAGTAGTTGTCGTATAATTATGTCACTAACAGGAGACAACAGTCAACACGAGCGCAAGGCCCTCTGGGTATTGTATTGCGTTCCTGCGTATTGAGTTCCTGTTTGCGAGGCTTGGACGCAAGCTAGCTTTATTTTCTCCAAAGTGGCGAGGCTCCAAGGTTACCAAGTATGGCAATATGAAAAGTATTATTATTATTATTATCATTATTTAAATGTCTTAATATATTGAGTGTGGTTTATGCTCATTATACCACAGCTGTGAATCAATCAGATTGCTCGATTTGAGAGAACCGTTTTATAATTTGTTATACCATGGTCTGGGTGAATACCCGTTTCTGATTGGCCAGCAGATGTGCATTAAAACCGTATAATCACATAAGCTGCCCAACCTGCATGGCTGTTTAATTAACATAGCCTACTGTAAACAAACAGCACCCGCACAGCTGTCAAAGCCTTAAGTGTTGCAACTGACTTAGCTTGAGAAACAAACGTCCATGGAGAAGAATACAGCAACAATGTCCGATTTTAAGATTAATTTCAATATATTTGGACAGTACAAAGATTTTGAAGCATGGGATGCAGCGATGGATGCAGCAGAGGAAAAATAAATTGAGAAGAAAAAGACAAACGGAAAACGGGATAAGGAATTGACACCCACAGAGCTCAAACTGATAGAGGAAGAGAAGGATGAAATTAACATAAAAAAGTCAACTGGGCAGTCAATATCCTGACAGATTTTCTCCACCAAAAACAAGCTGGCAGTGTGGCAAGTTTAATGTGCATCCGAGCTGGTATCAACGCCATGTATCACAGTTCAATATAATAAGTGACCCAGAGTTCAAATCAAGCAAGCCATGTTGAAATCCTACAGGAAAATCGGCAAAGACACCAGTGGCCATCATCCTAGTATAACTGAGACTGACCTGGGGTCTCATCTATCAAACATTGCGTAGAATCCCTACTAAGGATTCCTAGGACTGTGTTGAAAAGAATGACTAACCTATCAGTGACGGCGCGCACACCTGAACGCAGTTCCCCGTTACCAGCAGCTGCCACAGTGATTACGCACGGGACCTGCCCCATATCCCGTCCCCTGCATACTCAAATCCAACTCATCCTGTCTACTGACAACCAATTTGGTTTTAAACGAAAGCTTGGCACGGATTTATGTATTTTTGCACTCAAGGAAATTGTAGATAAATATAATAGGCAAAACTCTACAATGTTCATGTGTTTTATTGATGCTTCAAAAGCATTTGATCGTATCAATCACGAGAACTTATTTGTAAAATTAAATAATTAAAGTGGGGTTCCTAGTTTTTTTGTTAGAATACTGGTGTATTGGTATGCACATCAGACTATGAGAGTGCAAAGGGGAAATGTGACATCTGCTCCCTTCCATGTGTCCAACTCTGTTCGCCAGGGTGGAATTCTGTCTCCTGCACTTTTTAATTTGTATATGAATGACTTATCTTTGTTCTTAAATGCATGTGGTACAGGCTCTAGGGTTGGTGACTTGTTAGTCAACCACCTTATGTATGCAGATGACCTGGTCATCCTTAGCCCATATAGTGCTGGTCTCCAACAGCTGCTGAGAATATGTTCACAGTATGGTGCTGATTTTGATATAATATATAATGCTAAAAAGAGTAAGATCATGATTGTCAGAAGTAGAGAAGACAGACATTCAACCTTTCCTGACTTCTATCTTGCTGGCACTGCACTCAGTGTGTGCAGTGAGATCACATATCTGGGTCATATTATAAAATAATATTTTACCTGGGCACTTCACACAGACTACCCGAAGTAAAGACACCGGAGCACTCTTTTCCGTCTGCACGTTTTAATAGAAGGGGCTGACTGACGTTTCGACAGACAAGTCTGTCTTCCTCAGAGTCAACCCTTTTTATTCCAAACCTGGCTGAAGCGCGCTGGACTCTATTACTACTGGGTCATATTATCTCAGATCCTGTCTGATGACAAGGACATCTATAGACAGCGTCAGAAGCTGTATGCTCAAGCTAACATGCTGTGTCGCAAGTTCAGCATGTGCTCTGTACCGGTGAAGATCTCACTTTTTAAAGCATACTGTACACAGTTGTATACTGCCCACCTGTGGTGTCGTGTTAAACAAAGCAACATCAGAAAGCTCACAGTGGCTTATAATGACAGCATGAGGCTGTTGTTGAGAGCTTCAAGAAGCTCTAGCGCGAGTCATATGTTTGTTAGTATTGGAGTACCTACCTGCTGTGCTGTCCTGCAGAATCTGATGTATACATTTATGTGTAGGGCATCTGTGTCAGAAAATGACCTCATTCCTGTCCTGACTAACCCTGTACGCAGTTCTGTCAGATTCTTTTCCAAACTGTGGAACCATTGGCGAACATGTCTGTATATTAGGCATTGAACATTGTGGAAGGCCTTGCTTGCTTCCCTTTTGTTGTTATTTTCTTATTTTGTACTGTGCTGTTTTTACTATTTCTATGTGATATGGATCTCCCTGGGTCTGAAATAAAGAATTGAATTGAATTGAATAAGGCAGCAATAAAACAAACAAATCGGAGTGGTAAAGCCATGGTAAATTGACCTCAGAAAGATTAAAAATGAATGGATTCTGCCTCTCTCCATGTGGCAATACAGCATTGCATAATGCTGTGATGTGCGTAATGAAACACTGGCACTGTTATTGCTTATATTATAGGCAGATAATGAGTCCAATTTTAGACGTTCACCAGTCATCATCATGTGTTATGTCCAAACCATGTTTTCGGGTGTGCATGCATGCAATAAAATGGACATCATCAGATAGATAGGCTATAGAAAATAGCCTGAGATGACGAGTGTGTGCTTAAAAACAAGCAAGAATTCCATGCAGCAAATTCAACATGATTGAAGATGTTTATGCCATGAAATAGCCTACCGTGTGTGTGTGTGTGTGTGTGTGTGTGTGTGTGTGTGTGTGTGTCTGTGTCTGGGTGTGTGTGTGTGTGTGTGTGTGTGTGTGTGTGTGTGTGTGTGCGCGTGCGTGTGTGTTGTGCGAAACAGGCCTAAACAGAATTGTCTGTGGCTGTTTGTGTGCGCTTCCCATCAGGCATTGGTTTACATGTGATTGAAGCTTGGTTGACACAGCCGAAATGTATGGCCGCAATCCAGAGATTGGACATTTACACCTACATTTCAGCACCACCGCCGATGGAAAGTGACAGCAGTGTACTGTAGGTCGGATGGACAGCAACAGCAGACAGCAATGCAGGGCGGACTAGTGGGAGGTCGGACTAGCAGGAGGTCGTGGCAGGGTCGGACTAGTGCCCGGACCTCGATAAGGTTTGTATGTGCACTTCTCAGTGACTTATCTTCGCCAGGAAGCAACTGGGGGCGCTGGACTTGAAGATGGGTCAGGGTTTGCGTAGATTATTTGCGTAAATTGTCTTCTTTACTTTCTAACCTTTTTTTCTTACATCACTATGTCTGTGTGGGATACCTTTGCAATTACCCTCAGGCTCTTCTAAATTCCGTGTTAACACTACAGTTGGAAGAGCCCTCTCATCGACCATAGGATTTTGGTTAGACAATCTGTGTTGGGCATTAAACTCACCTTATTTCTGCACTTTGAAGTCACAGTAGGGTCAGGTGGACTAATTATATCGGAAGCCTAGTTGTGGAAAAAAGTGAGCTGTTCTTTTTTTTAAGACAAAGTTTGATGAGAATCATCGAGTTGCCTGGAAACAGAGTCCAGACGCATGCACACACCATGGACCTATTATAAGATGGACTGGGCATCAGACTGGTTCAGTGAAGCCGCTGCATGTTAGATCGCCGCTCTGGCGGCTGAATCCAGTATTAGGTCACAAGGCCCGCCTCCCCATGTTAGTGGATGGGAAAATCAAAACCGAAATAATCACAGTATACGTCAGATAATTTTTTTCCAAAGGTGGTTTGTATCATTTTAGATAGTCATTATCATGCTAATGCCTGTGCAAGTGGTCATTTTTCTGATCAGTTTGTTTTTAAGTAGTTATTTGACATATAAAAAGGGATAAAAATGGATGATTGACAGCTGTGGCAGCCAGTCTCAAGCCGTCGTTGGCTGGACAGGCTCTTCACATTATAGATCTATGTCATAGACAAGACACGCGGCTTCATCGTTATGTAACGCTGCCTGGAGGTCGGGTGGCTCTGCTGGGTGTGTGGGGCCGGGAGATGGGCTCTTAGCCTGGGTAGTGCAGGCCTGGAGGTCGGGGTGGCTCATGGGTTGGCTGTGCTGGCTACCAGACATATCAATGGAGTGCAATAAAAATAACTTTGTTTTGAGAAAGGTGCGCGAGGAATTAACGTTGGTTGGCGACTGAAGTAAGTTCAGAAAATGTGTTTTACGATGTGTGTTACTCCAGCTACGTTATGGGTACACAATGGGTTTAACATGCAGGCTAGCAATGGCGTTAGCCGCTGTTTTTCATTATTTATCGGCTTAATATTACTATAACTTAACAACCGATAACGATAGCTGGAATAACACAATAATACACATATTTTCAGAACTGACCAGGTTGTCCAACTGACAGGAAATGTGTTTTATAACGTTAACTCCCGTCCCGGGTATATGGATGAGGCCTAGTAGTACACAACCACCGTTAGCTCATCGCTAACGGATTAGCATCACATACAAACAGACGTTTTATTTTTGTAGGCTATTAAAGCAACAAACGTTTTTATATGCATATCTGGGGGAAATGCTTTGACTGTGGGGATGTTCGTTCTTCACAAGCTCCTCTCTTAGTAACGATATACCAGGCAATAGACCAGGCAGCCTGGCTCACGTTAGGTTGGCCTGCCTACACACACTACCAGGCGGGTACAACAACATAGCCTCGCGGTTAGATTAAACCAACATTTGCGCCAAAAGAAATGTAATCATAAAGTTAATCAAAATGCCACGGAAACATTAGGCTAATCAACACAGAGCTGTTCATCCGAGAATTTCCCCCAGTGAGAGGCTGAGCCAAGCAGCCCTGGCTCCTCTTGAGGGCTGAGAGCAGCCCGGAGGTCTGACTTGTCTGGCTGATACAACTCTCCGACAACGGAGAACATTACAGGCTGCAGTACCCACAACACTATACCAGCAAACAACGTTGCGTAAAGCGTCAAAGTTAGAATTATAAAACCAACATTTGCTCCAAAAGGAATTAAATCATAAAGTTAATCAAAATGCCACGAAAACATTAGGCTAGCTTAACACAGCAATGAGGCAGACCAGTGAGGCTGAGGGTGAGTGAGTGTGGCCTGCCTCCACTTCCGGCCCGCGCTGAGAGCACTCAGCAGGCAGAAGCCCGGAGGTCTAAAATCTCCGACAACCAAAATCAGATTTTCGTACAGGCGTCATTTTGATAAACTGATCTCATAGTGGGAATCTTCCTGGTTACTTTTGGCGAGACAAAAAATATTACAACTTAAAGTGTAATATTTACAGAGCTAGACTGTATATAAATACACAACGCACTGTGCGCATTCTAGAAACAGCAGCTCTACATAAGAAAGTTCAGAGGGGCGTGGAGCTCTCAGAGGTCCTCAATCAAAGGAGCTACTGCGCAGACTCTGGTTCAGTGATCTGGCCGGATTTTGGCTTCAAAAAAACATACAGGGAGGAGATAGGGACACTCCCTCCATTCATATTATAACTCAATGGCACACACACACACACACACACACAGCGCACTGGCATCATTTTGTCTTGTACATATATTCTACGATGCATTTAGACAGACCACCACCGCTCACTTTTTTTCCGGCAACTAGGCTTCCGATATAATCAGTCCACCCGACCCTACCTGTGACTTCAAAGTGCAGAAATAAGGTGAGTTTAATGCCCAACACAGATTCTCTAATGAAAATCCTATGGTCGATGAGAGGGCTCTTCCAACTGTAGTGTTAACACAAAATTTAGAAGAGCCTGAGGGTAACCTTTGCGACATAATACTGTCATGTCATGTGTATTATAATATTGCACCTGAAACATCATGTAGCTGATGGAAAGGGTTTCTCTGTACCTCGTTCAACCTAATTATAAACAGCTTACTCCAATCAGAAGGTGTGACATATGTTAATACCTTTCCAGTGTGTCCAATCATTCCAGATATATGAAAAATCAATACAACAAGCAATTCTGATATTTAGAACATTATTTTATATAGAGAATTTAGCATATTCAGTACAAAGCAGATCAAGTATTTATATTACCCCATTCAGAGATCTCTGAGGTGGATTTCCAGTGGTCTTTCCCTCACAGCAAAATATGTAGCAGGTCAAAAGAAGACCCCTGCAAACCGACCCCTCCCTTATCTTTTGCGTGTCCTTTTAAACTGCATCTTCTTGTGGGCTGGTCTCTCCCCGCAGGTTTCCTCCTCCATCTGGGGACATCCTTCACTGCTTGGGCTGTCATTGGTCTGTCACTCTTATGATAGGCATGTTTTCTCCTCCTCTTGGTCCGCAATCATGTGACCTGGCTTCCACTGGAGGTCACAGCACTAACCCTCACTTGAATACTGGTCATCCATTTTATTTCCTATTTTCAACTTATAATTTGGGTCAGCTAATTTAGCTATTTACCTATTAAAGTCCTAGTTTAGAACATTATGTAAGGTTATTGTTAGACTAGATAAACTTAAACTATATTCTGGATATGGATCAAATTCAGCTAATCAGTCTGAAGCTGGAACAATTTTTCCTACAGCTCAAACTTACTATCCTCTTGGTCGAAAACCACCTCTAGGAGGTGTAAAAAAGAGCAAGAGGACAGTTTCTTATAGTTAAATTCAACAAATCAGAGAAAAACTCACCCTGTTTAAACCGGATGAGAAACTCTTATCAATTACCACTTATCAACTAATTTGACTATACCTTTATTTTCCATTTGGTTGCAATAATAACAATAGGCTATTATTTATCTAAATATGATAGCACTCTCCTTGTGTATCAAGTGGGACAAATTGAAGTTGATCAACACACAACATCAGACATCAGACTCCTCTCATTGGTGCTGTGTACTTGAGCATATCTTCTCTTCTCTGTGGAAAAATCAGCGCATCCAATGTATGCTTTTAAACTTTATTTCATATCAGATATCCAATCATCTCTTTATTACCATTTCACATTCCACTGAACCTCTATTTTCCCTGAGACCAAAAAGCCTATTTGAACCCGTACCCCTCTTGTCTGCTCTGCTCTTGTCCTTAGAGCCTGTCCTCAAAATGTCAACACATAATAAAAGCATCAAAGTACACAGTGCTGTCCTTATCATAGAAGATTCCACAACCTGCGGGTCCCGTGGAATGTCCTTATGTGGCCGATCTCCGTGACCTCTGCCCTCTATGGTTAACTGAGCCTATCCTAAATGTTTTCCCAGACCTGCCATAAACAGCTTAAAATAACATTTTGTCACACACAAAGCATTGTTCAACTCCACAGAACCTTCTAATGGTTAATTCCCATGGTCAGCACGTCTCCTAATGGAAATGGAGAAAGTTCATCATTACACAAACTCAGCCGCTCCTCCGATGACCTAGAACAGAACATTTAAACATAATTAAAGATATATTTGAATTAACAAATGACAAGATCATCTCTGTAATTGCATATTTTCATATCAGCATGTAGGGCCGCCATTCTGGAGTATCTGCCTCCTGTTGAGTCCAAACTGGGCCTATGGAGAAATGTTTGATCAAAATACCATAGATTGGGGAGAGAAATCTATCAATCCCCCTATTCACACCTCCAATAGAGGTGTGAAACCACCTAACTTATTGATCTCGTCTCATTACTCCAGTTCCATTCCTCCCTGCAACATTAACACTGTGATTTGAGTTATTTTAAACATATTCTTCAACTTACCCACTTCAACTTGGGTCCTTATTGAATCTAACATAAACCTCTAATG
This sequence comes from Poromitra crassiceps, assembly GCF_964638095.1. Lineage (NCBI taxonomy): Eukaryota > Metazoa > Chordata > Actinopteri > Beryciformes > Melamphaidae > Poromitra > Poromitra crassiceps. The sequence continues at coordinate 431,221 of NW_028152255.1, forward strand.
ACCAACGTTCAGTCTGACCTTGATGGTCACAAGTTCATTCAGTAACATATCTGTTCCCATATCTTTCCTGGAACCCACTTAGACAGCATTAAACCTCAGCACAAACACAACTTAACCCCATTAATGCATCTAATCATTTCCAAATTCGTCATAATATGGTTGCCCCCTTGACCCATGCTACACCCATACCCCCTTGATTCCATTTGTAACCAAATGAGTGCATGATGATTTGCTTAGATCCCACTATGCAAAAATGAAACCCACATCTTCGATATTGGAATTGTCCCGGTGTGTGGTCCTCTGGTGACGTACCACTGTACCTGTAAACATCAGATTTCACAATGTGCCTGTATTTTAAACAAAATAATTTCTTGTATTCTTATTAGTACAACAAGTCGCTTGTATGGCAGATAATGTTTGAGATACTCTGTGAGTACATATCCAATTGTTTACTTTATAATTTGATTGCAATGAATCCTCATAAACAAGATGACTCCTGAGTGAACATTCACAGCTTACAGAGTGACAATGTACTGACCCTGTAGACTTGTGGCAATAAACAATGGGGCGGAGGGTAACCCCAGAAGGTGCTGTGAGTGGGGGAGGGGCGGGCTAGACCCCTGGCAGTTCACTTGAGTAATTTTGGGGATGGCATAACCCCACTAGGTAAAACAGTGAGGGCCAACATTGTTCACAATACTCCAAACGCAAACTCAAGACTGTCTGTCCTAGAGGGCATTGACTTATTCATAAATACTTTTAAAAACATCTCCAGCGTACTTTAAGTGTAAATTTAACTATGTGTAGCTTTTCTCAAACGGAAAAATGATGGTGTATCTTACCTGGGTCTGAGCTAGTTCTTCTATAGGGACGACAGAGAGAATTTTCAAGTTAATCAACAAACCCTTCATTTATGCAAAGTTGTCAACTAAACATACTCATCATATAACTATTGTTTTTTTATGTGTCACTGCAAACCTTCTATTCAGTACGTATTACTATATAATGTGCAGTGTTCAGTGTTCCCCACTTCTGTAATTTCCCCGTCCAATCTATTTTTCATAACTCATTATATCTGACACTTCGTCAGTGTGTTTTGCTGAGATTTAACCCTCCATCTGGGTCCATTCTATATTCTACGCATTCATTCACCATGCATTCCACAATGTATGGGGACCCCCCTTTGGTCTAAATTAATCAAACAACTATCAATATGGTCAGATCAATTGACACCTCAAACGAGTAATCATTAATGAATCCTCCCCGCCAATTGATCCACACTGAAACTCCAGTAGGCTACACCAACCACAAATGATGTCATCAAGAATGTTCCAAAACTGAACAGACATCATTTCACATATCACAACCACACCGACAAAACACAGCACCATTTCGCCAATCTAAATATTATAATCAATGCTTTCATTCTCCATAGAAACAATGAACGTTCACGCCCCATACTATCAGCATTGTATTCCCAACCATCCACATAAAAACCCACATTCCACAAACTTCATCACACATACCAACCCACTCAAATCCTATCTGTCTCCTTTCACCACTAAATGCATTCACAACATCAAATTTCACTACCGGCATCTACCCATCACTCATGCAGTAACATAAAATCCTATCTATCTCAAATTATCACACTCAAATCAACTCAAACATTCATGAACTTATCCCTAGATGTTCAGCCACCTAGAGCAGCCTCCTGGTGTAATGCCTTGCAGCCTATACTACCCGAGCAGCCCCCCTTGGATCAAACTGTACATTACCAAAGTAACGCGATACACACTCAATCACAAACATACATACGGTACATACATGCTCTCCCCTTTTCGCGCACACACACACACACATTACTCCATTCTCCTATCAGCACAGGCATACAGACACACACATTCACCTGAAGCAACACAGCGCCTCAAACCCCCCTCACAAGAACAACAAACACAGCGTTTTTCCAAGCGGTCCACATCCAGACCTAGACGCCGTTCCATCCGGACCGAGCCCTATAACCAACAAATCATTAAATAGTTACATTTTCACGGAGCGTCTTCATTCTAACCGGCACAGGCTTTTCTAGCCTTTACGGTACTACAGGTTTATCTGTCAGGAAGCTCACAGACCAATGCATACACTGTATCTCACCACACGTGATGCTGCTCAGCCAATCTACAAGTGAATCGATTCTGCCTGCTACTGCTTTACAGAGTTAACACATAGACGGACGGAGGAGAGGCAAAACTCAGAGAAATGCGAAAAGTGTGATGCGATCCTGATCATCTGTCTACATGGAAGCGCCACACATGAGCAAACACACACACACTCAAATCCAGACTGAGGGCACACACTGCCCATCGAGATGCGAAGTTTGCTTTGCTTGCGACCAACAGATAAAAGACAACCAAACAGACAGACAGACAGACTGACAAACAGAAAAAAACTAAATAAAGGTTGTCGATGTCTGTTTTGATTTAACAGTCAATCGTTTACTACATACAGACATTGTTCCATTAGGCTACTGCAAATTCTTGGCTCCTCACACGGGGATGGAACCGCACGGCCGCTCTACCAACTGAGCTATATTTATTTGAATGCGTAAAGAGCCGGTCATGCTTATATAATCTACCCCGTCTCACGCATACATCATGTCTACTAGTTGGGAGGACATATTATCTATGTGACGCCTATTATATCTATTCGCATAATCCATAGGCCATAGGCCATTCATCCCATTCCATATCTTTACCCTCTAACGAATCCACCACTCTCTTAAAAGATCCATTTATATTTCTAAATAAATCTAACGTTAAAAGCATACGCTATTATTTTGAACTGTCGCGCGACCTTACGCCAATTTGACGGCAAAATAACTCATAGGCTATCTACAATTCTCCGCTCTGCAGCCCCACTCCGCCAGACAGACTCACAGGCTTCTCCTGTATGGACGGCAGAGCCCACTCAGACAGCAAAAGTGCCAGCATCATCACACCCGCGGCCATTTGGCTGCACCCGGACCCTTGGTTAGAAGCTGCGCGCATCAACTTATGGTGTGTTGTTCTTCCACAAACAGTTTTTTCATAAGCGTCAAAATACTGTTGATTCTATTTATATACTATACTCTTACATATTACCGTTTCACTGTGACAGGCGTCCCTGCAGAGTGAAAACTTCTTTGTTTCAAATAGCACTTACTTGACAAATCAAGGAGTGTGACTAATTATACAACCTATTTATCCCTTTCTATTATATAGAAAATGTTCCCCTAAGTCTAAGGATCGTTTACATTCATTCTCTTCTTCTCAAACTTACAGCAAAGTTATGGATCATAAAGCAGTATAACACAATAATACAAAGGAATACTACCCCAAAGTGACCTAATCTTGCATTAAATTCACCTTTTTGTTTAAATTTATAGCATACACCTTTGTGTCTAATTTACATAGCAACATAAATTGGAAGAATCTAAAATTCAACTCAAAATATGGATATTGATATTACTATTATTAGACAATTCTGTGTTATTTCTTCCCCATTAAAAATAATCTTTTATGATCTTCTCTATAGCTGATTTTTCACAATTCATAATATAGCAAAACCTTCAGAAATATATTACAATAAAACGCAAAAACCTGAGCCTTAATGCTCTCTGTACAAAACGGACTCCCCCAGAACACGCCGGTTCTGTATAAATAACACATTTTCTGCTATGATCTTGGAAAAGTACTGTTATCCCTCACACGCACTCGGTCAGCTGTATGGTCTTGAGAAAGTTACTGTTATCCCCTCACATATGCTCGCTACGCTATTATGGTCTTGAGAAAATTACTGTTATCCCCTCACATATGCTAGCGGCCTTGGGCAGATGTTTTTGACGTACAATCTCGCCCACAGGTCTTTCCAAAATATCAAAACACGTGTCTGACCAGCTTTGTACTGGTTCCTAAATTTGATTGATAAATTACAGCATTTGTGGAATCCAGTTAGTGTAACAATAATTTAGAATAGCCAATGCAGATATTTTTATGAAAAAGGTAATCCGTAAACCCTTTATTGATATTTTCCCGGGATGTTAAGCCACTGTTTTCCTGAAATGCTTGATCAGAATGCTTGCTTTTTTCTCTGGATCACGTCGGGGTACACCAATTGATGGAAAGGGTTTCTCTGTACCTCGTTCAACCTAATTATAAACAGCTTACTCCAATCAGAAGGTGTGACATATGTTAATACCTTTCCAGTGTGTCCAATCATTCCAGATATATGAAAAATCAATACAACAAGCAATTCTGATATTTAGAACATTATTTTATATAGAGAATTTAGCATATTCAGTACAAAGCAGATCAAGTATTTATATTACCCCATTCAGAGATCTCTGAGGTGGATTTCCAGTGGTCTTTCCCTCACAGCAAAATATGTAGCAGGTCAAAAGAAGACCCCTGCAAACCGACCCCTCCCTTATCTTTTGCGTGTCCTTTTAAACTGCATCTTCTTGTGGGCTGGTCTCTCCCCACAGGTTTCCTCCTCCATCTGGGGACATCCTTCACTGCTTGGGCTGTCATTGGTCTGTCACTCTTATGATAGGCATGTTTTCTCCTCCTCTTGGTCCGCAATCATGTGACCTGGCTTCCACTGGAGGTCACAGCACTAACCCTCACTTGAATACTGGTCATCCATTTTATTTCCTATTTTCAACTTATAATTTGGGTCAGCTAATTTAGCTATTTACCTATTAAAGTCCTAGTTTAGAACATTATGTAAGGTTATTGTTAGACTAGATAAACTTAAACTATATTCTGGATATGGATCAAATTCAGCTAATCAGTCTGAAGCTGGAACAATTTTTCCTACAGCTCAAACTTACTATCCTCTTGGTCGAAAACCACCTCTAGGAGGTGTAAAAAAGAGCAAGAGGACAGTTTCTTATAGTTAAATTCAACAAATCAGAGAAAAACTCACCCTGTTTAAACCGGATGAGAAACTCTTATCAATTACCACTTATCAACTAATTTGACTATACCTTTATTTTCCATTTGGTTGCAATAATAACAATAGGCTATTATTTATCTAAATATGATAGCACTCTCCTTGTGTATCAAGTGGGACAAATTGAAGTTGATCAACACACAACATCAGACATCAGACTCCTCTCATTGGTGCTGTGTACTTGAGCATATCTTCTCTTCTCTGTGGAAAAATCAGCACATCCAATGTATGCTTTTAAACTTTATTTCATATCAGATATCCAATCATCTCTTTATTACCATTTCACATTCCACTGAACCTCTATTTTCCCTGAGACCAAAAAGCCTATTTGAACCCGTACCCCTCTTGTCTGCTCTGCTCTTGTCCTTAGAGCCTGTCCTCAAAATGTCAACACATAATAAAAGCATCAAAGTACACAGTGCTGTCCTTATCATAGAAGATTCCACAACCTGCGGGTCCCGTGGAATGTCCTTATGTGGCCGATCTCCGTGACCTCTGCCCTCTATGGTTAACTGAGCCTATCCTAAATGTTTTCCCAGACCTGCCATAAACAGCTTAAAATAACAGTTTGTCACACACAAAGCATTGTTCAACTCCACAGAACCTTCTAATGGTTAATTCCCATGGTCAGCACGTCTCCTAATGGAAATGGAAAAAGTTCATCATTACACAAACTCAGCCGCTCCTCCGATGACCTAGAACAGAACATTTAAACATAATTAAAGATATATTTGAATTAACAAATGACAAGATCATCTCTGTAATTGCATATTTTCATATCAGCATGTAGGGCCGCCATTCTGGAGTATCTGCCTCCTGTTGAGTCCAAACTGGGCCTATGGAGAAATGTTTGATCAAAATACCATAGATTGGGGAGAGAAATCTATCATAGCCTATTAATCAAGGCCTATTCACTTCAGTCAGCGGTGTGCCTCTCCCCCCTCCTCTCACTGCCAAATGCTGTCTGTGATTAACCATGGATTCTGTCGTTACCGATTTCTGCCATTAAAAATTCTCTGTCTGCACTCACTAATTATGTGTGTCAATTAGGCTATGTTCTTATCACCATTCAATCAAATAGTATAAAACTTGAAGTGTGAATGTACATTTTTGGCAGCTCACTCGCATCGCCTCCGACACCTCTGACATGTTTTTTCGATAGCCTATTGTAGATTGACATGATTATTTTGAAGATAAAGCAGCATCTCCATATACTGTAAGTCAGGAAAAGTAGGACAAAGCAATATAGCCTATTAATGGTTTGTTTCTCTTATGCCTCTTATTGGGCCTATATACATTTATATCATAAGCATTTTATCTTTTAATATTTCATCTTATTGCAGATCATAATTAGGCCTACAACTTTCACCTAATGATTTTCACTTTGATATGCTATATGGAATATCAGCATGTGTTGTCTATTTGGCTAATTTTAAGAATGGCTTTAAATCTGTTTTTGCAAATGAACTATTCATATAGAAATAAATAAATACCGTAAATGACCATTAACACTTTGAGTGCCACGGCCCTTGGGCAAAAGGTGCTGTACTGTGCCACATAGGCCGCAATGCATTTTAAAACAGTCATATAATTTCTTTAATAATTACTATCTAAACACTGAACACGCACAAATAACGATGAGACTCTCTTCTATCACCTGCAAAAAAAAGTTTATTGATCCCATTTTCCGTTCTTTAGTTATGAGCCGGAGAAGATAGCTTGATTTGACCAAAAACAGCCACTTTTTTTCTAGAACCTGAGATATTCAGCCTTTTGTGAAAGGAAGCATTTCAAGCACATCATTGACTCATTGCTAATATTTTCTGATGTAATGACACCTCAAAAATAATTTCCTTCAATAAAAGAGTGAAAACAAAGGAATTTTGTTTGGCCAAATAATATTTTTTAGCTCCAACCAGCAGCGCTGGCCCCTGCGTGCGCTGCTGGTTGCAGCTTCTTGCTGGTTTTGATTTACTGCTGGTGGGCATCAGATATTCTAGCTTGCGTTTGCTAATCCTGTCCTGCTGTCTGGGTGTTGTATGCTGCTGTGCATGCTCTGCGTGCCCCCCCCCCCCCCCCTTCCCCCCCCCCACCCCCTCAACTGCACACTCCTCCTTCTGGGAGTGTCTCTGGGGCTTTCTGCTGCCTGCGTTTGCTCTGCACTGACAAGTCCGCTACATCCAGCTTTTTTACAGCGTGTATTTGTCATCCGGTCCCATGCTTCCAGTTGAGAATAATAACAACTCCACGGCTGATCATGCGAATGGGCTGTTGCAGCGGACATGGAGGTGCTCAATTGTGACAGCAGATTGGCTGCTGCAGGGGCACAGCTAACGTTATGCGCTTGTGCTTGTGACTAAGTAGGTGCGCCAGAGGAGTTGTATGAAATACACCTCCTAGCAAAGGCTATACGAACCAAACAAAAATGATGACTTGGAGAAGTCAGCAAGTAAGAGTAAGTTGGACTAACTAGCCTATACAAGTTCTGAAAATGTGTGCCTTTGTTACTTATTCCAGCTAAACGTATCGGTTGATATTATTGTCTATCAAAGGCAGCTGTGTTCGGCTAATGTTAGCACTAGCGAGCGCTAACATTAGCGCTTTACAACCGATGCTGGAATGAGACACATATTTTCAAAACCTACCACTTCAGTCCTACATCCTCCCTCATTTCCAAGTCATCTCGGGCCATATCGTCGCAAAAGCAGTAATTTAGCGTTTGCTAAATCAATCATCATTAATCAATAATGAAAATAATCGTTAGTTGCAGCCCTAATTTTAAAAGTTCTAAATCAGTGTTTGTAGCTCAGTAATCTGCCACTTTATATTAGGCTAAAACACTGTCTTTATTTAGAGATGTGTGCTGTTATGGTTATTGAAAATGACCCACTTCTACACTACGACAGACATTTCATGGGGCAGGTGCCCAAGTGAAAGAAGGGCACCCCTCTCATAATTATTTATGTATAGGCTATTAAAAATGCATCCAATCAGGCCAAAAGTAACAGTTATTATATTATATAGGTGCCCGTGGGTGACAACAATTGAAGTGCTTGCCCCTTCCAATTTATGTAAAAAATATCTATATCTATATCTATATATCTATATCTACACACACACACACACACGCACGCACGCACACACACACACACACACACACACACACACACACACACATTAGAGGGATTACACTTTGACTATACAAACTAACTGAGCAGTTCTCCCTTGTGTCATTACACTGAGTAGCAGAGGAGGAATTTATAAAGCAAGACTATAACTAATAAAAACAAATATATTTTTCGCAGATCGATGTTGTGGCAGGTAAGTGCAACACCAGTTTGCTCATCTTAACCATAACAGTGATAACTTCCACATTATTTACTACATTTACTATATTTCTTAGGCCCATCCAGTCTCAGAGCACCAACCAGGGCTCCACTACACACCAGAGACCAGATCAAGGTAACAGACTCCTCTCCATGGTTAGCCTTCAAGCCATGGGGCCCTATCTTCACAAAAGCGGTAATTTAGCGTTTACGCTCGTTTAACACTAGAAGGGCCGTCAAAGGGGTCACGTGACCCCTGTGAGTTAAAATAAAATATATCTTTGCACTCGATCGAGTTCCAAATCCCTACTTTCTTGACTTTTCCTAAATATGTCTGTTGTACGACCCTGTGTTCATACATTTTCAAAATCAGACCCATATCATGCGCTATCTACGCTTTGATGACAAGAGCACAAGGGCTGCCGGCCTTGTGGAGGACAAATTTGCCATGATAGCAGAGACACCTCCCCTCTCCCCGGCCAGTACATTTAGCATTTGAATAGAATTCATTTCGCATTTGAATAGAATTGACAGGGAGACTCCACACAAGAGGTGCAAATGCACAGCCTCTCATTCAAATGACTAGGGGTCAGTCGACCCCTCTTCTGGCCCTTGTGGTAGGTAAAAATGTCCCGGCTTTGCTAGTGTTAACGCCATGCACAATGCAAATTGGGGGCGGGCACAAGCGCATGCCTGTTATAATTGTACTGGGCATAGGCGTGCCCTAACCCTAGCCCTAACCCTCTGCTGCTAAAATTGGGTAACCAGCAGATTATTCGGTGAGGCAATCAATTATAATTCACTGAGAAACTTGTATCACATTCAAGGAGGGGTTATGGTAAATGAATTGAGAAAACGTGTACATTGTAGCCTACTTGCAATAGGCTATTCACCTACTGCTATCCCATAAGCCGGAGGGTCGTTGGCACCACAGCCGATCTGTCACAAGCTCTCTCCATCTCTCTATGTCCTCGGCACGAGTGAGTCCACTCTATCAGGGGCGGACTGGGATCATAATTCAGGCCGGGTATTAGAAACCAAGCAGGCCAGGCCGATACGGGCCGACGCGCGTGCCGGCGTCCGAAGGGCGGCGGCAAAAAATTTGGGCCGTTTGAAGCTCAATTTGGGCCGTTTGAAGCCTAATTTAGGCCGTTTGAAGCCAGATTTGGGCCGTTTGAAGCCCAATTTGGGTCATTTAAAGCTAGATTTGGGCCGTTTGAAGCCCAATTTGGGCCATTTGAAGCCCAATTTGGGCCAAGTCCAATTTTACAATGAGATGCACCCACTTTAACCCTGAATAAAGTAATAAAACCACTAGTAAACCAGTAGGCAGCGCCTGGCCTGCTGTTCAGTGAGTGGCCTGACTGCGGGCACAATTTTTTTTTTTTGCAGGCCAGGCCAGGCCAGGCCACCGGGCATTTGCCCGACGCGCCCGATTATGCGTCCGCCCCTGCACTCTATTACGCATGGAGAGAATTACAGCATATTGCATGCGTCGCGCGATCTGATTGGTTTTGATTGACGTAATGCCTTGCCTGGCCACACCTGTGAATAATTCTGGTACTTAAGACTGCCCAAATCCCGTTTGCGCAGGCATTTTGGGGGCGCAGATGATTTTGGCACGGCTCTAATTTGCGCCTGAACGTTTCCGCATCCCCGCCGAGAATTGCATCCCCAACATATTTCGGGGCTGTTTTAACTTAGAAATCAGGGAGGTCACGTCTACCCAGACAATTATATCACTTTTAAACAGTTACATTTCTGTATAAATCAATACAATATGCTCCCATGAGGTGGATATGCTGCCGAATAATATAGGTTTGCAGACATAGGGCCCTATCCTCGTACAGGCGCTATCGTTTGCGCACCTCTTATGCCATCTTCCCTGCGTCTTAAGCTATCGTCTGCCTCCACCATCCAGTTTTGCGCTGGGATCTAAGCGCAAAAACAGGTGTAGGCGTGTCCCAGGCGTGTCTGTGCTAAATACTGGCCTTTGCATGCCTCTTAGGCTATCGTCTGCCTCCCGCAAATGTCATTTTGCACATTTTGCAAGATATCATCGGCAGGTTCTGAGCGTAAACACAGGTTTGGGCGACGCGCCCATGCCAAGGTGTTTTCGCGCAAAGTGTTAGGAAAAATGCACGCAATTTTAATTAAATCATGAGAGGCCGGTTGGTAGGATTTAACAAACTTTATTTAGCAATCGGCATGCATGGCAAATGCTTTGGCGCATGACTCCATTGGCCAGTGGCGCTGCTCTTGAGGCAAGAGGAGGGCATCTGCATAGGCTAGGAGATCCCCCCCCCCCCCGTGGGGGATCAGGAGTCACGACTCGTTGGTGGCAGACTGGGGAGGTGGGTGGGGCAAAACAACGCTTCGGAGGACGGCTTCAGGGGAGATGGACTGCTGTGAAGCTAGCTGCTGCTATGATCGGCCAGAGAGAGAGAGGTGACGTAGAACCCTTGCTATATATATGAGAATTAACTGACGTCATATCTGACGTCATTACAGACGTCATACCAGGACTTTGACTGACCACGTCATACTAGGACTTGACTGACGTCAGGGGGTGATCGGATTATGCATGTGTGGCCTTCTGCTTGAAATATGGTCTGGAGACCTCACTTCAATCATGAGAGGCCGGTTGGTAGGATTTAACAAACTTTATTTAGCAATCGGCATGCATGGCAAATACTTTGGCACATGACTCCATTGGCCAGTGGCGCTGCTCTTGAGGCAAGAGGAGGGCATCTGCATAGGCTAGGAGATCCCCCAAAAGGAAGATCTGATTACCGGAGGTTAATTGAGATCTGCGGGCACCGGTGGTTGATTGTACTTTTCTAGCCTTCGACCTTTTTTAGCGACTTACAGCTATTTGCGGCTGGCACTCCCAACTCGGTCGGGCCTTCGATCTTGGTACATTAGTTGATTGTACTTTTCTGGCCTTCGACCTTTTTTAGCGACTTACAGCTATTTGCGGCTGGCGCTTCCCAACTCGGTCGGGCCTTCGATTTTGATACGTTAGTAGTTGATCCTTTTCTGGCCTTCAACCTTTTAACGACTTACAGCTATTTGCGGCTGGCGCTCCCAACTCGGTCGGGCCTTCGATCTTGGTACGTTAGTAGTTGATTGTACTTTTCTGGCCTTCAACCTTTTTAGCGACTTACGGCTATTTGTGGCTGGCGCTTCCCAACTCAGTCGGGCCTTCGATCTTGGTACATTAGTAGTTGATAGTACTTTTCTGGCCTTCGACCTTTAGCGACTTACGGCTATTTGCGGCTGGCGCTACCCAACTCGGTCGGGCCTTCGATCTTGGTACATTAACGTTTAACTTGGCGCTTCCCAGCTTGGCCTGCTTGGCCGCCTTGGCACCTCACGATTTAGCCTGCCGCTTCCCAGCTTGGCCTGACTCTCTCTGACTCTCTCTCTTTCCTCTCTTTTCCCCCAAAAATTAACCGGGAGATTTATTGCGCCTTACTGGGCGCCGTGCTTTTCGGGGAGCCACCACCAACGAGACATTATTTGGCACGGAAGTCCGGGACACTGTTCGTTGCCATGCTTGCCGATAAAGGGAGGAGGGTTCTTTGGGCCGCCAGTATGGCCGCCTGCTCCGGGCGGATGTAGCTGGAGAATGCTGATGAGGACCGGCGGCCCGTTTGCTGGAGGGAGGCGGAGGACACTCTTTGCCGGCGGCTGAGGTGGCCGCTCCGGTCCTGAAGGGGTGGCTGGATTTCTGGGGCGTCCGCTTGAGGCGCAGGATGAACCAGGATCTTGTCATGTGGTGACGAGGTGCGATGAGGAACGGGGGGGCCGGGGGGGCGGTCTGGGGCGGTGACGGCCGGTGATGATGTCATCATATAGCGACCATCTTTTTCCCCTGAGCAAACGCCCGTTTGCTACGGACTGCTCATAGCCCTGCTGGCGCAGCTGGGGCCAGACCGCGGGGAAGTCTGGGCAGATTCACGGTGATTGACGGGAACCGGCTTGGAGAAGCACTGATGCTGAAGTGCCGTAGCATCTCGGGCACTCTGGACAGACTGAAAGATCCATGGGGCAAACGGTTCATTCTGGCGGCAAAAGCTGAAATGTAATGCTTAATGCATGAGATATAAAGAAACTGGTTAACTCATTCACCGCCAAAGACGTCTTTGACGTGTTATCAGCAATGGCCTTCCCCGCCAAGGACGTGTTTGACGTGTTTTTGTTTTTATTGGTGCAGCGCCTGCAGCAAACACTTGCCCAGCCTGTCACACAGACACAGGTCCCTGCCTTCAAAGGGTAGCCGACAGCACGCGATCAAACACATACCGCAGCTGTTGTTTTGAAATTGAGCATGAGGAAAAGCAGAGAACGGGTAGAATAACAATAACGCTTCCTTGTGCAGACAGGAGAAACGCAATTGAAACGCCCTCGGCGCGCTGCACGAGCTGGAGTCGCCTTCCTCTGTGCCAGCCATGAGAAAACGGGAGAAAGTAATCAAGAGATGTGTTTGATCATCGGAGGAATGAGGAAATGATCGATCAGTTTGCGAGGGCGGTGAGGACGTGTTGAATAGCCGAGGGGAAAACGGGAACGATCAAATAGCAGAGTTGATATGACAGGGACGAGGACGAGGACCAGAACAAATCAAAAATAAACACAGGAACAGCTAGGCAGCAGCGGGCAGAAGGCACTCACAGCAGCCCGCTGTCCTTCTCAAGAGCTCTTCAGTTGGTTCATGAAATCGCTGGGCTGCGTGTCCTCCAGTGTTGCTCCTGGCCAATCCCAGCGCCACAGGGCGTGGTTATTGCTTATCCTATGTTGGGTTAGAAATCTAAAAGGGGGATCGTGTGTGTGTGTGTGTGTGTGTGTGTGTGTGTGTGTGTGTGTGTGTCTGTCTGTCTGTCTGTCTGTCTGTCTGTCTGTCGGTGTGTCTGTCTGTCTGTCTGTCTGTCTGCACACTCACACCGAGTAAACTGTATTGTTGAATGTAAAAAAAAAGCACTTCATGTGTGTATATATATATATATATATTTTTTTTTTGTCATTTGTGTCCTAACGAATAATATTTACATGTCTGATGTCAATACAGTTCAAAATAAAAGAATTGAGAGTGAGTTATGCCTGAGATTGTGCCCTTTTACAAAAATGCTTTTTTCTCCCTTTTCTCTTCCCAGACAGGCTTTTTTGGTGAACATGGGGTGTATAAAAAGGGTTATAAGTAGAGTACAGAACATGCTAAAAGCTAACTTTCTTTTTGGGGATGAAAGTAGAGACTTAGATCTTCATTTCGAGGTATTGGACATCACTGTAGTCCTAGTACAGAATTTACTGTGGGTCTTGAAAGATGACCAAACATTATGGAAATACTTGGCCTGTGCCAAAAATGCCAGTCAGATATTGGCAGTGAATGAGTTAATAAACAAATGAGAGAAAGCAATGGTTTCACCGCCTTGCAAATGCACCATAGACTGCTAGTTGCGACTCGCAGTGATATGTTATGGTTGGCCACATATAACAATGGGATTCGCAGCCTCTTGTTACCTGACTAGCGTGACGCTGTATTAATTATTTTATCTTTGGTATTATTTATGGTTAAAAGAGACGCCAGAGGCATTTTACTTTGAAATTCGTTAAGAACAGGAAGTGGTGTATTAAGACCGGGTAGCTTGACACGGAAAAGACGTCAGCATTCCCTGGGCCGTCTGGCTTCGGTCTGAAAGTTATACAGTAACGCTCATTCTAGCTGATGCTCAGACATGCTCCATGGGCCAGGGGTGTTTGAATGACCCATTGCGTGATTATTATTATTATTATTATTATTACTATTATTTTATTTATTTTTTTATTACCGGCATATCACATGATCTCAACAACATGCTGTCAGGAGGAATTGTGAATTGTGACCCCCACTGGCCATTTGCAAGAAAGCGATTTCCGCATAGGCGTCGGAAATAGGCAGGCTGAAATGCCCACTGGATAGAATAGTCAGATCACAGCCAAATAAATTGTCAGTCAGCTTCGCTTTATTTAATCAGGACACAAGGGACACCTACGGTACATGTGGTGTTTTCAGAGCAATGTAAGTCAGTATTTCTTGTTTGGTGGGGCGGGCCGTTTGCGGGCAGACGGAGTATTTAAGAGATGAATATGTCTAATTTTACTGGGCTGGTAGATTGCCCGTTTTAATACTGAAATACTGATACTTCCCTCATGGGTCCTTTCGCGTCCACGGGTGACTGGTACTCCAGGGTATGCTCGGTGTGCTGTGGTCGTCAACCCCGTCCTTGGTAGAGCAGGTAGCTCTTGAGAGAGGCGGGCAGGGGCAGTCCGTGGATTCCGCTCAGGCGGTCCCTTCCTAGAGCCGCCCTCACAGAGCGCCTGCACAGGTCCATCAGAGGGAGGGGATCCGGATCGAGTCCGTTTATGTACCGGATTCGTATTTCGCAGTGTCCCCACACGGCGCTCTCTGCGGGGTACACCTTCCTGCCCTTAAGTCCTCTGAACACCACCCCTAGGTCATGTCCGTCCACTATGAAACCCAACGTCCCCTCGTCCATGTCCAAGACGACTAACAGCGAGTCTGGTATTATGAAGGTGTCGTCGGGCTCCAGGAAGGCGGGGTAGGTTCTGCCCGCGTGGTTCTCGCCGTCGTGGCACCGGCCCAGGTCCCAGCCCCAGGACTCGGTGTTGTTTCCCACCAGGGCCGTGTAGCCCACCAAATGCAGCGGCACGTCGCCCGTGGCCACTCCGACCATGGCGTGGGACCCCCTCTGGCGCTTGGCCCAGCTGACCTCCCACACGTGGAGTCCCTGCGTGTAGCCCACCCGGCCGCGGATGGCGTCCGTGCTCTGCGCCACGGGTTGACGGTGGAGCACCAGCTTGTTGTCGTCCTTGACGAAGATGTTGAGCGAGCGGTCGTCGTTGTTCCAGGAGTGCTGCACCTGGACGTCCGGGCCGGCGGGCGGCATGTCCAGCAGCCGGTCCAGCCGAGAGGGCTTGGTGTGCTTCGGGGGCGTGGCAGACGCCAGGGTATCCATCTGGGCGGGTTGGGTGGTGGTGGGGAACACGTCGGCTTGCTGCGCAGGCGGGGGCGGGATCGGCTGCTGAGCCGGCTGGGCTGAGGCGAACGTGGGGGGGACGGGGGGGGGGGTTTCCAAAGCCCTCAGATGAGCCTCCACCGATCTGCTGGCATCTAGCAGGGACAGCATAATGGCTCTTGACGACCCCTGTCGGCTCGGCGGAGCTGCGAATGGGGCCAGGAAGAACATGGCGTGGAACATAGCGTCTCACGGCGGCCCCGCGGCCTGCATTACCCCGACGACTCCCAGCTCTCGGGGCAGCTTCCTCTTCTGGTCTTCGTCCGCGCCGAGCCGCCTCTCGCTCCGGCTCGCTCGTGCGCGTTTTTGGGCGTCCGCGCGCGCAGCGCTTCGTCTTCTGCTCTCCTCCCACGGGCCGTCTCAGTGGCGCGCCCCGTGCCGCGGGG
This sequence comes from Poromitra crassiceps, assembly GCF_964638095.1. NCBI lineage: Eukaryota > Metazoa > Chordata > Actinopteri > Beryciformes > Melamphaidae > Poromitra > Poromitra crassiceps. Next base: position 447,004 of record NW_028152255.1, read on the forward strand.
GCGCGCGCCGGGCCTTCTCATCGTGGCTACGTTGGCAGCCTGTGGCACGGCCGCTCCGCCGGTGTTGTCAGACGTCTCGGAAGGCAGATACGCTCCGTGGCCGATCCGAAACAGGGTATCGTTGTCTAGGCTGTCGTCTAGGGGGTGATCGGATTATGCATGTGTGGCCTTCTGCTTGAAATATGGTCTGGAGACCTCACGACCACCTAATAGCAGGTCTTAGCGCTAAAAACCCCACTGCACCTCGGCACATGCAGTATTATCCGCGCAGTGCAGGAAATCCTCGCTTGGATACATTACGCATGGCATGGATCGATGTCACTCTCTCTCCAACACCTCGCGCACGCAAACACTTCCCTCTTCAGAATGTCACATTGATTTTCAACTATAGCCTACATTGCAGAAAAAACACACACCTTGATTTAACACGTTGAGTGCCATAGCCGAGATATCTCGTCTTACATAATCCAACGCTTGAGTGCCAGAGCCGAGATATCTCGTCTTACATAAACATTTTTTTTTTTGACGGTGGGACATCAATCAACAACTTTTACGTCTTCTATATCACTATTGGAGCAAGATAATGTGTATAATCTATTTTACCGACCACTAAGTGGCGACAGTTCTCTCCAGACAGAGACAGAGACAAAGCCACAGCCACGGGACCCGTGGACCAAAAGCAGCCGCCTCCCGCGGAAATGGCTTGGCGATTTTACAGTCAGAAACGAACGAGCCTCATTCTCATACTGTAGGCGGGGACGCTTCGCGCTGCTGCGGTGGGGGGTTCCAGAAATGGACTGGGTGAGCAGCATAAAGCCTAGAGTCGCACGGGGGTTCATCGGGGCTCTCAAACCCAAGAGACAGTGAGACCTATCCACACTCGCTGCCAGGGAGAGTCGCTGCTCAAACTCCCAGCAGCAGAGCACTGCGCAGCACAGACGGAGGGAGGAGTTTGGAGACACACACACACTCTCTCTCTCTCTCTCAGAGAGAGAGAGAGAGAGAGAGGAGAGAGAGAGAGAGAGAGGAGAGAGAGAGATAGAGAGAGAGAGAGAGAGAGAGCGCACAGAGTGGGAGACAAGGGCACCCATAATCACAGGCACGTGAGGTGGTTCTAAAAATCCATTTATCTCCAAACTCTCTGAAAATCTCTGAAACCATGCTGTACTCAACGGCTAATATCTACATAACTACTAACTCTGCAAACAAACTCTTTTAGACAGAGAAAGCACACATTCTATTAGTTATTTTTAGATGATTGGTGTTCACGAATTCTTAACAGAAAATAATCCTCGGCTCTTGTAAAATGAGCCAGAATCCTCAAAAAAAAACCTGGCACAACTTACCTACAGGATTGAAAAAATGGCTGGCACTCAATGTGTTAACACGTTCACTGCCGTGGACGAGTTAACTCGTCAAAAAAACAACAACGGTTGACTGCCGTGGACGAGTTAACTCGTCAAAAAAAAAAAAAAAATTGATGGTGGGACGTGCATCTAACCCTTTTACATCTCCTATAAAAATATGAGAGCCATCGAATGTGTACAACCCATTCCACCGACCCACTAAGTGGCGACAGTGCTCTCCAGACTAGAGGAAGCCAAGCAAAAACAGCAGCGTGAGGAAGCCATTCTCATGAAAATGGATTGGCGAAAACGCTTTCGCTTTCGCGCTGGGAGCTGGCGGTGGGGGATTGCAAATTTGCATAATAGATTATGGGTGCAACACACTTTGAAACACCAGCAGAAAGCCCAGAATCGCACGCAGCTTCATTCCAGCTGAGCTCACAACCGAAAACCCAGAAACGAACGAGCCTCATTCTCATACTGTAGGCGAAAACGCTTTCGCGCTGGTGCACAACGGTGGCGCACAACAGTGGGGGGTTCCAAAAATAGACTGGGTACAACACACTTTGAAACAGGCAGCATAAGCCCAGAATCGCACAAAGCTTCATCAAAGCTCTCAACCGAAAACCCAAGAAACGAGCGAGCCCCATCCAGACTCGCCGACGAGGGGGCCGCCAGGGAGGGATGCTGCTCAGACAGGCAGCAGAAACTCGCTTGTGACAAACGCTGCAAAGCCACCAGAGACACGCCCACAGAGGGAGGAGTTTGAAGGAGAGGGGGGTGCGGGTGCTGTTATGGAGGAAATTACTGTTCAGAACTATATTGTTTAGATGTCTGATGTCTCACTGATGCCAAAAATAAATGGTTAAAGTGACTGTTCTGCCTGTTTGATTGAATTTCACAAAACTGCGATTATCTCAGCTTTCTGTCTCAGACGCTGAAACCATGCTGTATTCAACGGCTAATATCTACATAACTACTAACTCTACAAACTAACTCTTTTAGACAGAGAAAGCACACATTCTATTAGTACTTTTGAGATATTTTGTGTTCACAAAGTCCAAGCAGAAAATAATCCTCGGCTCTTGAAAGATGAGCCAGAATCCTCAAAAAAAAACCTTGGCAGAAGCTACCTACAGTAAAAAAAAAACTGTTGGCAGTGAATGTGTTAAAAATGAGAATTAGTTTGTCATGGTTTTATTAGGCTACATAATTCCCGACCATACAGGTCTGTGGTGTAACAGTAGATTACTTTAGGTAGGAGAAGAGGTAGGAGAAAATAAGCAAATGCTGATCTTTTCCAACCATTAGGCTATGTTTAATAGCACCGCAATAGCCCTCTCCACTTCCCTCGTCCCAGAGTGAGAGAGAGAGAGAGAGAGAGAGAGAGAGAGAGAGAGAGAGAGAGACACACAGGGCATACTGTCAGTGGCCTATAATGTTACTGCCCAGCTCAACTTAACTGCCTCATCTCCTAGTAATAGCCAGTAACCTTGGCCTACTGCAAAAGTTAACTATGTTGAAAATTCGATGTCTGGTTTTGTCACGAGTACAGCTGAAGTCCCTCTCGCCATCAAGCAGACAGTGACGGAAGATACTCACAATTCTCTCATGAATTATTGGACTAAATTGGTCGGATTCAATGCATATACATGAATAGAAATTAATAAAAAATAGCTGATTAAGAAAATGTGTGCTGGTGGAACGAAATTCAACTTCAAATAGAGGCATCACTCAGCGCGGCTCCCAGTATGCTGGCTGCGTAATTACGCACACAGCAGCCCCGCAGTGGCGATGCAGGAGAGAGAGCCCGAAAAGAAATAAGCATACCATCCATAACAACATAGCATGAAAGCTGAAAAAAATGTATGACAGTAACACACATACATACCGTTCCCATTGTATTTGAGCTGCGCCAGCATTAATTGCACACTTTTTATAATGTCCTAGGTCTAATAACTGTTTGTTTGTTTGTTTTTTGGTCGGGCTGAGTCGGTCTTGAGCTGAGTCTATGTGACAACAGCGGGCGAGTTGAGCTCGGTCCGCGTCTCAAGCAGGTTGGGTCGAGTTAGATTTTTTAGGACCGTTGAACTTGCATGACAGCCATCCAGAAAGGAGGACAGCACTCCAAGTTGAATACTTTTATTGCCACACAGACGTTTCGGGCAGCAGCCCTTCTTCAGCGTGTGAAATGGCAATGATAGACAGGTGATTCACAGGTGGGCATGAGCGCGTTTTATTTGATTTTCTATGCATGACAGCCTCACATCTCTCTCTCCCCCCCCCCCCCCATCTCTCTTTTGTCTCTCGCCCTCTCTCTCTCACTCTGCCCCTCTGCTTGCCCAGCCCACTCAGCGAGAAGGAAGCTGCTGTCACAGACGTGACGCTGTGGCTTTTAAGGGGAATGGACATGATCACACCTGTCAATACTTTTGGGCATAAACACGCCTATATGGAGGTTTGCGACGAGGTGACGCCAAGCACAGCGGGCCGACGCGCCCACAATTACGGCTTTGCGCAGCACTATTCGGGCGCAAAACGGGCGCTAATGCAAAATTACCGCCTTTGCGACGATAGAGCCCATAGATCTCAAAAATGGCATATCACTGAACAAATCCCATTTCAACAATACTTATGTATGAGGTTTTAGTTGGTATCATGGAATGAAGGTTTTGAGTTTGACTGTGCCTTTATTTTTACTGTCAAAGGCTCTGAGGACACTGAATATAGTACAGTATACTTTAGGACATGAAGCTGTTGGAAATGTTATCACTGAAGTAACTGACTGACTGAAATTCCAATAAGTAGTAAAATCTACATTTCAGCTGGCCCTGCAGGCAAATCCAGTGACCCCGTCTATTCTAAGATTGAACTCAAAAACGTTCCCAAGAAAGGTGAGTTCACAAATTATAAACATGAAATGAACATAGGCAGCAATGGTGAAATATAAAAAGTGATGTTTTAATAAATATATTCATCTGATCATTCTGAGCAGTGAGGCGTGCTGATGCCGCTGAGAGCACGGTCTATTCCGATGTGAAGATAAGATCAACCACAGGTAAAATCAGTTATTCAAAATCCTCACCAACCTTTCAGTGACAAGCTCATTCACACAAACGTTTCACTGATACAATCATACTCTCATCATCATTAATGAGAGCAGATGTAACCCTGATACAATCATACTCTCATCATCATTAATGAGAGCAGATGTAACCTGGGTCAGGATGCAGTTCTGATCCCCTCAGTCACTTTGTTGCTTTGGGTCGTCAATGCCCAGATAATTATAGCTACAGGTACAGCAATCTTCAACTGGCATCTGGGCCATGAGAGGTCCCTGACACAGAAACTTAACTGAATATACTTCAACTTAACTTATGATAACTTAAACCAATTCAACCTCTTAATAAAGAGTATAGATATCATTAGTTTATCTAAAGCACTGTCCCTTATGGTGTACAAAGTTTAGTTCTTTGATATGACAGCTCGCTGGCAGCTGAAAGCATTGCTACCACATAATGAGACTACATGTGCCCAAGGTGTCAGGTAAGTTTCAGCCAATCACAATACATAAATAAGGAGTTTTTCTGTTCATACATTGACAGGCAATTAAACATGTTTTGTTGCTTTTCGTGTAGCTAGCTGTTTCAGAGTGTGTAGTAGGCTAGATATAGTACAGTATATACTTTAGGATTAACATGGGGCACTGAATCTAGTACCCTATATACTTTAGGATTAACATGGAGCAGTTGGAAATGTGATCACTGAAATAACTGAACTCACTATAAGTGGTAACATCTACATTTCAGCTGGCCCTGCAGGCAAATCCAGTGACCCCGTCTATTCTAAGATTGAACTCAAAAACTTTCCCAAGAAAGGTGAGTACACAAATTATAAACATGAAATGACAACACGTTCTCACTCCGAGCACGTAGCATATTGACGCTTTGTCCCGTCCCTTGTGCGTCACTTGTTACTAACATGGTACCCTTGAGCGACCCATGAAACGACTTGGGCTTTCCAACTAAACTCAATGCAAACCCATGGAAGTCATCTTTGACGCTTATGGCAACTGCTCCCCCATTAGCCTAACTGCTCCCCCATTAGTCAACTGCTCCCCCATTAAGGTCTGGAGGGAGATTAGGTTTAGGCGTGGGGGGTGGGAGAAGTTAGGTTTAGGGTTAGGGTCTGGGGGAGGTTAGGTTTAGGCATGGGGGGTGGGAGAGGTTAGGTTTAGGGTTAGGGTCTGGGAGAGGTTAGCTCCTCCAGACCCTAATGGGGGAGCATTTGACTAATGGGGGAGCAGTTAGGCTAATAGGGGAGCAGTTGCCATAAGCGTCAAAGATGACTTCCATGGGTTTGCATTGAGTTTAGTCGGAAAGCCCAAGTCGTTTCATGTGTCGCTCAAGGGTACCATGTTAGTAACAAGCGACACACAAGGGACGGGACAAAGCGTCAATATGCTACGCGCTCGGAGTGAGAACGGGTTGGAAATGAACATAGGCAGCAATGGTGAAATATAAAAACATATGTTTTAATAAATACATTCATCTGATCATTCTGAGCAGTGAGGTGTGCTGATGCAGCTGACAGCACGGTCTATTCTGATGTGAAGATAAGATCCACCACAGGTAAAATCAGTTATTCAAAATCCTCACCAACCTTTCAGTGACAAGCTCATTCACACAAACGTTTCACTGATACAATCATACTCTCATCATCATTAATGAGAGCAGATGTAACCCTGGGTCAGGATGCAGTTCTGGGGCGACATTACAGAAACTTCCTAAATTCCAAATCCTATCCTAAATGATTGGTAACCATGGTAATTAGAGTTAGGACTTGATTTAGGAAAACACCCATTACAGAACAACAGTTCCTAAGTCAATATTCTCATCCTAATTTAAAATGGGAAAAGCGTATTACAGAAGCGTCCCAACTCCCCCAAATCTTAAAAAAGCTCTCCTAACTTAAGATGCCAGCTATGCTGTCCTAACTAATTTACGCTATTTTCAACTGGAACAACAGCCATCTTGCATCTCGTTATAATTTATAGCCTACCTACCTACGCTGCGCTGTTATACATTTGCAAAACCAACAAAATGTCAACAGGCTCAATTTATTTACCGAAAGGCTCATGCGGGACCCGAATGACGTTTTGCGTTTTGATGACAGAATGCTCGTTAATCGATATAGACTGCCCCGGGACATGATACTGCAGCTAGCCGAGGAGCTGAGACCTGTGTTGGAGAGACCGACTAGGCGACACGGGGCTCTGCCCGGTTTCTGCTATTTTAGCCCATTCCCTCTCTTTCACCTCCCGCGTGAGGGTGGCTGAAAACTTTCCGAAAAGCACGTCTTTAACCTTTTCTACGGCGGTCACTAAGACCTCAACTCATCTGCCTTGAAGTTAAATGCCCTTCGTTTTTGGTCCATTGCCCCACAATCTCAAAAATGTTCGACAACAACAACACACATCGTTAGCCTACTAGCTAATAGCAGGCTACTAGCGCTCCTACAGTACTTCCCCCGCAAGTTGAGAAGGAGGAGGTGTCTGTTGCTAGTGGTTGCTAGGGTAACAGACAGAAAAGTTGATAACCGATGCTGGATGAGTATTTAGGATTGCCTAACAAGACATAAGATAGGATTTAGCAAGATAAGATAGGATTCCTAAAGTTAGTTAGGATTTGCTTCTGTAATACGAAATCAGAAAAAATCCTATCTTAAACTAGTCCTATCCTAACTTAAGACATAAGATAGGGAGTTTCTGTAATGTGGCCCCTGATCCCCTCAGTCACTTTGTTGCTTTGGGTCATCAATGCCCAGATAATGACAGCCTACAGGTACAGTAATCTTCAAATGGCATCTGGGCCATGAGAGGTCCCTGACACAGAAACTTAACTGAATAAACATGTACTTAAACTTAGTGGTTTTCTTCATTTGAAATTAGTTTATTTTTGGTACATGTAGGAAGTATCCACTTTATCATTAGTCCCTATATCAATATTTTTGATTGTTTTTTGCATCACATTATGATCTCATGTTTGCTAAAACAAAACAACACCACTACCATAGTTATTTCTATTCATTTATTGAAAGTAAAAGATGAAAATTGGATGAAACAAATTCAAAAAACTTTAAAATGTACAACTCTGACTCAGAACAAACATGCAGAAATGTATACCAGCTGCACAAAATGTTTTCAAGGTTCATTAGAGGGTGTTTTCCCTTTTCATGATCACTTATTTGTTGTGAAGTACGCCATTAGTGCAGCTCTAACATCAGTCCCTTCTGGATGACCATGCTCAGGTAATGCCTGGACAGGAGGCTGAATGTTCACCTGCCTGTCTACAGGCTCAGCAGCAAAATGGTCGCCATGTTCTTCGCAGATGTTATGCAGCACACAGCAGGCCAGCGTAATTTTCTTGCTCAGCTCCAGCCTGGTGTCATTTCTCTTTAGGAGGCACCTCCATCGGCCTTTTAAACCTCCCAAAACACGTCTCCACAACCGATCGTGCACTGCTCAGCCTGAAATTGTAGTTGCGTTGTTCAGGGGTCAGTCTGCCAGTGTCCGATAATGGCTTCATAAGCCAATTTTGCAGGGGGTAGGCCGCGTCACCAATCAGATAATGTCCCACATTGCAGCCAGAAATAGTCACTTTGTTTTGACTGAGTAATTCCCCGTCACTTAGGGCATCCCACAAATGTGACTGTCGCAATACTCTAGCATCATGCACACTCCCTGGATAGCCAACACATACATCCCAGAAACGACCTTTGCCATCCACAACTGCTTGCAGAACAATTGAATACCACCCCTTACGGTTGTAATAGTCCCGAGGAAACTCCTCTGGTGCTATTATCGGAATGTGGCTTCCATCTATTGCACCAACACACTGTGGTACTCTCCAATGATTTTGGAAGAAATTGGCCATTTCTACCAGCTTGTCTGCATCGGGAAATGTAATGTGGGCAGGAAGCAGCACCCTGATGACTGCGTTGCAGAAATCCTGAAGACAATTAAACACAGTGCTCAGGCCTACCCCAAAAAGATGGCTGATGGTCCTGTATTCACCACCAGTGGCCAGCTTCCAGATGGCATTTGCCACCCGCTTTCGTATCGGGACACACAAACGGTAATTTGTATCCCGTCTCCCCATGACATGCCTGACCCGACCGCAGATGTACTGAAACGACTCCCGGGACACACGGAAATTCTGCACGAATTGCTGAGGGGTGAAATCCGGAACAATTGTGTCCCACCAGTGCTGAGATCGTGGGTGTGTCCAGACAACGGGTGACCTCCGCCTTTCCATCAGCCACAAGACTGCCTGTAAAGATGAAAGAAATTGAATGATTAAAATAAAATAAAATAAATGAGATCAAATTATTGTAGTGATTGTAAAGATGCATGTTGTCATCAGCAAAGTTATGCTGTGTGGAGAGCGATAAATATAAAAACGATCATTTATCCTGATTCTTTGAGAAATTAGGTTTTACAGAAATCATTGTTTACATCCACGTGAGTAAACAGGATACTGGAGAACACCAATTTCTCTGCCACGTTAGCCTCCAGTATCCTGTTTACTCACGTGTAAACACTCACTGCATGATAATACAATGATGTCTGTCAAACCTCAATACAAGGAGCAAATCATGGAAGTCTGATCGAAAATAAAACTAAGTAGTGCAGTTTCTGCAACCGGAACATTTGTCTGTTTAGTCTATTAAGACACAATTGCGCTGTGAGCATGAACTCAGCTCAGACTGCACTGTTATCTAACAACAAGCTAACATTAGCATTAGCATCCATTCAGTGTTCCACGGAATCAAAACGTATTAGGCAACGTTAATTACCCGTCTTCTCGAACGTAATCGCCGTTCAAGGCAGCCACGACGAGCAGCACAGAAGCGTTGTGCCAGCGTTGTTTGGGCTTCAATGAAGGCTCGAAAAACCAGGAGCAATGGTAACAGCACTTCGTTCATCACGGTTACATGCTGCCACTCCGACGTGCTGCCACTCGTCCACCATGTTGAATGAACCCTGAACCTGCCGCTAGTGCTGCTGGGAAATCAGAGACTTTTTTTTTTTTTTTACCGACGTATCCAATGACGTAATGACGTGGCTCTCGTTCAAAGCTCTCGCGGTGGAACAAGAAAGGGGTTCATAATCTGGGGCTCCAGGCTCCGACTGAGCGCCAGTTTTGAGCAAAGCTCCAGCCCAGGCTCCAGGTTCCTGTAGGTGGAAAAGGGGTATTAGTGGGTCGGTGGAATGGGTTGTACACGTTCGGTGGCTCCCATATTTTTATAGGAAATGTAGGGGGCTTTGATCAACGTCCCACCATCAAAAATTTTTTTTTTTTTTTGACGAGTTAACTCGTCGACGGCAGTCAACCGTTGTTGTTTTTTTGACGAGTTAACTCGTCCACGGCAGTGAACGTGTTAAATCGTCTAGTCAGACTATTAAATCGGTTCATTGCTGTATTGTAATTAGAAGTCAAATTTAAATTGTTATCCTTCCAAGGCAAACAAACTTCATATCTGCCATTGTTGTACTTTACCCATTGTTGGTACTTAAGCAGTGCATCTGCGTCTGAGCTCCGCCCACTTTCCAAATGAATTCCTAGGGACTCCGTTTCCCAGAAGCTGCGTAGTTGATCTGTCAGCATCTGTTCGTCTCAGGTGAAAGACTCCAACATCCAGAGGTTCGGGTTCGGTGGTGACGCTCATCACAGGTATAGACACTGCACCTTGAATCAGCCATCCAAATTTACTCTCCACAGCCAAGTCCACTGTCAAGTCTCTCTGTGCGTCCTGAGACTATGTTCCAATATTGATCTCCTCCGATCAAAATTCCAAGACCCTCTGTTTCCATGCCTCTTACAGGCGTGTCGGCAACTTGCAGGCCTTTATTTTCAAGGGATCTTCTTATTTTTTCATCTGCTATTTGCATGTTTGAAGAGCACACTGTCGGAGTTTCAAGTAATTCTACATCTACTGCTTCATTTGTTTTCAGATTTCTCAGGCGCACTTTAACCTTTTTCGCAATTACTCTTTTGGAGGTTACAGAACCAAATGTGTGTAGTCTTATCGTTTCTGTCCCCACTACGGGTAGATTTAATATAGCAGAAATATCCTCTTGAATAAAACTGCGCTGACTCCCACCATCGAGCAAGCACCTGGCGAGTTGTCGTTGGCTAGGCGCATCTATCCAAACAGTAGCAGTTTGTAACAATACAGTGTTGCCTTCAGCATTGCATGGAAAAACTGAGACTACAGTATCTGTGGGATCTGATTCATTATTTTTATCATTTGGAACACGTTTTGTTTGGTGCACACAGACTGTTTTATAATGTCTTTTGCCGCATAGATCACACACAATACTGTGCGCTCTGCAGTTACGCGCGATGTGTCTGGGCCCAAGACATGAAAAACATCTACCAAAACGTTTCAGTTTTTCTCTTCTAATATCCACAGTAAACTCTGTGCATTCTCGGGACTTATGATCATGTCTTCCACAGAACAGACAGTCATTTTCTTCATTTGGACTCCATGTATGAAATGTCGCAGCTGAAGGTGTGGTGCCATATGATCGTCTCATTCTGCACTCCTTCTCGCGCTCCCGATCATGGCGCACGTTCCTTTCCTCATGTTGGAAACTGTCTTTTCTTTGAGTCAGATTAGCTGTCCTCTCTCTGCTTTCCACATCCAATTTCAGAAAGTCCATCAGTTCCTTTGCTTTGAGCTCTTGGTCAGCTTCCTTTCGGGTGAAAGCAAGAGCAACTTCTTCTGGAATCATTTTGAGCAATATGGGACACAATAGGCTACCATATGCATCGGATACAACGCCCAGCGCATCCAGGCTGCGCACCTGCACTTCACAGTTGTCATACAAATTACGCAAAGCCGCCCCATCATTTGCCCTCTTCACTGGAGTCAAATTTTATAATTTATTCATGTGCGCATTTATCACCAAATCTTTGCGGCCAAATCGACTTGTTAACATTTGAATTGCAGAATCATAATTATCATCGCACAAAGCAAAGCCTGCTACCGTACTGGCAGCTGTGCCATGTAGGAATGACTTCAAGTAATTAAACTTGTCTGATTTTGTTAAACTGTCGTTCTTGTGTATGGCCGTGTCATATTGACTCCAGAATCCTTGCCATTCACTTATTTCTCCAGAAAACTTCTGTATGACAAGTTTGGGAAGTTTGACTGTGTGACTGTGATTTCTTTGTCTGTTCTGCCGGCCTGAACCAGCGCTTGAATTTCCATCTGAGCCTGTGCGCGTTGCTTGTTTGATCCTTGTTTTCCGTGTACATATACCATCCATATATTCTAGAGCAGTGTTTATTTCATCTTCCAATTCATCCACATCAGTCTCTGCTTCAATGTCTCTGTCATATTCAACTAGACTTTGTTCCTTGCTTAACAACAGTTCCATATATTCTTCCAATACATCAAGGTACGGTTCCCTCTTCGTTAGTTCCCCATCAATCTTATTTAAAAGTCTGGTTGTAGCTGCTCTTACCACCCCTCATATTCGTTTCATTCTGGGAATGTCCGTCATGGTGGTTCCTTTGTCTTTCCTCGCAGCTTCAATCATGAATCGTCTGTTTCATTCTCTTGGTTTCTCCCGGCTTTGTAAGTGCAGGAAAGACGATCTCAGACAGTTCTTGGCATTTTCACAATTATTTTCTTTTATTGCCTATAAGTTACAACCTAAGACTTGGGGAAAGGGGATATGGAACAATGGATGGATCTCACATTCTAAACGCATCGGATAGAAAAAAATATAGCCTATGGCTGGATGTCATGAGATTAGATGAAAGTTTGGGCAGAATGATCTCGTTTTCTCTCTTCTCCCCCACTGCATGATGCAACATCCTCTGAATGACACCTCATCCTCTGAATGACACCTATCACTTTTACTGGATCTGATTACTTTATTCTATTTTATTTACTGGATTTTATTATTGAGTATTTGTATTTTATTTGGCCTATATATGCTCCCCGCCCCACCCCCTGCCCACAGGCTCTGACAAATATGTTCATTCTCAATAAAATCTTCAGTAATCAATCAGAGTGGCTTTAAAAGCCAGATTGGCAGCAGCTGGCGCAGTGTGATCAATATGGCAGACCAAAACAGATCCGCGAAGTTCACAGCTGAGGAGAAATTGGTGCTGGCGAATCAGGTGATATATCTGTCCACCATTCATTTTGAATAGCTACAAAACAACTCTTTACTTAAGTCGTTTATTCATCTATCCATCCAGGTTCAAATATACCAAAAGGTATTATTTGGGGAGGGGAATCACCCCGCCGGGAGGGCTGAGGCCTGGCGGAGAATAGCTGCCATCGTCAGCTCGGCGTCTGCAGGGCCGATTTTACACTTCATGGGCCCCTGGGCTATTCATCTCTGCAGGGCCCCCCCTTCAAGCGGAAGGGGGGGCTTCGGCGGCGCCCAACGGGCGCCGGCGAAAAAAAATTTGAGTGTTTTTTTTTAACCTTTTTTAGCCGTATTTAAAGGAATATCTCATTTTAAATCAACATTAGGATTATACTGCTGTGATGTCATTATTCAGTATCTTCTCCTTTTCTAAGCCCTAGGCCCTAAGCACGATAAATTTGGGAGCCCTCTCACAGGGTTCCATGTCGTTGTTTCGACCTCTCGCTGTTCCGACCTCCCCTCTCCCAGCCCCCATGCCTAAACCTAACCTCCCCCAGACCCTAACCCAAAACCTAACCTCTCCCACCCCCACGCCTAAACCTAACCTCCCCCAGACCCTAACCCAAAACCTAACCTCTCCCACCCCCCACGCCTCGGTCGGCATTGCGAGTGGTCGGCATAGCGGGATATCCTCTCACAGTGGATGTTATTACTCTGCAAAAAAAATTGAATGGCGTCAGTAAAAAAAACATTTTTTGCGAAGACCCTGGACAGGGGGCCCCAAAAAAACCATCAAGGGTCCCCCCCAAAAAAAAAAAAAAAAAAAAAAAAATTTTTTTTTTTTTTTTTTTTGGGCCCCTTGATGTCCCGGGCCCCGGGCTTCAGCCCGGGTAAGCCCGTTGGTAAAATCGGCCCTGGGCGTCTGGCACTGTCCGAACTGGACTGCAGTGCAAAAAAAAGCATGACACTGTCAGACGCCGAGCCAAAGATAAGCTGGCAGCCTCTCGCCACCCAGACCGGCGGGGACCCCCCTCCAGATGACAGCGAAACGCAGCTAAGCCCCAGTGAGGAGGTGACGGCAGCAATCATCCCCCCGGAGATGGTGGGGGGCTTTGGGGGACCACAGGTGGGCGGTAAGTAATCCAATTAACTCTTCATTTATTCCCTTTGTTTAATTATAGGAATAATACCATACTAATCCAATAACTATCGATAATCATATAGGCTAGCGGGAGACTACCACACTATCATTAGAACCTATCAATAAATGTGTATTCAGTACAGAGTAATCAGCAGTGTCCGGTGTGCGTAATGACTGCAGGCAAATTTGTTGGACACGTGCTTTGCGCACTGATGGGATCAAGCACACCATTGTGGAATGGAGCTCCTGTCAGAACAGCAGATGTAGTAGAGCTAATCAGTGCAAATATTCACATAGAACAGTCTTCATTCAGAGTCGGTGACAAACAGATTGAGTGCTCATACAATTATTTTATTTACAGCAGTGGACAACACTGAATCGGAGGGCGAGGGCTCTCCTCCCATCCCCTCCCCCCCCCTCCCCTCCACCGGGACCGGGACCATCTGAGGTGTGCGGCCGCGGCGGCCGCTCCCGCAACCGGCCTGGGGCGCAGACAGGCCGCTCCCCTCCCAGGCACCCCCATCCTGCAGCAGCCAACTGCATATAGCCTATGCAGTCAACTGCATTGACTTCACTTGAATTATTGCTTTTTATGATGTATTACATGAACTGGTCATTCACATGCACTATATTTACCCATAAGCAGATTGTTGTAGTTTCATTATGTCAATGTTGTTTTCTGTGTGTTCCACAGAGAAGTTCGACACACTGATGCAGCAGGTGTGGGCATGTGTGCATTGTGAGAAACCAGCGGCAACCAATGATTAATCGGCACATATTAGCCACACTTACATTTTTTATGTTTTGTTTTGTTTTGTTATGTTACAGTATGTTTGGTAGGGGTTTTCCCTAGCCCCACCCCTTTCCTGACCACACCCCCTCCCACCTCCCACATACACTCCCCCCGATACACCTGTCCATGCCCCCTACCCACCTCTCGAATCCAGACTCTCTACGACCTTCCTATCCCTAGCAACGGACTCTTTTCCCTAGCCCCGCCCCCTCCATTGAGCCGACCGGGATCGAATCCGCCCCAAAATGTATGTAAGTTTAAGTTTGACACTTGATAGCTGTTACATGTCCGGGTGTCAGCTGGAGCGGTGACGCGGTGGGATCAGAGATGGCCTGCTGCTGCACCCCCATCCTCCATCTCCAGGAGGCCGGCTTCAACATAATGGAAGTCGGTTTTAACCGTCTAGAGCAGTGGTTCTCAAATGGGGGTCCGCGGACCCCCAGGGGTCCGTGGCACTTTGCCAGGGGGTCCGCGAAAAGTTTGCAAGTAAAAAAAAAAAAATTCTTTTTTTTTTTTTTTATTAAAAAATAAAATGCTACATGTTACTTATTCCTTCTCAAACTACTTCCTACATTGTGCTAGTCTATCAAAATATATTGGCTGTCATTGATTGTGTTGCATAGTGGTTTTCTGTACTGTTGACAAATTGTGATATTGTAAGTCGCTTTGGACAAAACAAAAGTGTCTGCTAAATGACGTAATGTAAATGTAATGTAATAAAAAAAAATATATATATATATATATCTTTTTTTTATATATATATCTTTTTGGCCAAAAGATATGGCATATTCATCTGATGCATCCGTCAGATTCCAGCCCTCACACCGCTCCCTAGATTCACCCCTTCACTAGTGCTGGATGCCTCGCCCCTCCACCACTACATGTAGTCAATAGTCGTGCGTCCCATTCGAGACTTTTTTCGTCCCTGGCACCGACATGGTGGAACGAACTCCCTCCCTCGGTCAAAAATATATATATATTTTTTTGCAAAATCTTCATAGTTCAACGAAAATAGTTTATGCTTTAAATCTAAAATGGTTCATGGATTACATTCTAATAACAAACCTATCAAATTAAAAGTCAAGCACGTTACCGTGGAAACAATTAAGCTTAGGCCAAAATCACAAATCAGAATGAGGGGGTCCCCGGTATATTTTCTATCTTGTAAGGGGTCCTTGGCTGAAAAACATTTGAGAACCTCTGGTCTAGAGGCCGGCCTCTTGGGGGTGAGGGAGGACCTCCGGGAGGTCAGGGAGGAGATGGCCTCCCGGAGGCAGATGCAGGACGGCCACCTGGGGCGGCTCACTCAGGCGATCCAGGACTGGGCGCGGGGCGCGCTGGCTGCTGCTGTCGCTCCTCAGTCAGCTCCACTGCTGCGCCGCCCGCCTTCAACACCACCAGCGCCTCATAGCGCGCCAGCGCTGCTCCGATCCCCTCATCTCCTCCGTGATGCCCGGTGTCCTGCAAGGAGAAGAGGACGGCCCCCTGGTCCTGGAGGGAAAGGAGACCGTCGAGGACGCCCCTATTAATTTCATATTTTGCTTTGTCCCTTTTGCAGCCTAATTGTAGCCTAATTAAATATCCCCCTCCCTTGAGATCGTTTTGTGTCCAGTTTTTCTTGCACTTAATGTAGGCTACACGGGGTATTTCCCAAAAAGGGGAAGAGTCATTACAATTCAAAGCTTAAAATGCATTAGCCTACACTACACCCATGTGAACAAAACAGTTTGCTTACCATGCGCTATCTCACCAGCCTGCCTGCCAGCTCATCCCGAAGCGCCCGTGCTGCTGCTGCTTCGTTGGGCCCCCCTCTCCTCGGCCCACGCAGTTCAGCTTCACGCCTCATAATGTCCTGTAATGTCTCCTCTTCTATGTCAACGAGCAATCCTTCACGCATGGCAATGTTATGCAACACACAACATGCCACGAAGAATGCTGCGACTTTCTGAGGGGTGTATTGTAATGTACCACCTGACCTGTCCAAACATCTGAAACGCATTTTCAGCAATCCAAACGTTCTTTCTATGACAGCGCGTGCTCTCCGGTGTTTTGCATTGTAGGCCATAGCACGCGCTGTTGTTGGCTGGATGTATGGGGTCATCAGCCATGTCTTCAATGGATAACCATTGTCCCCTAACAGCCACGCATCCAGGGGGGGATCCCCCTGGAAGACTGCAGGAATGACAGAATTGGTTAATATAAAGGAGTCATGGCTACTTCCAGGATAATTTGCGAATGCATGAGTGATGTTACAATGAGCATCGCAAATTACCTGGATATTGATGGAATGGGTCCCCTTACGGTTCATGTACATTTGTGCATTCAGCGACGGGGCACGCAGTTGCACGTGGGTGCAATCGATAGCACCCAGAACCGCAGGGAACCCATACTTAGCCATGAAACCCGCTTTTACCCGGGCTTGGCGGTCAGGTGTGCGGGGCCATTTTATATACCTGCCTGCATGTCGGACTAGGCTTGCTGTAACTGCGTGTAAGGCTGAGCTGATGGTGGATTGTGTCATGCCTCCAATGACACTGAGGGGATGTTGGAATGACCCAGAGGCATAGAAATACAAAGCAGCAGTGACTTTTACCGCAAAGGGTAGTGCATGGGGAGAGCTGGAATGAGGCTGCAGATCAACTGCCAAGAGATGGCAGATGTCGGTCACAACCTGACGGGTGAGGCGCAGGTCCCGCCGGCACTCCTCCTCGCTGTGGGCAAGCAGATAGGCTACTTTTCACAAACTGATTGCAGGGTGCTTTTACTAATACATATGTGACACCAGCTGGTGTTTTGACCCTCAATTAGGCCTAGGGCATTTTTCTGATTTTTACAGATTCTGAAATGGCAGACTGTAAGCTTTCAAATGATGTGTCACACATTGTAATCTGAAAAAAATTGAAGGAGATATGCTTATTTGATTGTTCACAATCTGGGAAGGTCTGGGGAGAAGAAACCTGAGAAAACCCCTCTCAAAGATTGTGAACTTTTCACACCTGGATGAGCCAGGCAGGGGGGAGTTAACAATGGCTCCTCATTTACATTGACCACTCCCAAACCATTAAGCAGTCAGTCTCTGTCACTGAGAATGACAGATGAGAGAGAGAGAGAGTGCACACAACTGTGGGTAATTTATTTTCACTATTATTCCACTATTATTCCATCCATAAGTAACAGAATAATAGATGGTCATGGGTGTCATACATTTCTGTATTAAAATATCTAAAAGCAAAAATGGGGGTCTGCGGTCTATTTTTAGGTGAAGTTTTGATGTGAAAGTTTGAGAACTATTGACCTTTTCCTTAAAGTTGTAAGCAGAAAACATATACCATTCAGTCAGTGAAAATGTGAAAATAAACTACAAAAATATTATCCTAAAAAGGCATTTATTATAACAAAAGGCATTTAATATAAAACCAATATTCAGTAATACCAGAGATGCTCACAGGTCATTTTTTGCAAGTCAAAGTCAAGTTTCAAGTCTTTGGTCACAAGTCCAAGTCAAGTCTCAGGTCTTTGGTCACAAGTCCAAGTCAAGTCTCAAGTATCTTATGGATGAGCGTTCTATCATCTGCTGCATGCCATCTGGTCTGCTTAGAACACTGCATAGCTAAAACTAAGGAATTCAAAGCATGTACTGTATTATCCTCACTCCTTTATCTATTAGCATACATTATCAGCATTGATTGGATGACATCAGTATAGATTTCCTTAATGTTAATGCACCAAAAAAAAAGAAAAAAAAAAAGTAAAAAGTAAAAAAAATTACAAACGACAGAACACGACAGGAAGTGCCTTGCTATCCAGGTCGGTTTCGTATGACATTCTTAACTAAACCACCAGTCCTACTTAACTAAAAGTTAAGTAAAAAAATATCAAAAGAACTTTGACTTCAAAAGCTCAAAAACGTTTGTGGCATTGCCAAACCCCCCCGGAGCAGGGCTGGGTCTTGAATGCTGGTTTTTTCAGGCTGGCTAGCGAGGCCTCCCAGCCTGTAGACATGCAGGTGGAGGGCATGTGATGTCTTGTGCTTCATCAGAACAGAATTCTCTGATCTTCTCAAAAAGATACTTCTGCCTGGCCATGTCCAGTCCAGGCGGAGTCTGTACAGGAAGAGGCTTTAATGGCGGACGGGCATCTACGTTGCGTAGCAGCTGAAACTCCACTGGTTCTGCTTCACAGTGTTTTCTGGCGACAACCACACCAGGCCTCTGCGCATCAAAGCTGTAAAAGAAAGAAATGGCACATTTAAAATCTTAATAAAATAAAATAAAATAAAATAAAATAAAATAAAATAAAATAAAATAAAATGGGAATGATAATTACCTGAAGTGCTGGTAACTCTTTATCTGTGGCAGTTTTCTGAAGTATTGTGTCAGGTGTTCTTGCCAGTCGTAGGTTTTAAAACACACAGTGCCGTTCTCATGTCCGACAAGCTGGGGGATGTTCACATGTGCCACAGGAGAGCTGTCAGTCACAACCTTTTCGATGTCGGCCAAAGTGCACACTTTGCGCTTCCTGAAACACTGCTTGACCAGTCCAAAACACCAGTCGGGGCCAAACTTGGTGTGGCCTACAATCAGGAAGTGAATGCTCAGCTTTAAGTGTTGTTTGTGCATCGTTCTCCATGCGGCGTACCAAAGAACAAAGTTATTTTTGTTCTGCCCACTGCAGTTGTCACAGTGAAGGTCCACATCTTCTTCTCCAACTCCATATTTCTTGAAAAAATGATGCAGGTAATTGATGACTGCATTGCTTCCCTTGCCTGATGCCATGCCCTCATCAATCAGGTAATTCACTTGCTTAGGCATGCCTTCACAGTGGACACCAAAAAGGCCACACTTGCGTGGAGTCAAAAAATAGACAGGCCCAGGCTGTTGTGGATCAGAGGGGTAGTGCACCTGAGAGACGGAGAGATAGGAAAAAGATGAAATACAAACTGTAATCTGTGTGTGTGTGTGTGTGTGTGTGTGTGTGTGTGTGTGTGTGTGTGTGTGTGTGTGTGAGAGAGAGGTGTGATAAGATAAATATGTATTCTCACCTGTTGTGCAAAATCAAAACTGTAGTGCATGGTGATCGGCCTGGTTGCAGGTTTGTTCTTCCCAAATGACAGCTGCAACTCGTCACAGGTCTTTCTACAGGCGGCAGTCATCTCTTGATAAAGTTTTCGCTCCCTTGCAACAGAGTCGAGATGCACTTGCTGCTTCTTGACACTGTCAGATTTCAACTCATCTGGTTTGTTGATGCTCTGGATGATTCGGTCGTTGTTTTGTTGGCACTGCCAGCAGAGATCCGTTTTAGGCTTGGTGCTTGCAATGTGAGGGACCAGTGACTTCCACAGCCTTGTGAAGCTGCACTCGCCAACCGCACGCTGCCCTGCAAAGACAATGTTTTTATGAGCATCACTGTACTTTACTTATCAAAAACAGATCACATAGAATAGCCTAATGGTTAAAGACACACACACACACACACACACACACACACACACACACACATTCATGTCGCATGTTTTATTGGGTCAGAGGTTTGGAATGGAGAATGTTTGCATAACTATGACAATAGAAGTGTGTGTGTGTGTGAGAGAGAGACTAATACAAACTTACCAAGCTGTTCCATAGCATCTTTGTACAGGCGCCAGACTGAAGCTTTAGAGGCAGAAGTTGGCAGAAGCTTAGCACTAAAGTCTCTATGCGCGGCATGACGACCGGGCAAAGGAATAGCGTGGTCCTCTGCATAGTTTGCTATGAATGTAACGACTCTTTTGATGTCATCATAGCCGAGGTAATTCTTGTTTGTGCGTGGTTGTGTCTTCCTCTGCCGTGGGACCAATCCATTCTCTTTGTAGGATTTGATAAGGGCTTTCAGAAGCTTTGTGCTGATGCTGGAATAAACAAAATAAAACATTAATAATCAGATTTATATTTTTTGAAACAGTCTTTATCCTGACATTATAGCCTAAGCTAGTTTGCAATGTTTGTCCCTTGCTTAGGCTATAAATGTCACGATATATAACAAAGACTGTTTCAAAACTTTCAATCTGTTTCAATAAACTCTTTCAATAAACTAAATCTTGTTTGTTTGCAAGGTTAGAATAACACTAGCGACTATCAGCTTACAAAGAGTATTTAATGCAAGAGTCGGAATTTCAGTCCTGAAAAACAATAGCGCGAACGCCATTTTGGCGCGCAACAAACAAAGACGACCCAACATGGCGGGTCTGCACGTTTGCACACATAGGTTGCCGCCATTTTGACAATGACCAACAATGCCATGAAGATGGCAGCTCTACACGCTTCTCTTGCAACATACTATCTTTGTACTGTAAACATGGGCACGCTCTCACACTATCTCACACAGACAGACAGACACACACACACACACACACACACACGAGTTAAGATAGATATGAAACTCACCCAAACGCAAAGCAGAAGGTCTCACGGCAAACAACAGTCGCCTTAACCATGTATTGCGTTCGGTTCTTTTGTCGCTTTTTATTCACTTGCTTTGTGGCTTGAGTCATGTCAGAATCATTCGTCAAAGCGTGATACACAGCCATAATAGCGATATCTCTACATTCTGGCGACATAGCAGAGTAATCCAGCCTCGTGTTGTAAATGACGTTGTCACAAAGTTTCTTACTGCAGGAGATTGGCTGGTGAATAGAGTTCTCTTTACGCCTGGCCTGGCATTTGCAGTCAAAGTTCCGTATTTTCTCGATTTCCTGATCATAATCTGTGTCCACGGTTATGGGATCCACTGATGTTAAAATCGCTTGCACGCTTTCAATGACTGCGCTGTCGGGCATGATCTCCGCCTCGTCTGGGTCTGGATCTGCCACCACGTCTTCAGGAAAATATTCTTCATCGTCCTCATCGTCGCTTTCATCAGCGCCCTGTGTGCCGCCGGTCATGTAATCCAGGACATACGAATTCATCAATTCTTCACTGTCCATTCCACCTGGAATGGTGAATTTGTTCAGGAGAGCAGCAACGGCAGAATCATTTTTCTTCATTTTCGCCTGGTGCTTGTCCATCTTGTCTCAGTCTCAGTCAGCTGTTGAATGTTGATGTTGTGTACAGCTCAGGTGGCTACTGAATATTTATGCTGGTGCGCGTCCTATCGCGCGCCGTGATTGGCGGATAGAAACAAAGGCCGGCCGACACCCAATCGATACTACTTATGCAAATCCAAGACACAGCCTGGCTCACTCCCGTCTCCTTGACAAAACAGGGACTTTTATTTTACAAAATTAACGCATTTAATGACCCCAAAACGTCTTCATTTTATATGGAATGGATAGTTCAAATAATATATTTTGTACTATTGGGAAAAAGAAAAAAAAACATTTTTTCAAGAAAATACTTTTGACGCTCTGCTGTGAAGAACGGCCACGGCCGAATTACGGTCCCTCTCGCCAGCTGGTGTCACATATGCAATGGGAATTAGGAGAAGCAAGGCAGACTTAATACATGACAAGCAGGGTATTTTTACAGGGCAATATTTTCACAAAGCGTGTGTAGGTCTACCTGATGTTCAGGTATGTGGTCCTAGGCCGGTACACCCTCTCGGCCTCCTCCCTCTGCTGCCTCATCAGCATGAGGGCAAATCTAAGATCCATTTTGACTTAATTGGATAAATAGTACAATAGATTAGCTAATGCACGACATTTTACCAATGAAATCAATGACTGATTGAAGTCTGTTCAACTTACAAGGAGATCAGGGTTTCTTTTCTGCTATTTTATCTTTTGTGTGCTTTTTTTATCCTGCTTTTCATTCAGGCTCAGCAGGTTTGAGAGCACAGAGGTTATATAGGCTTTTTTTTTTTTTTTTTTTTTTTCAACAAAAGATAATTTTCTCACAAGCATTAACAGGCATTTTGTTGTTGTTTTTTGTTTTTTCCCCCCCACCCCCGCCCTCCCCCCACCCCTATACTGCCAGCACAAAAATAGTTACCAAAATACTTGTCTTATACAACTGTCAAGGTAAACTATCGAAGACATATACACACACATACCATACATATACATACAGATATACACAGATACAGATCTGGGTTCCCCACAATCACAAAACTCAAAGATCTCTCATGGACCCCTCAAGCCCAATTTTCTCAGACCCTAGGAAGCCCATAAACAGCAAAAGGGGAAAAATTAATAAAAATAAAATAAAAATAAAGAGGCCTGAATATATAAATAATGAACACCTGTCAGGTGGGTCTCTTCACAGCAGGTCATATATATATTCAGCATATACTCGTGTATACATATACTACACACATTCACAACCACGCGCACATCTAAACATACAGCACATACTATAACCACAGGTCAAAGGTCCTGTGGGAACCCTGACAAATTAGCAGTTCACATAGATATGCACAAAAAAAAAACATTAGCAACGAAAAATGTACAAAACAAGTGGGTACATAGAAAATCAGGTAAATGTTCATAAACTGGGTTGCCATTTATTATCGCTATAAACAAGCAGTCCCTGGGGAGGGCCACTCAATCACAAACAGATAACAAAAGATAGTTATAATTCCTCTAATTTGGGGGAAGTGTCCTAAGCCTTTCAAAATAAAACACTAAAGGGTCCCATGTTGTATGAAATTTTTGGGTTGACCCTCTGATGGAGTATTTTATTTTTTCTAGCTTAAGGAATAGCATCAGGTCATTCATCCAAGCTGAAGCTTTGGGTGGATGTTCCAATTTCCACTCCAAGAGAATTCTTCTTCGAGCGAGAAGGGTTGCAAAGGCAAATACATCCTTTATTCTATTTGTCATTGACATGCCCTCCCCTGGAGCTCCAAAAATGGCCATTTCAGCATTGGGTTGAATATTTATGCCAAATGCTTCAGATAGAGTCTGGAAGACAGAAGCCCAGAAGTTAATCAGCCCGTTACAAGACCAGAACATATGGGTCAGGTCTGCCTTTTCTGTGTGACAGCGATCACATAATTCATTTACATTAGGATACATTTTAGACAATTTAACCTTACTGTCATGCCCTCAACCTCTGCCTCCTAGTCTCTCTCGCCCCCTTCCTTCTGTGTGATTACAGGATTGGAGCCAGGTGTGTGGAGCTGGGGCCCAGCTATCGCAGCTGCCAATCATCATTAATCAGCAGGCTTCATATACCCAGCCCAGACTCCAAGACACTGTCAGAGTATCTTCTCAGCTACACGGAGAGGAACGTCTGCTGTCCTAACTCTGACTACTGGCGCCAATCCTCACCTGTCTGTCTGCCTGCTCGCCATCTGCCTGGACTTCAGCCTACCTGTTCTCTGCCAGCCTGGACTTCAGCCTGCTTGCTCTCTGCCAGCCCGGACTTCTGTATGCCTGCTCGTTCACCTATCTGGACTCTAGCCTGCCATCCTTCAACCTGAGTATCTAGTCCAGCCGGACTCAACCAATAACATTTAAATAAACAAACTGTGTTACAACTTGATATTTTGTCTCTGTCTGTCTCTGCCCTTGAGTCCAACAAACAAAACCCTAACAGGATACTCTGACCAATATGGACTCAGCAGAGGCAGACGCCATGAGACAAGCCCTTGCTCAGCAGGGCCAATGGCTGGGAGGCCAGGAGGAGCGTCTGCGGACCCTGACCTCGGAGATGCAGAGGCTTTGTGTGACCATCACGGGCCTCACCGAGCGTCTTACACCAGCTCCAGCTGCCGCTCTGCCTCAGCCCGACCAGCCAGCGCTGCCTGCTACCACAGCTCCGGAGCCTCACATCCCACCTCCAGCAAAATACTCAGGTGATCCACACAGCTGTCGTCAATTTCTCACACAGTGTCACTTGTCGTTCAACGCTCAGCCCATCCGCTTCTCTACTGAAGCTGCCAAAATTGCATATCTGGTTAACCTACTGGAGGGACCCCCGCTTAACTTTTTCAATGCTCTCTTTGAACAGGGCTCCCCGTTCACCCAGTCCTTTGCCGTATTTGCTGGGGAGCTCAAACGAGTGTACGACCACCCGATACGAGGGCAACAGGCGGGGCAGCGCTTGTTGAAGCTTCGACAAGGAAGCCTCCCAGTTCGTGAGTTCATAAGCCAGTTCCACAGTTTGGCTGTTGAGTCGGGATGGGTTAATGTGGCCCTCATTGCAGCGTTCCAGAGCGGCCTGAATAGAGAGATTGGGCGGGAAATGGCACTACGGGGAGAACTAAATTCCTTAGACGCCGCCATTAGTCTGGCCATTAAAATTGCGGATCAAATTGCCCTGTGGCGTACTGACACCCCCGTCTCTCTGTTCTCGTCACGTCCCGATACTCCAAACTTTCCAGAACCCGAACCCATGCAGCTCGACCGGGTCCATCTGTTCCCTGAGGAAAGGGCTCGTCGTCGGGCTATAGCACAGACCTGTTTTTACTGTGGTAACCCCAGCCACCGTATTTCGGATTGCCCCATCCGTCCAGCAAAAGGGTCGGCTCGGCAATAGTTGGAGAGGTATTGTCGAGTCGAGCAGCCACTTCCTCTCTCCCTGTCCGTCCACAGCTCGATGCTGCCATCGTGTGGTGCCAGCAATCCATTACACTCTCTGCACTCATAGACTCTGGAGCAGATGAGAATTTCATCCATGATGGTACGTGCCAGCAGTGGGGCATCGAGACCGAGCCCCTCGATGTCCCACTAAATACCACAGCCCTCAACGGGGTACTGCTGGCCCAAGTGGACAGAAAAACCGTTCCCCTGTCCCTTCACATGTTTGGAAATCATCAAGAAAAAATTCAGTTTCATGTCATTCATTCTCCAAATGTTCCTCTGGTGTTGGGCTTCCCCTGGTTAAAACTCCATAACCCCCAGATCAACTGGACCACCCTGGTGGGGTCATGGAGCTCATTCTGCCATGCTAACTGCCTCCGTTCCGCCCAGACACCTTCCTCTGAGCCGCTACCAGTACCAGAACCTCCAGATCTGTCGTCTGTCCCAAAAGAATATCATGACCTCGCTCCTGCATTCAGTAAGCAACAGGCTTTAACACTCCCTCCGCACAGACCATACGATTGTGAGGTAAGGCTTTTGCCCGGAGCTCCTCTTCCCTCTAGCAGGCTGTACAATCTCTCTCTGCCGGAACAGCAAGCCATGGGGAAATACATCCAGGACTCCTTGGCAGCAGGGATCATCCGACCTTCATCCTCGCCGGTGGGTGCAGGTGCCTTCTTCGTGGGCAAGAAGGATGGGTCGTTGAGACCATGCATAGACTATAAAAAACTAAATGACATCACAGTTAAAAACAAGTACTGCCTGCCTCTGATTGACTCTGCTTTTGTGCCCCTTCATGATGCCACAGTGTTTTCAAAACTGGACCTCCGGAACGCGTACCACCTGGTGCGCATCAAAGATGGAGATGAATGGAAGACTGCTTTCAACACTCACCTGGGCCATTTTGAGTACTTAGTGATGCCTTTCGGCCTCACTAATGCGCCCGCAGTCTTCCAGGCACTCGTCAACGATGTACTCGGGGACATGATTGGTCATTTTGCGTTTGTTTACCTTGATGACATTCTGATTTACTCCCAGTCTCTCCAGGAACACCGGAAACATGTGCGCGCAGTGCTGCAGCGTCTCCTGGAAAACAGACTGTTTGCTAAGGCCGAGAAGTGTGAATTTCATGCATCCACAGTGCACTTCCTGGGTTTCGTCATCTCCCCGGGGAAAATGGAGATGGAGCCGGCCAAAGTGGCAGCAGTCCGGGACTGGCCTGTGCCCACTAGCCGCAAACAACTGCAAATGTTTCTAGGATTTGCCAACTTCTATCGAAGGTTTATCCATAATTACAGCACCATAGCAGCCCCTCTGACTGCACTCACTTCCACCTCCATCTCATTTCGATGGACACCTGAGGCTGAGACAGCCTTTGGGGAGCTCAGGCGCAGGTTTGTCTCCGCTCCAGTGCTCGTCCAGGCAGACCGGACCCGGCAGTTCATTGTGGAGGTGGACGCTTCTAATGTAGGGGTAGGTGCAATCCTATCTCAGCGCACACTGGCTGATGATAAACTACATCCCTGTGCCTTTCTGTCCTACAAACTTTCCCCCGCAGAAAGGAACTACGATGTCGGCAACAGAGAGCTCCTGGCTGTGAAGGTGGCGCTGGAGGAGTGGCGACACTGGCTAGAGGGGGCTGAGCATCCCTTCGTCGTGTGGACAGACCACAAAAACCTCACCTACATCAAGGAGGCGAAGCGGCTCAACTCACGCCAAGCAGGGTGGGCTCTGTTTTTTGGCAGGTTTAATTTCACACTCACCTACCGCCCAGGTTCGAGGAACGTGAAGCCTGATGCGCTGTCACGCCAGTTTGCGGTGGAGGAGGCAAACACGGACCCAGAGCCCATTCTTCCATCTTCATGTGTCATCGCTGCCGTTACCTGGGAGATCGAAACCAAGGTCCGCCAAGCCCAGAGGGCCCAGCCCGACCCAGGTAATGGTCCTCCTAACCTCCTGTTTGTACCTGATTCTGTCCGCTCCCAGGTTCTGCAATGGGCTCACTCATCCCGCCTTACCTGTCACCCGGGGGTTCGTCGGACAATGGCCTTCCTTCGGCAGAGTGTCTGGTGGCCCACAATGGACCAGGATACACGGTCATTTGTGGCAGCTTGCTCTGTCTGCGCCCGCAGCAAGACCTCCACAAAGCCCAGCTCTGGCCTGCTCCGTCCCCTGCCTGTCCCCAGCCGGCCATGGTCACACATAGCGGTGGACTTCGTCACTGGCCTTCCCCCATCTGGAGGTAACACCACCGTTCTCACGGTCATAGACCGTTTCTCTAAAGCAGTCCACTTCATTGCCCTGCCCAAGCTGCCTTCTGCTAGGGAAACAGCCGACCTGTTAGTGCAAAATGTGTTTCGTGTACATGGTTTGCCTGCAGACATTGTCTCCGACAGGGGGCCTCAATTCACCTCGCAGGTCTGGAAGGCATTCTGCACAGCCATGGGAGCCACCGTCAGCTTATCTTCAGGGTACCATCCTCAGACCAACGGACAGACTGAAAGAGCAAACCAGGAGATGGAAGCAGCTCTTCGCTGTATCACCGCGGCGAACCCCTCCTCTTGGAGCTCACAGCTGCCCTGGGTGGAGTACGCCCACAATACCCTTCCCAACGCATCCTCTGGTATGTCTCCGTTTGTATGTTCTTTGGGCTATCAACCTCCTCTGTTGTCAGGCCAGGAGGAGGAGATTGCAGTCCCTTCAGTTCAGGCCCAGATGCGCCGCTGCCGCGCTACCTGGAAAAGAGCCCGCGCCGCATTACTCCGAGCTGCCTCCAGGTCACGGGTACAGGCCGACCGTCGCCGTGTTCCAGCTCCAGCCTACGCTCCAGGGCAGAAGGTATGGCTTCTTTCGAGAGATCTGCCTCTCAAGGTGGATTCTCGAAAGCTTGCACCTCGCTACGTTGGGCCGTATGAAATTGAAACCATCATTAACCCATGTGCTGTTCGGCTTAAGCTTCCTTCCTCCCTTAAAAGGATCCATCCCACATTTCATGTGTCTCTGTTAAAGCCGGTGCAGTCCAGTGCTCTTGTCCCTCCCACAGCCGCCCCTCCTCCTCCTCGGATAGTGGAGGGTGGTCCAGTCTACACCGTGAGGCGTATCCTGGATGTCCGTCGCCGGGGCCGCGGATTCCAGTATTTGGTCGACTGGGAGGGTTATGGTCCGGAGGAGCGCTGCTGGGTCCCTCGGCGGAACATACTGGACCCCACGCTCATCCGGGACTTCCGTCGCCAGCACCCTGACGGAGCCAGGCGTGCGCCAGGTGGCGCCCATAGAGGGGGGGGTACCGTCATGCCCTCAACCTCTGCCTCCTAGTCTCTCTCGCCCCCTTCCTTCTGTGTGATTACAGGATTGGAGCCAGGTGTGTGGAGCTGGGGCCCAGCTATCGCAGCTGCCAATCATCATTAATCAGCAGGCTTCATATACCCAGCCCAGACTCCAAGACACTGTCAGAGTATCTTCTCAGCTACACGGAGAGGAACGTCTGCTGTCCTAACTCTGACTACTGGCGCCAATCCTCACCTGTCTGTCTGCCTGCTCGCCATCTGCCTGGACTTCAGCCTACCTGTTCTCTGCCAGCCTGGACTTCAGCCTGCTTGCTCTCTGCCAGCCCGGACTTCTGTATGCCTGCTCGTTCACCTATCTGGACTCTAGCCTGCCATCCTTCAACCTGAGTATCTAGTCCAGCCGGACTCAACCAATAACATTTAAATAAACAAACTGTGTTACAACTTGATATTTTGTCTCTGTCTGTCTCTGCCCTTGAGGCCAACAAACAAAACCCTAACACTTACTGTAATGAATTCGGTGAAGAACCTTAAATTGAATTAAACCAAGGCGAGCACATGAGGTTGACCCATTTACCCTATACAATGCACTTTCCCATACTTCATCAGGTATATCAATTCCAAGTTCGTCTATCCAGTCTGCTTGAGTCTTATCAAGCGTTACATTATTAAGTGACATGATAGTAGTGTAAATATTTGAGATAAGACCCTTAAAGGCACTGTGTGTAAGATTCTGCACTATTAAATATCCCCAAACCAATACCTCCCCCGAGAAGCCGACCTAGTGAGCCCCTCCCAGCCCACAGCCCAAAACAGAATTTTGTAGACCAAGATGGCGGAACCCTGATGCGGGCATTCCTGACATTCATTCCCTGATCCACCTTATATATGCGGTTTCATACTTTAGCCAAATCGCCGCCGAAAAGAAATATCTCAGACCAGAGTCAACCTTGCCGGTCTGGCTTTCACTAGATGGAGAGCCCTACGAGCAGCTATATCTGGCCTGCAAAGTGACTCGGAGCTGGCGTGTTTATCCTGTACACACACGGTAAGTAACGTTATCGCGTTTGCATGTCCCATTTCAGTAACGTTACGCATGATAGCGAAATGTACAAGTTGTTATCGATATTGTGAATTTGTTCTGTGAATGTTGTAATCACTTGGCTAACTGTTGCTTTTCACGGCTATTCAAATGACTTTACACTGCTAGTGTAGCCTGCTGCAGGATTTGATTAGCTTGTCGTTCGTGTATAACTTATACACAGACATTCTGGTGACAAGTTGACATGAATGACATAACGTTACTTCCCATTACAAATTTCGCATGCATTTTCTGTTATAATTACGTCCAGTTGCTGTCACTATGACGCAGAACGGTATAGTAATGTGTAAACACTTAGAAAGGCCATGGAGAAAAGCTAGCTTCGCTAATGTTAGCAGTTTGTTGTTCTATTCTATCTCACTAAGCAACGTTACATTAGAAAATTGCTGTAACACCGTCCAAACAAATCAAGGTTTGGTAAAAGTATCTAATTCATGACAATGTGGAGGAACCCTGCCTTGATATCTACCAGCTACAAAATAGATGATTCAAATTAATACTAAACACGTTTCCATTTGTCTGATTTTCAAGGTGCCAGTCATCCAGTCATCCAGAAGATGACAAGATAGAAAACAAGTGGACCCACCATTATGATATTTGAGATGGAGAAATTGTGCTTTTATAGCAAACCTGTATAATACATGTTCTATCATCTTTGATGTTTAGATGTTTGCTGTCTGCAATCTTCTTTACAACTTTGTTTATTAGTTTTTCTTAAGAAAATAAAGACATCACAAAAGAAATACAATACAGAACACACAGTATAATACAAATAAAAAATAAAAATAAAAAACAAAAACAAAATGGTGGTGATACACAAGAAAGGTTACATACATGATATCGGATGCAAGTTATATGGAGATGACGGAAGACACAGTCTCATACATTGTATTTGCCCAACAGGTTGACAATGGGTTGCCAGATTTTCTGAAATACCCCTTCTCGGTTTGAGATAGTAAATCGGATTTTCTCTAAATGCAACACATTTCCTATTTCCTTAAGCCACATATCAAATGTAGGACAAATCTCAGATTTCCAGGACTGTAGCAGCAGTTTTCTGGCTAGCAGAGTGGATAGAGAGATGGCCTGGGCCTCATATCTATCTCTCACCCTGCCCGGCTCAACTACACCAAACAGTGCAGTTAAAGGATCGGGAGGAAACTCCTTATCAAAAGCTTTAGAAAGAAAATCAAATAAATTACCCCAAAAAGTTTGCAACTTATGGCATTGTATAAATAAATGGGATAAAGTTCCCTCATCTTTCAAGCATTTCACACAGAGGGGTGAGGAATCTTTGAAAATCCTATGCAGCCTAGAGGGAGAAAAGTGCAATCTGTGCACTACTTTGAATTGTATCAAAGCGTGCCTAACATTTATAGAACTACTGTGGATATTGTCAATACAGGCTTCCCACATCTCATCCGTCATTTCAGTGCCCAATTCTCTCTGCCAGCCCTCCTTAAACCAATTTGATGATGGACTGTTTACATTCTGAAAGCTGCCATAGAAACGAGACACTGCGCCTTTAATGAAAGGTTTAATGGACAAAAGACTATCCAAAGCAGCATGGTTAGGTTTCTGCTGATATTGGGGGACATGAGCCCTTAAGAAGTGACGCAATTGTAAAAAACGGAACATATGTGATGATGGGAGTTGAAAAGCCTGCTGCAATTGTTGAAAAGAAACTAAATAATTATCAATGTATAAGTCTCTCAGAGACACAATGCCTTTCTCCCTCCAGGCTGTGAAGACCGGATCCTCCCAACCTGGTTTAAATACATGGTTAGAGCATATAGGGGTGTCCAAGTACATTTTAGGGGCCTTCAGCGTCACTAACACCTGAGACCAAACCTTCAAGGAGTTATGTATGATGGGATTATTCCCGTACATGGCCCCTTTAATCCTCATTGGACTATTAAGGAGTGCTGGGAGACATGAGCCCTTACAAGAGAGATGTTCAATCTGTAGCCAGCCAGGCATCTTTCTTAGGTTACAACCAGGAAGGCAACTACGCCAAAAAGAAAACATATTTAAATGAGCAGCCAAATAATAAAATCTAAATTGTGGAAGACCAAAACCGCCCTCACTCCTATCCTTACACAGATGCTTTTTGGAGATTCTGGGTGTCTTGCCAAACCAAATAAAAGATGAAACAACAGAGTCTAGCTTCTTAAAGCATGACTGAGGGATGCTCACTGGAAGTGTCTGGAAGATGTATAAGAACCTAGGCAACGTTACCATTTTTATAGCATTAATACGGCCCACCATTGAAACAGGCAAGGTCTTCCAGAACTCTATGTTTCTCATGTATAATACACCTGTATAATACATGTTCTATCATCTTTGATGTTTAGATGTTTGCTGTCTGCAATCTTCTGTACACCAATAAAGTTGATATGACTTCATCCATGTCTCTTGGCCACTATTCTCCATTGTAACATTAGATTTGCCTAAAGCTGAGTGTGTCTAGCTACAGTAGCCTAGTGCCTACCAGTATTTGTGTTTCTGTGTATATATAGCCTACTTTATATAATAGACAGTGTATGTGATGTTTCTCAGTACATTGATTTCACAACTTCGTTTATCAGAAAAAATACTTTATTTGCAAAACTAAAATATGGGCTACACCAGAATGACGTGACCAGTTCCATCAGCTATGCGGTTCTTCAGGATGTCGACAAGATCTGCTATCGTCCTACAGCCGACCTTCCTCTCTGCGACCCTGTCTCCTCTTTGTCCCACTGGTGCTAGCCTGGGCTTCAGGCATACAGCTTGGTTTGCCTGCCTATAAAATACAGCAGTGATTCAAGCGTTTGAAATTAGTTTGAACAACTCTAACAATGAGAAAATACTAGCGTTGCACTATGAATACATTTTGGCCATGTCTTGGTATTAGCAGACGAACAAAAACACAGGCTAAGCTACTCACTGTTGACAGACAGCTGTGGTTAGCTAGCGATGTCCCCAACATTGAATTGAAATCATCCTAATTTAGCTATGTCAACCTGGTTTTAGACAACGTTTTGCCTAACCGTACTTAGCAATAGGGCAGGCTATGCAAAAGGTTAGGTTACAATGTAACCTTTTCAAAATCCATGTAACCATTACATGGATTTTGATCGGTTAGCAGATTATACAAATAAGTCTTACCAAGCGGACTATTGTCAATATCCTAAAGGTTTATGACTATCATGTGAAATTTGTCATTACTCAAGCCAAATACATAGCCGAGATGCATTCGTGCTTGTTTTATGTACTTACGTCTGCAGTAGGTAGGCTATGCACAAAATAGTTGTTTATATCTCCGTTGCTTGGGAGGGAGGGAGGGAGGGAGGGAGGTGGGGGAACCAGGAAGTGCTGTGCGCTGGTGGGTGGGATCGAGATTGTTTGGGTAAACAAGTTTTGTTATGGTTTGAAATGGCGACATCTAGTGGACAAAAAAATCACACACAGTGCCTTTAAGGTGTGCAGGCGTTTGCAGGATATCATCTAATCCTGTTCTTGATGGTAGGCTAGGAAAAGAAGAGCTAGTGGACCGGACAAAGTGGCGGGCTTGAAAGTAACGAAAAAGGCTAGAATTTTCTAAATTAAATTTGCTGGCAAGAGCATTGAAAGTGGCAAATGTTCCATCTATATAGAGATCACTGAATTTACTGAGCCCTGCTCTTTGCCATTGGGCAAAGACAGGATCCGAATGGGCTGGCAGAAAGGCGTGATTATTACATATAGGACCATAAATAGAAAGGTCTTTCAGCTTGAAGTGATGTCTAAAGTGAGACCAAATCCTAAGAGTAGAAATTACAATTGGACAAAGGGAGTGCTGTGTGGGGGATATAGGCAGTTTGGCAGTGGCTAAAGCTGCAAGTGATGATGTTACACAGGCATTAGCCTCTGCTTTACACCAATCTAAATTCGGGGCCTGAGTCCAACAGACAATTTTTTGTAGGTTTGCCGCCCAATAGTAATACGTCAAATTCGGCAAAGCCAGTCCTCCCTCTGCCCTATGTCTCTGAAGAAGCATCTTGCAAACCCTGGGATGTTTATTATCCCACAGGAATGACGATATCAATTTATCAACAGATCTAAATAAAGATTTCGAAAGAAAAACAGGGACACTCTGAAATAAATACAAAAATCTGGGTAATATATTCATTTTAACACATGCAATTTTGCCTGCAAGGGACAATTTTAGTATACTCCATTTTCCTAGGTCAAGCTTAAGCTTATTAATCAGAGGAATAAAGTTTTTATCATATAAACCGGTTAAAGTATTAGTAATATTGATTCCCAGATATTTAAATCCTGATTTGGAAAGAGGAAAGGGTAAGTCTGTTTCTGCAATGCCTCGGGCTGAGTCATTGATTGGAAAACACTCGCTTTTTAAGAAGTTTAATTTATATCCTGAAAAACGGCCGAATCGATAAAGCATATTTACAATGTCAAGGGCATGTGGCACAGGGTCCGAAATATATAATAATAGGTCGTCCGCATATAAGGACACTCTATGTTCTATAGTTCCTCTGTAAATTCCATTAAAGTTGTGTGACGTTTTAAGCATAACAGACAGTGGCTCAATGGCCAAATCAAAGAGGAGAGGACTAAGGGGACAGCCCTGCCGTGTAGCCCTTGACAGAGTAAAGGGTTTGGAGCATAATTTATTGGTCATTACTGATGCCTTTGGTGAAGTATACAGCAAGCGAATCCATGATATAAGTTTTTGTCCAAATCCAAATTTTTCCAGTACCGCAAACAAGTAGGGCCACTCAACACGGTCAAAGGCCTTCTCCGCATCCAAGGAGACCACCACCTCGGGGGTCTCCGAGGATGCGGAGGAGTGGACGACACTAAGGAGCTTGCGTATATTGGCAAAAGAGTGGCGACCACTGATAAAGCCCGTCTGATCCTCGGAAATCAAATCTGTCATAACAGTGTCTAATCTAATGGCAAGAAGCTTGGATAAAATCTTCACATCACTGTTCAAAAGGGATATCGGACGATATGAGCCACATACCCTTGCATCCTTACCAGGTTTTAATAGAAGTGTAATTGTGGCTTCTGTGAGTGTTTGTGGTAAGGTCCCCTGGTCGAGGGAATACTTAAACATTTCAAGCAAAAGTGGAGCTAATCTAGATGAAAATTTCTTGAAGAATTCAATCGGGTAGCCGTCTGGCCCGGGGGCCTTACCACTTTGCATTGCTGCAATTGAATTGATAACCTCAGCCAATGTAAAAGGTTCATCCAATTCCTTCTTTTTATCAGAATTTATGGAGGGGACATCTAAGTTATCCAAGAACTCGCGCATATCTGAATCATCCTCTGGAAACTCAGATGTATATAGATTTGAATAAAAGGTTTTGAAAGTGTTGTTAATTTCAATAGGATCAACTGTTAGCTCACCAGGGGTCTTCTGGATCTGTGGTATAAGCTGAGCGGCAGATCTACATTTCAGCTGATGAGCCAAAAGTCTGCCCGCCTTTTCACCATGCTCATATACAAGGCCTCGGGATCGAAGTAATTGTTGTTCAGTTCTGTCCGTTGATAAAAGGTTATATTGTGTTTGTAACCCCAGTCTTTCTTTATATAATTCAGGGGAAGGTGATACAGAATATAAATGGTCTAATTTGAATATTGAATCTATGAGTTGTTCCTGCCTTAACTTCCTGATTTTGTTACGAGTTGCAGTGTACAATATTATTTCTCCCCTAATCACAACCTTGAGAGTCTCCCATAAGATAGATGGTGATACTGAGTCTGATTTATTTGTTAGTAAGAAGTTATCAATAGCGATGGCTATTGATTTACAAAAATCTTGATCTGCCAGTAAAGTTGAATCTAATCTCCAATTAGGACGTGTTGTACGATTGAGAGAGAAACATAGGTCAAGCAATACTGGTGAATGGTCCGATTCTACAATGGCTGAATATTCAGTTTTCTTAACACGTTGAGTGCCAATGACGAGATATCTCGGCTTACATGATCCAACCGTTGAGTGCCAAGGACGAGATATCTCGGCTTACATAAACATTTTTTTTTTTGACGGTGGGACATCGATCAACCCCTTTTACGTCTCCTATACCAGAATTGGAGGAAGAGAATGTGTATAATCTATTTTACCGACCAGCTAAGTGGGGACAGTGCTCTCCAGACAGAGAGAAAGCCGACCAAAAAACAGCCGCGGGTCCGCGGGAGAAAGCCATTCTAATTTTCAAGGAAATAGCTGGGCGAAAACGCTTTCAATTTCACACACACACACACACACACACACACACACACACACGCGCGCGCGCGCGCGCACACACACACACACACACTCGAGTACCTTTGAGCATAAATAAGACCAGAATCGCAAAAGCTTCTTCAAAGCTCTCAGCCGACACCTCAAGAAACGAACGAGCCCGTTTTACAGTAATCCAGACTGCCCGAGAGCAGCCGCGGAGCCAGCAGCAGCAGCACAGACGGAGGGAGGAGTTTGGAGACACACACACACACACACACACACACACACACACACACACACACACACACACAATACAGTATACAGACTTGCCCAAGGGCACCCATAATCACAGGCACGTGAGGTGGTTCTAAAAATCCATTTATCTCAAAACTCTCTGAAAATCTCTGAAACCATGCTGTACTCAACGGCTAATATCTACATAACTACTAACTCTGCAAACTAACTCTTTCAGACAGAGAAAGCACACATTCTATTAGTTCTTTTTAGATGATTGGTGTTCACGAAGTCTTAACAGAAAATAATCCTCGGCTCTTGTAAAATGAGCCAGAATCCTCAAAAAAAAAACTGGCAGAACCTACCTACAGCATTGAAAAAAGGGCTGGCAGTCAATGTGTTAACAGAGGGTAACAGTGCTTTATCTATAAAAAAATAATCAATTCTCGAATATGAGTGATGTACGTGTGAAAAATATGAAAATTCTTTGTTATGTGGGAAAGCGCCAAGGGTCGATGCATCCTGCTTCATTCATAAATGTAGATAAAGCACGGGACATCTTAGATGGAGGAACTAATTTGGAACTTGAACGATCCAAGGTCGAGTCTATAACACAGTTCAGGTCGCCCCCAAGGATGAGATGGTGCGAGTTCATGTTGGGTAAAACAGAGAAGAGCTTGTTTATGAAACTGGCATCATCCCAATTGGGACCATATATACAGGCAAGAATAACTTGGGTATTAAAGAGGGAACCAGTTACTATAATAAATCTGCCTTCTGGATCCGATATTGACTCTTTAAGGGTAAATTGTATGTTTTTGTGGATTAGTATTGCTGTTCCTCGTGCCTTAGTGTTGAAGTGTGAGTGATAAACCTGTCCCACCCATGGCTTTTTTAATTTCATATGATCTGTCCTCATCAAATGTGTCTCTTGTAAGAATGCTATTCCCGTTTTTAATTTTTTTAGGTGAGCAAAGATTTTAGCTCGTTTCACTGGTCCCCTTAAACCTTTCACATTCCAGCTTGTAAAACGGACTGCAGAGCCCCCTGTGCTATTGCTATTTGATGCATCAGGCATTGTCATTCAGGGTTGTGGTAAATATAATCCAAACTTTCCAACCTTACACCTAAAAGGCAATGACAAAATATTACTGTATCCACAAGTTTCAGTACTATTAAATAAAAAGTAAAAAAAAATAAACCATGTAATCTCCCCTGGCAGTAGTTATCCTAAATCCCATTGGAACCCACCCTTTCCATCCGTTAACCTCCCCAAATGAGGCAAACTGGTGCGGTTTCCTATTTGACTCGTAGGTCTCCCGGTTGACCATTCTTTCTAATTAACCACGGGGGACTCCCAATTCGTTTTTCTATGGAAATTTCACCTTAGCATAAAACCAAATAAGATTTGTCATTCAATGCCTGTAAACAAATGATATTTGTATATATTGTAATGAGGAAAACCAACAACAACATAACAATAATATCATTATTATCCTCACCCAATAGTAAAATAGGTAATAAAGGTAGTGTCACCACAGGTCCCAGCCCAATCTAAGTCAATACAACACTTACATTTTAGGATGTGCTCCCCTTTATACTGGAAACTTAGTGTAGACGTTTCTGAGCATTGACTCAAATCGGGGGAAAAAACAAAAAACAAAACAAAAGCATATTTAGTCTATTTCAGTATATAGAGCAGTTTCATTACGTTCATGGTCAACAACAACAGAAAAAGGGGGAAAGATAGTCATTATACCCATGTTAGGCTAATGAGAAATTATTTCCATCCTGTCACAGCATTGGATCAAATAACAACCCCCCCCCCCCCCCCCCAAAAAAAAAACAAAAAAAAACAGAAACTAATATTTGTCTTCTTTTCTTTGCCATAACACATTTTGGTCTATTTCTTTCGCTACTTTAGACATTCATGTCCATCAAAAAAGGGGAAAAATATAGGCTATATATATACAGTATCTTATCCATATTAGGCTAATTAGTCCAGTGATTCACCCATTGTATACAGAATTGAGAATCAAAATCAGTCATCCATTATGTCCAGAGTTGAATGGGTGCAGTCTTCTTATATGTAGGAGGGGGGTAGTGATAATAATAAATACAATAATAATGATGGGAAAAACAAAAAAAAGAGTCCAAAGGAAAAATCGCTCAGTTGTCTGTCCAACAGTTTATAAGCAAGACAAATATCGTTACCCCGAATTTCTTGGCAACAACCCTTGTTCTAATAATGGTCTCTTATTGAGGCTGTCATATGTAAATGAACGTTGAGATTCTAGGTGGTAACGTTGCATGAAGTCTAGCGTTAGTCAGAGGGGAGGGAGAAAAAAGAAAAAAGTGCGAGTGCACACTCACGTCTGTGGTGTAGTTTGGGCTTATAACCATGGCCAACCTGTAAACAGAGTACTCTCCCATATGAACACTTAGTGTACATACCAAGTTTATATAATGAGAGAGAAAAAAAATAACAAAAAAGCACAAAACGCTATACATACACCTCCGGGGTTCCGATGAGAACAGTGAGCAGCAACAGCTTACTTTGTAACGTGCTGATCATAGAAAGTTTGTGCCTCTTCTGGTGTCTCAAAGAGGTGGCTTTCTCCCCCAATTGTGACTCTGAGACGGGCTGGGAAAAGCAGACGAAATTGCACTCCTTTTTGGTATAGAGCCTGTTTGACACCATTGAAGGCAGCTCGTTTTTTTGCAAGTGTAATACTGAGATCTGGATATATTCTCAGCGTAGTTCCCTTGTATCTCACTTCGTGTTGCCTGGCTCGTTTCAAAGCAAGCTCCTTCTCCCGGTATCGATGAAAACACACAATGAAAGTCCTTGGTGGTCGTCCATCTGCAGGTTTCGGGCCTAGTGTGCGGTGCGCTCTTTCCAATTCTGGAGCGGTCGGGAATGCGTCGGCTCCCATGGCTTCTTTCAGCAGTTTGGATAAAAATGTAGTTGGATCCTGGCCATCCTCGCTGCCTTCAGGTATGTTTAAGATCCGCAGGTTAGCTCTGCGAGACCTATTCTCCAGATTTTCAAGCCGGTCCAGCAAGGACGTGTTCTGGGCTTGAAGGGATTTGATAGTGATTTCAGCCGTACAAAGCCGCTCAAAGTTTTCACCCGTTACGACTTCTGTTTTAATGAGACGGCCTTGAAAGGAATCGACAATATCACGTAGACCATCTACTGAGGCTTGCAATGGCTTGACTGATTCTTGGATTAATACGGCCATGTCGTCCTTAAGGTTGCTGCGTTGTTTATCTAGTTCTGCAACCAGTTGACTCATGGAAAGAGAATCGTCAGCTTTGGTTGCGTCTGTTCCCGCAACCAGTTGGCTGGAGAGAGAGTCGCCCGGCTTGTCTTTGGATGCGTCTGCTTCTGCCATGTTTGCTAGTTTGCTAGCTAGGCTAACATTAGCCCGTGTACCCTGAGGGTGTGTAACCAGTTCTCTCTGTGCCTTAGGCTTGGGGTTCTTGATACTCATTTCGTTTTTCCTGTATTTCAAAAGAATTTCACCTGCTTTGTTCGGCAGTCTTTTGGTGAAAAATGGTCCGTCATTTAATTAAATATAAGATAATTAACCGGGAGCCCCTCCGCCTCACGTCTCTCTCCTACATCGCCAGACCGGAAGCCGTTATATAGGCTTCTAAACAGGTGAAGGGCGTCATTGTAAATTGCTATAGATTGCCACTGCTCTCCTATAGGCTGCCCTGTTGTGCTGTTCTTACTAGAGCGGGAAACAGGCCGACGTCTATTGTTCAGCACCTCGGACAGCTCCGCTGCCACAGACGGGGGAAACATTTGAAATAATTCTAACTACTATGCTTTGCACACTAGAAAAATATAAATACAACAGACAATTCTGTAATGAATAGCTGTAATGAAGTGGGGTTTGAAGAAGCGCTACACAACAGTTTATCCAGTTTCTCTCTTTCTTTCTCTCTCCCTTTCTCTCACATTAAACGATATACATGCCTATAATGTCAATTATCTGAATGAAATATTAATACATATTAATTAGGAATATTAGTAATATTAGAAGCCTAGCTAATTTCGGGGGGGGGGGGGGTAATAAAACGTTGAGCTATATTAATACAAAGTTCATATTGCTAATCAAAATGTTCCTAAACGATTTTTTTATACATCAAATATGTGTAGTTAGACAGCTATCCCATTTGAAAAAGATCTGACAGATATAACTCTGCTGCTGTCTGGATGCTGCACATAAATGGGGATTATTATGATAGCCTAAACTAAATAAATGAAACTGTGCATTGCAGCTTCACCCAAAGCCTGAGAAGGGTTGCCACTGCATGCTGTAATCTTCCAATCTTATATTCTATTGTATTCTAAACTGTATTTTTCTATATATTCTTCGTTTTTCCTGGATTTCAAAAGAATTTCACCTGCTTTGTTCGGCAGTCTTTTGGTGAAAAATGGTCCGTCATTTAATTAAATATAAGATAATTAACCGGGAGCCCCTCCGCCTCACGTCTCTCTCCTACATCGCCTAAATCTTCCAATCTTATATTCTATTGTATTCTAAACTGTATTTTTCTATATATTCTTTCTCCATTCACTATCGTGTCCCCTGCGCACTGAATAGGCCTGCTTTTCAAAAGCGCAAGGCGCTAAATTTAGGCCAGCTCGGAAGATATCACTAGGCCGGTATTTAGCACCGACACGCCCACTTTGGCCCATTCTGGGACTGCGCCACGCCCATTCGGCCTAAAGCGCATTTGGCAGCGTAAAGCCATATTGATATCGTCCCAAAACAGGCGCAAGGCACGTTTTTTTGCGTTTAAGGCCCGTTTTAGCGCCGAAGGCTTGTGGGAGAATAGGGCCCCCTCTCTCCATTTTTATTTAGCTCAGTGCTTCAGACATCTCCCTGGGCGGGGCCACGTTTAAAGCCAAAATGTCACTGCCAAATCATCACTCTTGGAGCCAGTCCAAATCAAGTCCCTCTCATTTGAACTGCTTCCTGGGCTAGGCCTTGATTAATAGGCTACATGATGTTTCAGGTGCAATATTATAATACACATGACATGACAGTATCATGTTGCAAAGGTATCCCACACAGACGTAGTGATGTAAAAAAAAGAGGTTCAAAAGTAAAGAAGACAATTTACGCAAATAATCTACGCAAACCCTGACCCATCTTCAAGTCCAGCGCCCCCAGTTGCTTCGTGGCGAAGATAAATCACGGAGAAGTGCACACATAAGCACCTTATCCCACACAAATTATGTCCAAAGCCGAAATGCCAGACCGCCGTCCAACTGAAGTGCATGGTTTCCCTCTGTTGACACAAGCGGACATAATGGTTGTTTGCCATGAATGAGTTTGGAAAAGATATGTAGACCTAACTTATGGGCCTGTATTTCGTTGTAAATTTTTTTTGAATGATCTCTCCTGTGTCAATAAAGTCTGTTTTTCTCCGTGCACCTTGAACATTGGAAAAATCATAGTCTACCAGCCAACACTGGAATTTTAATGTCTGTGATTAATTATTTAAATGTGGTCATGAATGGGCTGTTAATGGTCATTTACGGTATTTATTTATTTCTATATGCATATTTCATTGGCAAAAACAGCCCAATAGACAACACATGCTGATACACCATAGCCTATCAAAGTGAAAATGAGTAGGTGAAAGTTGTAGACCTAATTATGATCTACAATAAGAACGAATATTAAAAATTAAATACAATAGAAATATATAAATTAAATTAAATCATATAGGCCCAATAAAAGGCAAGATAAACATACCCATCATAGGCTATTGTTTTCATTGCACCTTGCTTTATCTTCAAAACTGCATAATAATGTCAATGGAATGAAAAGAAAAAATCTAGGCTACAATGGCTATCATAACATGTTGGTGCTATGGACACAATTGCGATGGGACGTGAGTGCCAAAATGCGACATTTACACTTCAAGTTGTATTCTTTGATTACATCATTAACACACATAATTAGCAAGCAGATGACAGAGATTACAGAGAATTTTATGGCATAAATCAGTTAGAATTAAGTAGAGAATCCATGGTGACAGGCTGCCTGTGTGTGCGCATTTGGCACAGCGGCAAGATGAGGGGATGAAAGGCACACAGCGCGCAATGGTGTGCCTCTGTGCTGCTGACTGAAGTGAATACAGTGAGTAATACATGTTTCAGGTGCAATGTTATAATACACATAACATTCTCGCACCAAATCCCACTTTTTTCCCCTCCATCTCTGAATCGGACAGGTTTTATTTCCTTTTTTTCCTCTGTTGCGCTCACTGCATTTACTGTAGCCAGCAACATGTTTGCCACTCTTTTTCTTTTGAATTGATAATCAGGCTCATTTATATGCGCCGTGCGTAATCACTGTGGCAGCTGCTGGTAATGGGGAATTGCGTGCAGGTGTGCGTGCCGTCACTGATAGGTTAGTCATTCTTTTCAACACAGTCCTATGAATCCTTAGTAGGGATTCTACGCAAGGTTTGATAGATGAGACAACAGGACCGTCGCGCTGCACCGGGTCAGAGTGAAGGCGACAAAGGAGAAAAGGCTCGTCCCGAAGCAGCACCTTTTGACCATATTCACCATATTGCGAATGTTTACTATGAAACTGTGCATTCATGGGGTCAATTGCATAAATCAGAATATATGGGACTAAATACACATTTGAATGCATCAAATATATATTTATTTTATTTGATATATTTATTTTTTCGGTATAGAACCATGTTTGTCGCGTGGCATGTGTCGCATGGACATCTCCCTGTCTAGTGGCTACATGACATGAAAAATATAACACACATTGAGTTTAAAAATATATAATGACACTATTTAAACACATATGTGTATTGCGTCTTACTTAAGTAAAACTTATTTGTAAGTGTTATATAATTGAACTTTTAGTAGGCTATTTTAAACTGATGGTACATCACTGCCACCACCGTATTGCGAATGTTTACATGAAACTGTGCATTCATGGAGTCAATTGCATAAATCAGAATATATGGGACTAAATACACATTTTAATGGCGATTGGCTCTAAGGGCCGGGTCGGTCGGGCTGTTAGTTAGCTGTTAGGGTATATACTATATTTTATGTTATACCATGGGGTTCCATGTCGCTGTTCCGACCTCTCGCTGTTCCGACCTCCCCTCTCCCAGCCCCCATGCCTAAACCTAACCTTCCCCAGACCCTAACCCAAAACCTAACCTCTCACCCCCACGCCTAAACCTAAGGTCGGCATAGCGGGTGGACACCATACCATGGTCTGGGTGAATTCTCGTTTCTGATTGGCCGGCAGGTGTTCATTAAAACTGTATAATGCACACATAGTCCGGCTCAAGTCTAATCACATGCAAATTCATCCGCTGCCCAACCTGCACAGCTGTATAATTAATGTAGCTTACTGTAAACAATCAGCACGTGCACAGCTGGCAAAGCCTCAACTGCTGCAACTGCAACTGAGTTACCTTGAGAAACAAACGCCCATGAAGAAAAATACAGCAACGTCAGATTTTAAGATGAATTTCAATATATTTAGATAGTACAACGATTTTGAAGCATGGGATGCAGCGATGGATGCAGGAGACACAAAACATTTCAGTGAAAAAAATAAGACAAGAGACATATCTCGGCAATTAAATGTATATTTATTACTTTTCACAACTCTCTCTGTACTGCGGTGCGCTCCAAAACGGGAAATCCCCAAATTGAATTGAATTGAATTTCCTTTCATTGTACGATTACAACGAAACTTGAGGTAGCCCCTGTCAGACAGGCAGTTAAAAACTCAGTGCAGTTAAAAACAAAACTATAAAATCAAAGTTAATATAAACTAAGCTAAGATAAAAAAATACAGATACAAAACCACAACAAAAAAACATTTATAAGTATTGCACAGACAGCCATATATTGCACAGTATTGCACACCCTGGTTTTGAACTAGCTCCTGTCTCTGCCTCTCTGTCTGCATTTGGGTCCACACCTCTACACAAACCATGCCATGTACTCTTCTACCAGGGGTAGAACAACATTTCATTGTGTTTTTTCATAAACTTGAGATGTCCCCTTCATGAAATGGAGACAGACCCTCACCTGTGCCTTGCCGATTTGATCATTTAGGCGTGAGTTATATTTTCAAGCCGACTAGGCGCGTGCAGGCACGCTTCTTCTGTCAAGCCATGAAAGAAAAACGCGACAATATCCGTGGGAAATGGCAAAGTCAACTGAATTTCAAAATAAAATGGAGTTACTACAACAGTGTTGAGCAGAGAGAGTGAGAGAGAGATTGACGGGTGGCTATCATGTGGGGCTTTCTCCTCGTCGGCAAACAAATCTTCAGGAGAGAGAATAGCGACCGAAGAAGCAAGATGGACAATGTTGTTGTGCCAGCACATATTCTTGCAAGATTACCTCTCTAAAAAGTACGACTATAGTCAGATCTGGTTATACATATCCAGCATCAATAGAACATTAAATATATCAGATTTATTTTACCTACCCATGATAATTCGGGACCACACGTGAAAAAATACAGTCGGGAGAGAGGAGAGGCGCTTGTGACTCGGCTCCAGGTTCAGCGTGCAAAGGTGTGCGGTGTGATCGGTTCACGCCCAGCTCAAGGTCTGCAGGCGTGGGTTGAGGCAAGGCAAGGCGTAGGTTCCCTGTGTCTGTGTGAACGTAGCGTTAGGTGGTAGACTGGCCTTAAATGCAAAAAAACATGCTTTGCGCTAGGGCTGGGCGATATATCGAATATACTCGATGTATCGCGGGTTGTGTCACGTGAGATGTAGAAATGACTATATCGCATTCGACTATAACATTCGAATATAATTGTCACGCATTGTTTATAACTTAAGCCGCCGGCATGACTCGCTTCACGTTTCCTCTTGTCAGCTCTCCCTC
Organism: Poromitra crassiceps; assembly: GCF_964638095.1. Lineage (NCBI taxonomy): Eukaryota > Metazoa > Chordata > Actinopteri > Beryciformes > Melamphaidae > Poromitra > Poromitra crassiceps. The sequence continues at coordinate 491,712 of NW_028152255.1, forward strand.
TCAAGGCAAGGGAGAGCTCTGTCACACTCAGGAGGGGAAATCAAATGGATGCGTCAAACCGCGTCACACACCCGTCCCAGCAACCAACCCAAGCAGCTGGCGAAACATGGCCGCCTCCAGTGTGGCTGTTGACTGTTTCAAATTATAACAAAACAACCACTATTGCAATTTGCAAATGTCCCGCAAGGTTTCTGAGATGGTGCCATGGCACGAGTCCGATACCTCACGAGTCCGACACCTCACGAGTCCGAAAAAAGAGGCATTATATTCCCCGTTTTTCACTAACCCAAAACCTAACCTCTCCCACCCCCACGCCTAAACCTAACCTCCCCCAGACCCTAACCCAAAACCTAACCTCTCCCACCCCCACGCCTAAACCTAACCTCCCCCAGACCCTAACCCAAATTTGGTCTCGTGAGGTGTCGGACTAGGGGGCAGTCCCCTCTGAGATTAGGGGAAAGTCTGAGCTGGCGTTACGCTAAACCAAACGTGGGGAGGAGGCAGCGGATTTGTTTGGCGTTAACGTTAGCTGTTGTGATGGGGCTAACGTTAGCTAGCTAGTTGTGGCTACCTAGTTGCAGGCAACGCTCCACAAGCTTATTGTGACCAAAATCCCCGCATTTAAAGCACTTCATACTCCCAGAGCTGGCGTAAACCATAGAGGACCTCATGCATTACTCAAAATGAAACGTCCAGGGTTTGTGTCTCCAAAAGCAACTAACGCTAACGTTACATGCAAGGTAATGTGAAGCTAACGTAGCTAGCTGCGGGGCAGTCATGATCTATAAGGAAAACGAATGCGCACATTTACATAAAAGTCAACATTCACATAGTGTCAACATTCACATAGTGTCTTTTCTTTAATCTAGAGCAGGCCTATTCAACTGGCGGCCCAGTTTGAATTTTGATCCGGCCTGCCAGAGTTTGATTTCTTTTTTCTTTTTTTTGGGTGGGGGACAAAGATCTATGACTGGCCCGGGACAAGCTTTTTTATTTCATTTTTCCTTGTTTGTTACATTACAGTGCTCTCTGTTGTAGTGTAAAACGACTAAAGGGAGAGCAGGTGGTTACATTAAAGTGAGTGAGAAAAGGAGAAGATACTGAATAATTACATCACAACAGTATAATCCTAATGTTAATTTAAAATTAAATATTCTTCTAAATATGGATAAAAGTCCAAAAAACCAGCGTCGAGGTTCCATTCCTTACAGCACCCCCTATTTAATAATAGTTCCAGCACGGCTGCAAAAATGTGGTGGCGGGTTGTGTCAAGTGTACATATAATGCCTCGGGGTCCGGCCCCCGGCCCCTTAGGTTTCTGACAATGTGGCCCCCTGAACAATTTAGTTGAATAGCCCTGATCTAGAGGCATCATTTTTCAGTCAAAAGTGAGACGACACAGATATGATGGCGTATAGTGAGGCTTTCCATGCCTCACTATAGAACTGGCCCAATGCAAAATTCAGACAGCTTATATGTTGCCGTCATGCCAATAAGAGTCTAAATTGCCTTTTATGTTTTATCTTATTAAGCAGATGACAGAGATTACAGAGCATTTTTTTATGGCAGAAATCAGTTAGAATTAAGTAGAGAATCCATGGTGACAGGCTGCCTGTGTGTGCGCATTTGCCACAGCGGCAAGATGAGGGGATGAAAGGCACACAGCGCGCAATGGTGTGCCTCTGTGCTGCTGACTGAAGTGAATACAGTGAGTAATACATGTTTCAGGTGCAATGTTATAATACACATAACATTCTCGCACCAAATCCCACTTTTTTCCCCTCCATCTCTGAATCGGACAGGTTTTATTTCCTTTTTTCCTCTGTTGCGCTCACTGCATTTACTGTAGCCAGCAACATGTTGCCATTCTTTTTCTTTTGAATTGATAATCAGGCTCATTTATATGCGCTGTAACTTCATGTTGTGATTTGCATTGACCATTGGTTGGATTTGAGCATGCAGGGGACGGGATATGGGGCAGATCCGTGCGTAATCACTGTGGCAGCTGCTGGTAATGGGGAATTGCGTGCAGGTGTGTGGGCCATCACTGATAGGTTAGTCATTCTTTTCAACACAGTCCTATGAATCCTTAGTAGGGATTCTACGCAAGGTTTGATAGATGAGACAACAGGACCGTCGCGCTGCACCGGGTCAGAGTGAAGGAGACAAAGGAGAAAAGGCTCGTCCCGAAGCAGCACCTTTTGACCATATTCACCATATTGCGAATGTTTACTATGAAACTGTGCATTCATGGGGTCAATTGCATAAATCAGAATATATGGGACTAAATACACATTTGAATGCATCAAATATATATTTATTTTATTTGATATATTTATTTTTTCGGTATAGGACCATGTTTGTCGTGTGTCGTGTGTCGCATGGACATCTGGCACTCCCTGTCTAGTGGCTAGATGACATGAAAAATACAACACACATTGAGTTAAAAAAATATATAATGACACTATTTAAACACATGTGTATTGCATCTTACTTAAGTAAAACGTATTTGTAAGTGTTATATAATTGAACTTTTAGTAGGCTATTTTAAACTGGCCTCTCACTGATCACTGCCACCACCGTATTGTGAATGTTTACCTGAAACTGTGCATTCATGGAGTCAATTGCATGAATCAGAATCTATGGCACTAAATACACATTTGAATGGTGATTGGCTCGGGATCATGTCTATGTTCCCCGGGTTCTATATTCCCCGTTTTTCACTAACCCTAAACCTAACCTCCCACAGACCCTAACCCAAAACCTAACCTCTCCCACCCCCCACGCCTAAACCTAACCTCCCCCAGACCCTAACCCAAAACCTAACCTCTCCCAGGGAACATAGCGGGGTTCTATGTTCCCCGGTCCCACAAAAACGGGGAACATAGGACCCGGGGAACATAGGGATGACCCCATTGGCTCTAAGGGCCGGGTCGTTCGGGCTGTTAGTTAGCTGTTAGGGTATATACTATATTTTATGTTATACCATGGTCTGGGTGAATTCTCGTTTCTGATTGGCCGGCAGGTGTTCATTAAAACTGTTTAGAACACGGCTCTCTCGAATACTCGATTCTGATTGGTCAATCAACAATATTCACCGGTCATTATTTCTCGACAACCGACCGCTGCTCTGCCACACCTGGATTAATCAGTTGGTAAGAGCATTTTGTCCGCAGACGCTACTAATTAGGCCAACCAGTTGCAGCTGTGGTGTCTTGTGTGCCAATTACGAATGAAACCGCTTTGTGTTGAAAACGCTATTAAAAAAATCTATTTGAATAATTATTTTTGTCAGATTATTGAATGATTTAGTTGTAGGCCGTGTTCTAAGCGGGATAATGTATACTGAGCCGGTGATTACTGGAAATAATGACCTTCAGGTGAATATTAAGCCCTCCGCTGCGCGTCGGGCTAAATCATTCACCTGTCGGTCATTATTTCCACAGTAATCACCGGCTCAGTATACATTATCCCTTACGTATTGCACACCCTGGTTTTGCACTAGCTCCTGTCTCTGCCTCTCTGTCTGCATTTGGGTCCACACCTCTACACAAACCATGTCATGTACTCTTCTACCAGGGGTAGAACATTTCATTGTGTTTTTTCATAAACTTGAGATGTCGCCTTAATGAAATGGATGGCCATACTTTTTAATTGTACTGTTTAAAAAAATAAACAGTGCAAACATGCCTTCCCTGAAAGAAGGATTATCAACTTGATTCCAACTCATTTTCTACCTACTGGTTGCATTTACATAATATTTGTACACATGGGGCCCTATCTTCCCCCTGGCCTTAGGCGCTAGACTGGCCTTAACTGCAAAAAAAACACGCTTTGCGCCTGACTCAGGAAGATAGCATGATGTTTTTAGGCCTTGAAATAGAGAGCTCCAGGAACGAGTCCGGAACTCATCGATGCTAACAGCCCTGGTTCTTCACAGTTTTCGCCTATGGGAGTTTTGAATGGGTTTTTGGCGCGATGCTTCTAATAATCTCTCTGGGCAACGCTGGCTTAATCAAACGCGAACCAGTGTTTAGTAACATCATCTTCACACATGAAGACCACTTTTATGAGTTTTGAAGCTTTTATGTGCCGTTAAAAGGGTGGCTAGCTAGCAAACGGCTCCCGAAAAAGGGTCCTATGTTCCCCGGGTCCTATGTTCCCCACTCGTATGCGTAAAGTCGGCGAGTGCAAACCGCAATATATCGAGGTTGTGAAACTTCATTGACAGACTGCATGAGGGAAACCCCCCATCCTTCACTTCACCCCCAACACCCACTGCCCAGAGACAGCGCACCTTTTTCAGCGTGACTCCATACTACAGTGCACTGCCTCGGGTCTCTGGCTCTCTCTGGCTCATCTTGAAAATATGGGGTTCGGCTTGCAAAAGTTCCAGTTTCAGAGCCGCATTTAAACGAGAAATAAATACACAATTTAACTTTTTTCCAAACTTAGTGGTGTAGTATAACCAGCAGGAGGTCATTGATGTGTGACATGATTTTGGTGAAGCTACACTGTCAGTGTTGCCAGATGGCAAATGTTGAATTATCGTACCAGAGGGTCAAAATTATCGTTTTTGGAGTGAAATTATCGTACGCCCCCTCCCCAGCGCGGGAGTCTTCTGGCAGAAGGCCTTCTTGGTCCTGATGGCTAGCTGCCTGGCCTTGCACTCCTTCACATAAGTGGTGTAGGCCGCTCCGAGTGTCCCCTCCAAGGCGACGAGGGACATCTCCTCCGATGACCATTTCAGGCTGGTGGAGGCTGCAGCCATGATGCTCTTTGAAGGCTCAGGCAGACTCAGGTCGGGGTCCACGGCCTGGACATCAGGGTCCTCCCTCTCCGCCTCCGGCCCCTCCTCCTCCTTGTGGGTGAGCACCCCCTTCCTCTTGTGCCCCACCTTGAAAGGTATTGAAGGGTGGAGCCCCCACACTGTCTGCTTGCAGCTTGGAAGAGTCAGCGTGAACCTTGACAGCACATTATGCTCCTGCAGTTGCTTTGGGGTCCACTGCATCTTTCTTGTCAGCTCCTCCAGTTTTTGGAAGTCGATGTAGGAGCCGTTCATCAACATCCCGATGGCAGAACAGTAGGTGGTGAGGTTGACCCTCTTCTGGGGGTCCCGGCACTGTGGGAGCCTACTCTCCAACTCCGCCAACCAGGGCATCCCGTGCTCACGGTAACGCTCAAGGTTTTTGGCGTACAAGAGTCCCCAGCGCTCTACCTCGCTGCAAATCATCTGAAGGCTCCCGCCAGCTGTCGCCTCTTGCGAGGGCGCCACACTGGAGGGGTGGAGCTCGACGAAATGGAGGAAGTTCCAGCTCGGTCTGCGGCTCCCCTTGAAATCCCGGTATTTGATTTCCGGGAAGTACCGCAGGCCGAGCTGGACCAAGCCTGCAAAGATACACTCGACAGGGTCAAGGCCTTTCCCCCTGACCATCGCCACCGCTCTCCCAAAGGCCTTTGGGCGGGCGAAGTAGTTTGCCTTCTCGACAACGGTTTCCGCAAACTCCCGGAACTTCCGGGCCCCCACAAGGGGACCCGGGGCCTCCCTCCCCTGCAGGCTGGACAGGCTGGCTGTTCGTGTGATCTCATACACATCTTTGAGGATGGTGAACAATAACTGGGCACCCACAACTCCTGGGACAGCCCCCAAACTGTCAGAAAAACAAAACAGGCTGTTGATCCCCTGTTTGTTTTTGGGATTGACAATCCAGTTCTCCAGGGGAGGTGGAGCCATCCCTACGCTGGCGCTTGAGGCAGGAGCCAGCCCTAAGCACTGGCGCTCATAGGTCACGCTCCTTTCACATGTGGAGCTGGTGCCCAGGCTGGCAGAATAGTGTTTGTCAGTATGAGATACTGGCCGTCCATAGAACATTTCTTCAAGCCCGAGCTCTGCCTGGTAGGCCTTCCAGGTAGGCTCATAGCCCCCCAGGTAGGCATTGCTCTGATATATGTCTTGCAGCCTAGAGGTTAGGAGGGCCAGGATGGGCTGAATAACACTGTGTATGCCCTCCCCCTTCATGTCACAGAAGGGCAGGAGCACAGGGTGGGCCTGGAGCATCCCCCTAACCCTGGCCGCATTGGTGAGGGCAGCTGGGTCCAGGGTTAGTGGTAGGCTTGCACCCTCAAACTGCACCACAGCCTCGAACCTGGCCTTCACCTGGATGGCCGATTTTCCTGCCATGTCCACAAAGTGATCAATGTAAGTCATTGCCCGTTGGCCCATGGCCTTGGACCGCTCAATCTCTAGGGTTAGGGTTAGGGTTAGCGCCAAAGTCGGGGGTACTGCGGCTGATCACAGGCTACTTTTTGGACTTGGCATGATCTTTCAACACTGTGATCTCAGCCTGCGTTGCAACAACAACAAAACACCCTGCACGTATTGGCTGCAAATATGTTGTTTGAAGAGATGATTGTATGAACAGATAGAGTGATAGACGTAGGATTCGTCTAAGTGTCACAAAATGATGAAATTATCGTACATTTGGGGGATTTTTGGATTATTGATCGTACATCGTACAGAGGTCGAAATTATCATACAAATACGATAATTATCGTGCGTCTGGCAACACTGTACAACAGTGAATTTATTGAATATTTTTGTAATCTGTGTTGCACTTTGTAGACGGTCCCTAAGCACTCGCCTGACCGCCGCAGCACATAGAGACCAATGTTATTTGTCCAGCTCGGAGGATCGCTCATTTAGGTGAAAATAAGGTTGTAGCTCGTTGTCTACCTTACTAAGATGTGAAAGAGGCGTCGTGTGTGCAGTACAAATGCTTCGTTTATGAGCTATTGATCCGGGAAGTGCGAATCTGTCAATATATTTCCAACTTAACCGAACTCCTTTTTTTTGCGGTTTGCACTCGCCGACTTTACGCATACGAGCGGGGAACATAGGACCCTTTTTCGGGAGCGGGGAACATAGGACCGGGGGAACATAGAACCCTTTTAGCAGGAGCGGGGAACATAGAACCCGGGGAACATAGGCATGACCCAGTGCAATATACTGCTGTCTGTGTAATATATGGCTGTCTGTGCAATACTTGTGTTGTGTAATACAATGTTTTTTTGTTGTGGTTTTAGGTCTGTATTTTTTTTTATCTTAGCTTAGTTTATATTAACTTGGTTTTGTTTTTAACTAAAGTTTTTAACTGCACTGAGTTTTTAACTGCAGTGTGCACCGAGTCTGACAGGGGCTACCTCAGTTTTGTTGTAATCGTACAATGAAAGGAAATTCAATTCAATTCAATCTGGGGTTTTCTGGTGTTGGAGCACACCGCAGTACAGACCGATGAGGATGTACTGTTTCACATGGAGCAGACCGCTGACAAACAATTCAGTCGTGAAAAGTAATAAATATACATTTAATTGCTGAGATATGTCGCTAGCCTTTTTTTTCCACTGAAATGTTTTGTGTAATTCAGTCACTATGGATAGTATAGTATTTGAGCTCTTCAGAGAAAACAGAGAGACACATGACAGCAAGAATGATCCGACAAGACTGACAGGGGAGACAAGACTTGATATAGGCTTCACAAGGAGGTGATTACAAAGTAGACACAGCTGGGCCAGACAGAGGACATGGCACACAGAAATAAATGAACTAGACAAGGCACAAACACACAAAGAAATGTAATCTTCTTTAGACACTGGATGATGGCCAAAGTCTCGACCATGACAGTACATTAGGATTAGAATTGAGTATTTTTCAGAAAAATAAACTGTTTGATTTTTCCGCCTATAATAAGGCCTTATATAAAAGGCTGTTATTCACCATAGAATAGAATAGTCTCAGCCAACACTGGAATTTTTTATGTCTGTAATTAATTATTTAAATCCATGTGGTCATGAAGTAATGGTCATTTATGGTATTTATTTATGTATTTATATATGAATAGTTCATTTGCAAAAACAGATTTAAAGCCATTCTTAAAATTAGCCCAATAGACAACACATGCTGATACGCCATAGCCTATCAAAGTGAAAATGATTAGGTGAAAGTTGTAGGCGTAATTATGATCTACAATAGAACAAATGTTAAAAATTAAATACAATACAAATATATAAATGAAATAAAATGACAGGCCCAATAAAAGGCAGGCTAAATGAACCATTCATAGGTTATATTGCTTTCATTGTACCTTTCCTGTGTTCTCTGACTTAGCCTATAGGGAGATGCTGCTTTATCCTCAAAACTGCATGATAATGTCAATGGAATAAAAAGAAGAAAGAAATATATCCTACAATAGGCTATCAAATAACATGGTGATGTCATGTTATGGGCGCGATCGCAATGGGGTGTGAGTGCCAAAATGCGACATTTACACTTCAAAGTTGTACTCTGAATGGTGATAAGAACATAATTGACACACATAATTAGCGAGCAGATGACAGAGATTACAGAGAATGTTTAATGGCAGAAATCGGTTCGAATTAAGTAGAGAATCCATGGTGACAGGATGCCTGTGTGTGTGCGCATTTGGCACAGCGGCAAGATGAGGGGATGAAAGGCACACACTGCGCTGAAGTGAATACAGTGATTAATACATTATGTTTCAGGTGCAATGTTATAATACACATGACATTCTGATTATCGCACCAAATCCCCCTTTTCCCCCTCTATCTCTAAATCGGACCACTTTTATTTCTCTTTTTTTCCTCTGTTGCGCATACTGCATTCACCACAGCCAGCAACAGCCACTCTCATTTTCTTTTGAATTGATAATCAGGCTCGTTTGTATGAGCTGTAACTTCATGTTGTGATTTGCAATGACCATTGGTTGGATTTGAGCATGCAGGGGACGGGATATGGGGCAGATCCCCGTGCGTAATCACTGTGGCAGCTGCTGGTAATGGGGAATTGCATGCAGGTGTGCGCGCCATCACTGATAGGTTTAGTCATTGTTTTCGACACAGTCCTAGGAATCCTTCCTAGGGATTCTATGCAATGTTTGATGATGAGACCCCAGGTCAGACCCAGTTATATGAGGATCACTGGCGATTATACGTTGGTGCACCGGATGCACGTGCAACCCCTAGTGGCCAGATTATTTTTTATTTTATTTCTACATAATTAACTATTTAGATGTCCCGCATTTGCGCGAGATAGAGCGCAAGAGACCGAGGCAGGTAGAGAGGGAGAGAGAGATAAGGAGAGTGAGAGAGAGATGAGACATGAGAGTGGGGGAGGGAGAGTGTCATGCCCTCAACATCCTCTGCCTCCTAGTTTCTCTCCCCGCGTTTTGATTACAGGATTGGAGCCAGGTTTGTGGGAGCTGGGCCCCAGCTACCACTCATCACTAATTGTCTGCTCTTCATATACCCCGCCCAGACTCCAAGACAGCACCAGATTGTAGACTCAGCATGTCAGTTAATGTCAATGTCTTGATAACTCTCCAGCCAAGCCTAACCTTTTTCTTTGTTGAAGACAAAAACCTGACTTTGGTCTTCTGTGCAGATTCCTCCTGCTGCATGTCAGTCCCCTGCTTTCACCTGCCTGGACCTCCGCCTGTCAGCTCTCCATGTTCATTCTGCCGTCTGGACCAAACTCCATGCAATAAATTGACAATTCTGAACTTACCATCTAGCCTCTGTCTGTCTCTGCTCTAGAGTCCCAAATGCCCACGCCTAACAGAGAGAGAGCCACGGCTCGCACCCTGCTGCTTGTTAACTTCACTTAATGACACTACTGCAGCCTGAGAGACTCCCCAGTAAAAAAATAATAATACCAATAGCATGCAAATTTATAGGCTACTTAACCATAAAATACGATACCAATATTAATGCAACAGTGGGCCTGTATCTTCTTTGCACAAAGCTCTCCAATGTTGTTTTAGCACAATTGAAGAGAGCCTCAAATATTTCTCAACAGCATCCTGTCTTTGAGATGTCATTTGCAGATATTTAGGCCATGTCCACACGGAGACGAGTTTAGGTGTATCCGCTAAAGTTTTTTGTGATATAGAGGTTTCGTCCAGATGGAACCGCGTTCTGGGACTATACGTTCTGGGAGTATACGCTAATTTTTCAAAACGGGTCCCAGAGTGATTAAATCTGAAGACGCCACCCTTGCATTTCCGTGTTTACAACCCATACGCATCTTTCCTGAACCGATGACGCCATAGCCCCACCTCTCTCCACCAGCAACAATAACAATCATGGCACTAGCGTTCGTGCTACAGCACTGGGGATCTTGCAGCAAAATATAATGATCCTCTATTACCACCGTCAGCAACAAGTGGAGGACACGGAGAACAGCGTGTGCAACATCCTCAGGGCTCCACACAGCTGACTCTTCCCATCCACCCCTCCCCTCCCTTCATCGGATATTTCCCAGAAGGCTTAGCGGCGGCTACATTTTTACAATAACACAACCAAAATCAGGCTTAACGTGTTAGATAGAAATTATATTTATTTTTAATACAACATGCAATTCTGGAATATTTTAATATTGGACAAAATGAAATGAAATGAAATGTAAACCCTTACTTGCCCTATATATAGCCCTCGTAAATACAACGTGAATAGTACGCTGGGATGTGTTTGCAACATGTCTAAAGATCATGGAAGTGGATGATATCAGGAATGTCACCGATAGTTAACGTTCTATATTGTAGGCTACAGGGAGACCATCAGCCCTGCTGAACAGCTCTGCATTTGCCTGTATAGGTTTAATCATTTTATTCATCGACATGGCAAAGCCAAGGGTTTAAGCTGCTCGCTACAGTGATATACACATTATAGACTGTGCGCCCCTAGAGGTTGTATGCCATTATTGATTCTCTGTTATTCTACAGCGGTTTCAGTGGTATTCAGTGGTTTCATGTGGATACACACATTTCTTGAAACAATTCCATGTTTATGGAAAACTTTTCTGAAACATACAAACATGCCATGCGTTTCATATCTGAACAGAAGCCATGAATCCCATATCAGCAACCTGTTCTGTTTTATTGTAGCCTACACACTTTAGTGACATGTTGCTTACTGTAGGCTATTTACCTAGCCTGGGAGTTGGGACAGTAGACCCTTTTCACGGGGGCCATTTTTTGTTGAAAAGGCAGGGTTAACACAGGTGCAAGCAAAACACTAATGAGGGCTTCAAACTTCCATGATTGGAATTTGGAAATCCTCATTAGTGTTTTGCTTGCACCTGTGTTTATTAGACAATTTTTTTCATCATTGTAAAGCCACAGCACAGTGAAGAGGATATTAATGTGATGTGTGTAGTTCTTCATATCTACTAGCATCTTCATTTTGCTCTCAGAGTGCATCAGATTCGGGTTCCATGTCGCTGTTCCGACCTCTCGCTGTTCCGACCTCCCCTCTCCCAGCCCCCATGCCTAAACCTAACCTCCCCCAGACCCTAACTCAAAACCTAACCTCTCCCACCCCCACGCCTAAACCTAACCTCCCCCAGACTCTAACCCAAAACCTAACCTCTCCCACCCCCCACGCCTAAACCTAAGGTCGGCATTGCGAGTGGTCGGCATAGCGGGTGGGACCACCCGCCCCTGAGTCTATTTATTTGGCCTTAGTCGCTACGACGGACCACGGGGCAACAGAGCCATTCCCCGCAGGCGTATAAGCGACCGATGTACGCAGGCCGTGCTCCTAACCACTAGAGGGAGAGGACTCAGCCGCCTGATCATCACCACTGTGGCTTGGATGTCCCCGCTCTGTCAATCGTAGGGGTCTGACAGGCGGCAGATGTCACCCCCGTTACCATAGAACATGGTCGGCTCAGGTGCGCCTTTTCCGGGAGTTTAACGTCGCCGGTCGACAAGGCGGTTATCCCTTCGCCTTGTTCATCCAAATGACAAGGTTAGACAGTAAGTGTACATTCTAATTTCGGCGCATGGAAAGGATTCTGAGTTATCCGTATCCCCCTTATATGGTGCTACCCAGCGTCCACCACCCCGGAGACGCTCGTACATACCTGCTTATACCCATACAGGCACTTCACGAGACCCAGGGCCCTACCAGGGGGCCAGCTCGAGACAGCACAGGCACATATGACCCTGGGCCGCGACTAACGCGCCCCAGTTTTCAACGGTGCAAGGCTGAAACAGCCGTCCCCAAGGCAAAACCCAAGGCAGAGGCACTCAGCGGGACCCACTAGAGGCCACAGGTCGGGATCACCACTACCGATGTATACCGCTGATTTCGTTGTTGTTGACGGGTTTCTTGTTATCTCTGAATTCTGGATTACCCCGTCGAAAACCAGACTCAGATGCCATTATGTTCGTAACACCGGGACATATGGGGACGCAACAAGACGGACTCGACGCTACAGGACGGGGCCCCGGACAAAGGACGCCACAGACGAACTTGACGCTACTAGACGACAGACACCCAGATAACATGCTCCGTTAAAACCCTTGCTCAAGGGGTGGAATGGCCGGTGTCGGGCTTCCGGCTAACTTACTACAAGTGGAGTGATGGGACATGCAGCCGCAGCGGTCCCATCAGAACTTTAATACACATATCCTGGCCTCCATAGGGGCCGTACGAGCCGTTCGCTTCGGCTCTATGCACTCTTTATCAACTTGCCATAGGTGCATACAATGTTTAGGGAGTATAGCAGGGTCCTTCTACTGAAGAACTGAGCGGTCTGTTTCAGCTTAGGTTTGGGCACACCTAGCTCGACCAGCACCTTGATGTTTCCGGGGTACCACCGTGCTCCCATTGGGAAGCCTCTCACCTGTACGTCGTTGACCTGGGGCCAACCTACTTGCACTGCCTCCCTTAGGGGCATATACTTCTCCACTTTCCTTTCGCATGCCTTGGCCAGGGTCTCCATGGTGGATTCAAAGCAAACCGTCACATCTATGATGATGGCGGATTCACCTTTTATCATCACCAAGTCAGGCACACCGACATGTCCATCAGGAAAGTTGAGGTGTAGCTCAGCATTGGTTTCCCATCCAAGCTTGACTGCTACGTCGCTAAGCAGGCGACAGATCTTGTTATGACGCTCAATCCGATTGGGCTTCAGCGACCTACATCTGGACAGGATGTGTTTGGTCGTCTCAATTTGGGTGTTACATAGCCTGCACTGCCGTTCCGCGGCCGCCAGGCCTCGGCCGCGAGCACGGTATGCTCTTGTAAGCAGTGTATTGCTCCTGAGATTGAGCCCAGAACAAACTGCTTTTTGCCTATAAGGCGGGGGTCCCTCAACCAGTGGTTACTGATTGGGTCCCTCTTAAAGTTCACTGTGCCCTCACCTTGGGCCTTGAGAGTGGCCCATCTCTCAAATTATATCGCTCGCCATTTATTATCCATCTTTGATCTGGATAGCAACTCCATCTTGGATGGAGGCGGGAGTGAGTCGTCTTCCCTCTCTCCTGCAGCCTTCCGCAGTTTTAGTATCTGCGCTGCAGTGATTGTCTCTCTCGCCACATTCGCGATGAGTGGGTCATCGGAACGGACGTGCGAGCATAGCTGGTTTACTCGCATCATTGGAATTTGGCTCGCCAGTTTCCCGAGGCCCAGGCCGCCATCATTGCATCTAGAGTACAATAGCCCAGAGGTGACTGACTGGTCTAAGTGTAGCCAGTCCCGGATTGCCACCCGTACAACCCGATCACACTTCTCCAGGGCAGTGGGTTCCAGCTTCCCCATACTAGCCCCGTAGAAAACCCTGGGCATGCCATAAGTCCTGAGAATTTCGACCTTCTGACTCGGTTTGAGAGGAAAGTCACTTAGTTGTTTCACCAGATCTGTCATCGTCTTGACAATGTCTGGTTTGAGAAGACCTTTTCGGGGGCTGATCTTCACCCCTAGGTACTTCTCTGACTCGCCCTCTTCGATCATATGGAGGCCGTGTCCTCCCAGCCGCCACGGGGGGCAGTTGTTTATGTCATATGATCGGCCTGTTGTTTTGGGACTGATGAAGAATCTGTGACACTTCTTCACATTCAGGGCTAGGCCTGTCATAAAGCAGAACAGCTCCAGGACCTCCAAGTTCTGGGCCATTCCTCTCCAGGACGAACTGAGCAAAGCTATATCGTCCGCAAAGGCCAGGGCGGTGACCTTTTTTTCCTGTATATACAAAGCCTTCTCCCTCCTCCTGCAGCAACGTGAGGAGAGGGTCAATGGCTAGGTTAAAGAGAAGGGGCAACATAGGGTCCCCTTGCTTGACTCCAACTTTCAAGCTTATTTTGCCTGTGTTTCCGCTCGCTGTTCCGATTGTGGTGTAGCATCGCCTATATGTATCAGCCGAGTTGCAATGCAATCTACTCCACGCTGCTGTAAAGCGGCCATGAGGTGCTTGTGGGACACTGAGTCGAAGGCCTTGGCGAAGTCAATGAAGACCACCGCCAACGACCTTCGCTCCCTCTTAGCAAGCCTGATGAACCCATCCAACAACATGAGATTTTCTGCACAGCCAGGGGCTGGTACAAATCCTCTCTGCCTTGGGTGAATGTCACAGGCTTTCGCAAGTCTACCGCCTAATACCCCCGAGAGTAGCCTGCTGATTACCGACCCTACGGTGATGGGTCGCCACTGTGATACTTCCAACAGGAGATGTCGGTCTTCTGTCTTCGGTAGCAGTGTCGTCCTGTTACCCCGCAAGGTGCTTGGCAATCGCCCTGACAGTATGATCGCACTAAACAGATTTGCCAGCTGCTTACAGCTTGGGTCCCAGGGCGAGCAGTCGTTTCCGACTTACCCGGTCTGGGCCCGCTGCCGTGTCCGTCTTCATGCGAGCAAAACATGCCAGGACTTCGTCAGGGGAGACGGGTGCAGAACGCTCGGTTGTCCGCCATATGTCTGCTTTGGAACTGGCCTAGCCCCACAAAGGCGTCGGCTGCCTCCCATTTCCTCTTAAATTCCGCCTCCACCTTTGCAGGCGGAATTGGGCATTTAGAGGAGGCCGCACCATCAAAAATCAGTTTGGCCAGGCCGCCCCGATCCTTGTGATACAGCACTTGGAGACGTCGGTACCTACTTCCTTCTCCTTCCTTCTTCTTCCTACTCCTAGTTCTGCCAGGTAGACCAATCCGCCTTGGTGCTAGAATCCCGACCAATTTCTTGATCTGGCAGTTGGTTTCCTTAGGAGTAGCTGTGGGAGAGAAGAAGGGCGGGTGCCCCTCCACTTCCTCAACAGCGACATCGGCCAGACCCGTGCGTATATGCCCCGTTGCCTCATCTGGGGGGTCCTCGTATACAGCAGGCTGCTTGAGTCTAAGCAGCACTCCTTTCCAGGCGGCATCGACCGCTGGAAAGGTCAGGGAGCCCGGGGGTGGTCCCTGTGGCTGCTCCAGCATCCCATCTCGCCCTATCCCAATGATCCTTGTTGGGTGCCGCGCAAGGATGTGCAAGGTTAGACCGCGGTTGGACCGACATCTTTTCGGGCAGAACAAACATTGCTGCTCATTCCCCCCAGGACCAGCGCCTCTCCTCCCCCCGAACCTGCACTTTGGAATGTGCGCAGACATGCTCCGAATATCAGACCCGTCTCGGCAGCATGACGCGCACACATACCGGACGACCCTGACCCTATGTTTCGTCCTCAAGTGTCCAGCCGCTTGTGCGGCCGTACCCAGGAGGCTTACGCACACAGGACATGCCTGAGGCTCGAAGGGAAGCTGGACACTAGCCCTCACCGAAGCCGCCGCTCGCAATTTCACCTGTTTTCTGCTCATGTTAGGAATATCCCCACTTACATACCCCGCAAAGAGGATTCCCTTCTGAGCCCGTGCTTGGCCAAAGAGTCGCCTGCGGAGCCGACCGTACCCACCCCCCCTGGCAACCGGGGATTGGACTGGACTACGTCCAACTGCGCGGGTCACCAGGCCAGATCTCCGCTCCAACAATGTTGCCCACCTGCTTCTTATCAGCGCTCGCGCCGGCGGTGTGGGTGTCACCGCTCGCGCAGAGGAGATGAGGCGCTGGGGCATCCTCGTCCGTCGAGGAGCCCTTGGTGTGGTCCGCGGAGCCTGCATCTTGCTTATGTTGCAGTCTCACTCGGCAGCCGTTCCTATAGCTGTCGCCAGTACAGTGGGTCTTTCACCCTAACCTGTATGGCTTGGTTCTTCCTTCATTCGCTACCAGCTACTGTCTTTCAAGGCGGATCCTGCTTGGAGTCAGGATTTGTCGTGCTCTTTCCCTACCTGTTGAGTTTCTGGCCACCGGCGATCTGCTCGCCAATGGGCCAGTAGGTTGTGTTCGGCTATTTTAAATGCAGGGAGCAAGTGACGGCTACATACAGGTGCTAGCCACCAGAGGGATGTCCCCAGTTACGGATGTAGCGTTGTTGCGTTCCACATCTCGCTGGGGCCGTCACCCTTGATGGCACACACGTTGCATGCGGCTTTTGCTTCCCGCACCGCAGGGACTCACAAGTGACGGCTACACCCCCGAGTCAGTATTCACCGGAGTAATGGCACCAGTTACGGATGTGACGTCAATGGCGTCTACAACACGCTAATGCCAAGCACGAGTACAGACACCAGTTACGGATGTGACGTCAATGGCGTCTACAACACGCTGAATGCCGAGTAGTCGATCTCCGATGGTACGCTCGGGAAATGCGGCTTTTGCAAATCCCCACTAACTACGGCCGACGTCAGAGTCATAGTTACTCCCGCGAGCAACTATATCCATGATTGACTCCGTTACTGAACCATACGGCAGGATGGTTGCCCGCTCGCAATTGCCAGAGTAGGAGGTAGCCCCCTAGAGACTTGCATGCTCTAGGCTGGCGCCTTGACTATAGAACTACGTTGATCCGGCCGAGAAAAGCTTCGGCTTCCCCTGGTCAGCTGCTAGGCGCCAGCCGAGGCGACGCGCCAGGACCCCGCGCGAACGGGGCCCGACACGCGCCGTAGCTGGGGAGATCCGCGAGAAGGGCCCGGCGCGCGTCCAGAGTCGCCGCCGCCAACCGCCGTACCCGATCCCCCCACCGGCCCGCCTTCCGACACGGCGGCGGACACCTCGCCGCAAGGACCCCCGCAGCGGCCGAAACCGCGTACGAGAGCCCCGCGACGAGGGCCGCGCACTGCCCTTCCGGCGGCGGAGGAGGGAGGGCGACGGGGCGACTGCTCCCCCAGCCGCGGCTCGAGCCCAGCCCCGCTTCGCACCACAGCCCGACCGACCCAGCCCTTAGAGCCAATCTTTATCCCGAAGTTACGGATCTGACTTGCCGACTTCCCTTACCCACCTTCGTCTAACATGCCAGAGGCTGTTCACCTTGGAGACCTGCTGCGGATATGGGTACGGCCTGGCGCGAGATTTACACCTTCTCCCCCGGATTTTCAAGGGCCAGCGAGAGCTCACCGGACGCCGCCGGAACCGCGACGCTTTCCAGGGCACGATAGGAGTAGTGGTATTTCACCGGCGGCTGAAGCCTCCCACTTATTCTATACCTCTCATGTCTGTTTACAATGCCAGACTAGAGTCAAGCTCAACAGGGTCTTCTGTCCCCGCTGATTCTGGCAAGGCCGTTCCCTTGGCTGTGGTTTCGCTAGCTCAGTGATTCCCAACCAGAGGTACGTGTACCCCTAGGGGTACTTGAGCAGCTTGCAGGGGGTACTTGGAATGATTGGGGAATACAATTTACTTCCAAAATGATAAATAATATATATATATATTCCAAGTCATTTCATAGCCCATTGTTAAAATGTGATGTGTGTGCCGCAAATAGTTCTGCTGGCACGTGTCAACTGCTACACTGTTCTGCTACTGATAATGGCAAAAAACAACAACTAAAAAGCCCAAACACCGGCAGTTCAGTGAAACATATATTTTGTATAGATTTACTTGTATGTAATCATGAACACGCATGAGTGAGGGGTACTATTGTCATGGAAAAATAGCTCAAGGGGTACATAACACAAAAAAGGTTGGGAACCACTGCGCTAGCTAGTAGGTAGGGACAGTGGGAATCTCGTTCATCCATTCATGTGCGTCACTAATTAGATGATGAGGCATTTGGCTAGTTTAAGGGGGCCATGGTTACTCTCGCCGTTTTCTCGCGTCATTGAATGTCATCACTATGTCATTCAGAGGGCATGGACGACCATTAGATTCACATTCCACGGAGCCCCCCACTTGATGTGGCACCACTGAAATGCCGGACATTTTTATTCCAAACCCCCGTCAGTCAACCGCCCGTGTTATCCCCATTTGCCCGTGTGACTGATCGGGTTTGTGTCTGAGCTCAACCAAGAACTGGTCTAACTCTGCACGGCCATTCTGGAAAGTTTAACGTCTCCCGTCGACGAGGGGCCACCACCCTTTCATCACCCATGGCGCTGTCATGTCGGACAGGTAATGGATCGCAACCTCCGTGAGAGTCACCTGCCCGCTGTCAGCACGAGAGGGGTGCTTCGACGCTGCCACCGCGCTTTCACGAGAAGTATTTTTCCCACCATCCATAGATTAGACATTGCATAGAGAATGAAGAACGGCCCTAAGGATGCCTTCCCCTATCCAGCACTCCACCTGACCCAGGTTGGCAGCAACAGTGGTTCATCCGGGGTTTTCACGCTTCCACATCAATCACATTGATTCATTCCTAGGCTATTAGTTAATATGCTTTCCCTTTCGTTTTCAAATTCTATCATTAGCTTCCATATTATATTTCTAGCTATACTTGTGTTTGGTCAATATCTTACCATTAGCTTCCGCTTTTTTCTTTAAGCTATACTTGTGTTGCTTTTCACATCTCCCAGGGCATGTAGGCCATTGGGAGGGGTCGTTCCAAGCAATCTATTAGTCTTAGTGATCTTGACTCTCTTCACCAGGGGGGACCCCTGGCGGTTCATGAGTCTAGTCCACGTTTCTACAACATCTGTTTTAATAAAGCAATTTCCAGTCCGACAGGTACAATTAACAATTTTATTATACAGAAACAAGGGTTATACACAGTTTAACAAATGTAGTAATTTCAGATTCTGTTCTCTCCCTGGTTGGGTATGGAGCAGAGAGAGTTTACTTCTCAGTCCTTTACCGGGCCCCCGTTGGGTTCCGGTTCTCCTTTATCCTCTTCCTGAAGATCGCCAGAATATCCAGGGTGTCAGGCAGGGCCCTCCTGCTGAAGAGCCTCGCCAGAGTCTTTCTCCTGCTGGTTGGGATCCCCATCTCTTTGAGGAGAGCATCATTTGGTTTATGCCATTTGCCCTTGCCCCCCACTGGGAAGCCTTCGGCTTTTACCTGCTCTACCTCTGGCCACCTCTCTCTGACCCTTCCTGCAAATGGGGTGTATTTCTCTTTCTTGACCTGTGCTGCTTCCGCCAGACTCATTCTGGAGGTCTCATATTTCACCACTACGTCTAGGATATAGGCTTCCCTCCCTTTGATGGCTATGAGGTCAGGCACCCCTACTCTCCCTCTACTCATCAGCCTGGTCTCTCTCACCACTCTCCATTCCCTCCTCTCTAGCTCTGTCTTGAGCAGGACACAGAGTTTATTGTCTCTTCATCCTTGCCTCCTTCAGTATTTTGCAGTTGCATGTGAGGTGTTTTTGCGTTTCAATATTCTTTCTACATAGTCTGCATAATCTTAGGGCCCTGCTTGCCCTTTGACCCCTTCTCTGGAACTCTCTTGTTGGGAATGAGTTGGTCCTCAGCTTAAGGGCCCTGATGAACTGTGGGTTTGACATGTGGTTACTGATTGGGTCCCTTATCCAGTGGTTGCTCGTTGGGTCGTCTTTAAACATGTGTATACCGTCCCCTTGGGTGGGGAGGGACACCCATCTGTCAAATTGTAAACCCCTCCAGTTAAACTTGTGTTTCTGGTAATTGGGGTTGCTGGAGCTTTCTCCTTCTGGGTTTGACATTGAGGGATCTGGTTCCCCCGCCCTGTCTCCTGGTCTCTGCCTTTTCTTTTTGACTTGCTTGAGTGTGTGTTTGGACTGGGAAGACTTCCCTTTGGTTGTCCCTTTCCCCTCCCCAGCTCCCTCACTCCGTTTAGCCGCCAAATTGAATTGGCGTATGGTCGGCCTGTTCAACCCTCTGGCCCACGCTACCAGTCTGTCGTGCGTCTTTAGCGGGACAGTCTTCCTCGTCATCATCCTAGTGGTCTCGTCACTAGACTCTGTTAGGGTGGCTATTCTGTTGGCCTGTATGGCCGGTATATGTTGGGCCAGTTTGGTAATCCCTAGACCACTGCTCCTAGTTCTAGCATACAGGAACCCACTGGAGATAGTCTCACTAAGGTGGAGCCAACTTCGGACTGCCACCCTTACCTTCCTGTCACACTCTTCCAACACCTTCTTGGCTACCATACCGTTGTCGGCTGTGTAGGTTATCTTGGGGATGCCGTAAACTCTGAGCAGTTCAAGTTTTTGGTAAGGTTTAAGCGCTGTCTTGGAGAGTTTGTCGACCACTTCGGTCACCATTTGGACTGGGTCAGGGACCACTAGGCCCTACCACGGGTTGATGCCCACCCCCAGGTACTTCTCTGACTCGCCCCTGCCTATGAGGTGGAGGTCGACCAGCTTTATTTTCCATGCCGGTCTTGCGTTAATCTCATAACCCCTGGACGAACCTTCGATGAGGAAGCCGTGGCATTTTTTGGTGTTTATTTCTAGGCCTGTTTGGTCACAGAATTTTTCCAATATGGACAGGTTGTCCCTCATGCCTTCCCAGGAGGAGCTGAGGACTGCCACATCATCCGCAAAGGCCAGGGAGGAGATGTCCTTGCCGCCACATTTGAACCCTATCCCCTGTTCCTCCAGCTTACAGAGGAGGGGGTATATAGCCAAATTGAAGAGTAGAGGGGAGAGGGGGTCCCCCTGTTTGACTCCTATTTTGAGACATATCTTCCCAGTGTCCTTGGTGGACGTTTTAATGGTCGTGGTGCACCTTTCATATGCTGACTCGAAGAAGTCTAGGAAGAGGGTGTCTACCCCCCTGGCTGTTAGTACCTCGCGGATGTGTTTGTGGGAGACAGAGTCGAAGGCCTTTGCAAAGTCTATTAGAACTACTGCTATGTTCTTCCTCTCTCGTTTGGCCATCTTGACCATGCCGTCTAGCAGCATAAGGTTCTCTGCACAGCCGGGCGCCATTATAAACCCTCTCTGTCTGGGGTTTAAGTCGCAGGCCTTCTCCAGCCTTTTGTTCATTATACCGGAGAGCAGTCTTTGGACTACTGGACCTATTGTGATGGGCCTCCACTGTGTTATGTCCTTCATCTTCTCCCTGTCGCTGGTTTTGGGGATTAGGGTGGTCCTATTTTCTTTGAGGATTTTGGGGATTTTGCCCAGTATTAGGATTTTGTTGAACAGATAGGCTAATTTCTTGCCATCCTTATCCCATGTCCCTATCTGTTCTTTGGTGACCCCATCTGGCCCCGGCGCTGTACCACCCTTTAGCTTCTTAATGGTGGCCCTTACTTCTTCCTTGCTGACTGGCTGTTCCAAGAAGGAGTTGTCACACCCCGCGAACGGTTTGAATTGTCCTAGGCACCTGAATTTGTCATCGGCTTCCCACTTGTCTCTATAAGCTTTCTCTACCATCGAAGGCGCAAGGGAGCATTTAAGTTTTTCCACCCCAGAAAAGATCAAGTCTGCCAGTCCCCCTCTGTCTTTTGCATACATGCTCTGGAGTTTTTTATTGCGATTTGTCATTCTGACCCCTCGCTGGGGTCGTGTTGCCCCTCTTGGAGCGCTGTTTTTGGGGCTGATTTTCTTGAATACTCTCTTTAGATATCTGCCAATCTCACTACATGACGGGTCCTCGGATAGCTTACTAGGGGGTATGGGAGGGTTCTTTGTGGCCCCTGCCATGTTCTTAATGAGTATGGACCTAGCTAAGTTTGGGGGAGGGGGTCTGGTCTCTTCCTTTCCTAGGCCGTCTACCATCTCTTGCCAGGAGGTCTCACTCACCAGATTTGTTTTAACATCCTCCCTGACCTTCCTCATTTTCTGGATTCTATATCTGATCTGATCTTTGGTGAACATGGGTAACATCCTAACTGCCTTGTTGTAGAATCCGGGGGTATTGTCTCTCTGGTCTAAGATGGAGTTTAGGGTCTTTACCTTGTTGGGAGACCATTTCATCCTGGCTATTCTGTTTGGATTTGTCTGGGGTGGTGTCGGAGGCTCTGTGGCCTCCCTTACTTGCGTTCCCTGACTTTTTATAGGAGCTTTCTTGGGGCTACTAGCTGTGTCTGTTTGTGATCTATCTAGAGAGGGGTGTGACCTCCTCCGGTGGTTGGTCAACCCTGCTTTTGTGGAGAAGCTTCTATCACATGTGATGCATTTGTTTGTCCCTTTCTTGGGGGGAGCTATTTTAGTTGTTCTACACTTGGCTGCGTGACATGCGATAGCCCTCAGGTTTGGCCCCATTTTCGAGCAGTGTCTGCAGACATATGCCATGTTCCTGGTTCTATGCTTTATGGCAAAGTGGTTGCGGGCTGTGTGGGCATTGGTTAGGAATGTTCTGCAAAGTTGGCATGCGTGTCTCTCGAAGGGCAGCCTTAGGCCCACCTTTACTGCTTTTCCCAGGCCTCTGACTTTCTGACCCTTTTTGATCTCTGGGATCGCTGCCTTTAGATGGCTCATAAGGAAGACCGGTTTGGTTGGAATGCTGGGAAGAAAGAGTTTCTTTCTGAGGCGGTTGATTCTCTCTGCCCTCTCTGTTGGTGACTGTGCCTGGGTTGTTGGGGTTGTTTCCTGAGGTGTGGTTGCCCCCTTTATTGCTATGTTTGACCTCTTTCTCCTGGGTGTTGTACTGTTCCTCGACCACTTGATCCTATTGTTCGTCCCTACGCCCAGTGGCGTGCCGAGTCTGGAGCTGTGTCGTCCCCCTGGCGCTGAGCGGCTCATGGCCCTTTCTTCACTCATTTTGCGGGTTTCAGGGAGAGGGTCTAGCACCCTTACCTCCCTGAATACAAGCTTTCTCTTCTGTTTGCTTAGCTCTGGTGATAGTCTGGAACCCCTGCCGATCCCTGGTTCCGGCGAATCTAGGCCTTGTGTTGTGGTGCCTCTTACTGGGAGCCTTTCTCACTGTGAAACCTGTAAGACACAAAGACGGGCCATAAATAAGACTATTCTATTGTTGATGGTTGCCCGGCGCTCTCTTCAGGTCGCCCTGTAGGGGGACTGTGTAATATGTTAATTAGTATCCGCTCCCTGCCCGTTCCTGCGATTGATGATTGGTTAGATGAATGGGCCTGCACCCATTCATAATTTTCCACTGGTAGGGGAAATCCATCCACAGACAACACCGTGGATCGACCCCCCAAGTGGTAAATTTCTAAGGGTCTCAGACTATGCTTCTGTTCTATTTTTAGATGACACCTCGATTCTTTCTATCACTGTGGCTTTTCCTGATTTTGCGTGCTCCTTCCCAGACTCGGCGTTTCACTACCTTCACCCTATCTTTTGTTTGACCTGCCGCAAGCAGCCCGCATAAATAAGGTGACATCAACAGACAGGTTTCAACATAGGAACTTTATTAAGGATTAACACATGCATTTTGGTAAACTAGCACTTGGCTAACATAAAGATCTTTGAATTGACAAACCAGCATTTGGCTAACACAAGGAGTCTTAGTTGAGGGTTCTCATAGGAGACTCCACCTATGGGCTCTAATGGCCCCCAGATTCATGGGCCTGAGCCATTTGAGGTTCTCGTGGGCCTCTACCCATCTGTCATCTTCAACCCCTATTGCTTCCAGCACGTCGGCCGCGCTCGGCAGCACCACAGTGCCGATCTCGGCTAGGACAGCGCCGAACGTTGTAATGTTCTCCAGCCACGGGTTGAAAATCCTTAAATGTCTGGCTGGCTCCTCTAGCCTGGCTCTCGCCCTCATGGCTGCTTCGTTGCCCTCTCCTCTGGGCGGGTTGGTGGCTATCCCCACCATGATGGCCCTCCTGTTCTTTCTCATGATGACGTCTACTTTGACCGGGCCGCCCTCCACTATCATCGGTTTATTGACCTCGAAGTAGTCCCATTGTTGGATGATCCCTTCCCCTATGAAGCACCCGATTGCC
Organism: Poromitra crassiceps; assembly: GCF_964638095.1. Classification (NCBI taxonomy): domain Eukaryota; kingdom Metazoa; phylum Chordata; class Actinopteri; order Beryciformes; family Melamphaidae; genus Poromitra; species Poromitra crassiceps. Next base: position 515,658 of record NW_028152255.1, read on the forward strand.
AATTGTTTGTAAGTGGCGTCTCTTCCCGCTGTCCTCAGGTCCCTCGCCAGCTCTCTGACTCTTGCTTCCTGTTGGAGGTGCCACCTTCCCCTCATGACCCTCCTGTTATCTGCCATTGTGGTACCTGCAACATAGGTAAGTGATACATATATAGACGGGTTAAATGTACGTATTATTGGGATTGCTTTCCTACGTTCGAATAACAATGTTTTTGGGCTGAAAGTACATCGGGCCCCCGCTCTCCCCCTCACGTCCCCACCCTCCAGGGTCCCCCGTTTCTATTCTCACCTCTCTTTATAGTACACAGATGCCGTGTACATCCCCCATCGTCCACACCTCCTTCATTTCCTCCTCCATTTCCTCCTCCCCAACCCCCAGCAACATTAGGAAAGCGCATAGGCACCAGGCCGTTAAGGTTCTGTCCTCCTTGGGAACAGGGACCGCCACATAATAGACAAGTTCGATTTCTGGCGTGTCCCAGCTCGCCATTGCCTCAGCGATAAGGTCCAATTCGATCTCCGCCTGGTGCTTCGCCTCTAGCTGCTCTTCCTCGCTTTCTCCGCATCCTGGGATCATTTCAATTAGGAAAGAAGATGTCCCTATGGACATCCAAAGGGGGAAGTTCCTTCTAATTCCGTCCCTGCAGGTGATCCCCATCTCGCTTAGGAAGAATCTACAGCCCTTTCTGTAGGCCGCGTTCATGAAAGCTAGTTTAGCCTTTTCTCCTCTTCGTCTCTCTCTTGCCTCCCTGAGCCTCCTCGCCCTCACGTCTGCCCTCCTTCTCTGTATTCGGCTTCTCCCGCTCATGCTTGCCCCAACAGTCCTATACACAGAAAGTAGACATGGGGATTGGTTAGTAGGGTGTCTATCTACTTTTTGTCTGCCTCCTATTGTTTTGTTAGTGCCTGCAGCGAGGTGGATGAGGGAAGCTGCACCGTTGAGAATCCCTGCCCTCCCAGCTCCCTCCGAAGAGGGACACATGAGTTGGGCGAGGGCACCGACGTGCCTATCCCCGCAGCGGTTAGAGACAATGAGGCGGCCAGCCCCCTCCCGCCCAGTGCCTTCTACGATTCCGTGGGTAGGTAAGGGCTAAGCCGGATCACCGCTCCGGTTTGCTACTAAGAGGCAGAGCCGGACAACACTCGTGTGATGCAGATCCTCCCAGCACCTTGATGGCTCCGCAGCCACCGCACCCCCTCGCTTCCATCAAGACCTCTCAGCTGGACTGATACCTTGTTGAAGCTTAATTTCATGACTGAGCCGATACCTCGTAGGAGGCCCCTAAGTTGTTCCCTTCATTTTAGCCCCTGCATTCTCATAGGCTATCCGTGTTCTTTCGTCTGATTGCCACCTTTGTATTCCCCTCTATTTAAGATACAACTTCGATTACCGGGCAAGGCCCGGATTTACTCAGTGAAAGTGTGGTGTTAGGAACATTTGATTGGGTACTGCTTCATCAATTCATGCTAGAGATAAACTGCCAGACATTTAAATATCATCACTTCATGCCCAAAATAATTTGCCAGACATTTCATTTGAGAATCTTTTATTGGGCTTCTTCTTGTTTGTCAAGCCCTCATCGGCTGGCGAGGCCAGCCGATGAGGGCCCTTTGAGGTGGGTCTTATTTGCCATTCGGTCAGTTTGGACTCCAGTTCTGCTTGTGTGTGTTGAGGGTTGGCCCCCCAGTCTTCGCCCTCTTTTCTCGTTTCATGGGGTCGAGTCAGCCGGGGTTTCCGCTGGTATGTCCTCCCATCACTTTGTCCTCCTGCACTCTGGTCCCAGAATTCTTGGCATTCTGAGATTGTACCTGAATGAACTCAAGTTATGCGTTGTGTGTTGGAGGGATTCCCTCCAGTCTTCATCTTCTTGTTCTGCCTTGTGAGGCTAAGGTTTCCGCTGGTATGTCATTCCTTCTTTTTTCATTTCTGCATTTTGTCTCAAACTTCTTGGCATTCGAGATTGCATCTATTGGGCGTTCATTCTTGGTAGTTGGGCAGTATTCATCATCTCAACATGTCCTTTGGTAGACAGGCCACTCGAGGTGACTGTCAGGCACTCGGCCTTGCCTGCGTCTTACTCTGGGCAGTATCAGAGAGAGTCATGGTTGATTCTTACTGTTGTGAGTTGTCCCTTCTGTCTGAGTTCCCTTTCGGAGTCGGCCTGGGTTGTAGTGCCTGAAGTTCCTGTAACGGTTCAGGAGTGTGCTCTCCTTTCGCCCTCTCCGGGGTTTCTTGAGTCCCACGCTGGTCGTCTCCAGTGTGTTGGCCTCTCCTCTTTGCCCGTGATCGACTGATCACCCATCTGCGGGCTTGTCTCGTGCCCCAGGACAACCCCGTTGACCTCTAGGACTCCTATGTTTGCATGCACTTACCCCAGATCGCCCCTCAGCGATCTCTAGGGTATCGTCCTCTTGAACTTCAGTACTCACCCCAGGTCGCCCCTCGGCGGCCTATAGGGTTTCGCTCTTTTGAATACTTGTGCTCACCCCAGGACGCCCCTTGGCGACCTCTAGGGTGCTTCTCTGATCTTCTTGCATCTCCATGGCACCATCCTCTTCTCCTCTGAAGGCGTCTCTTGTCGATGGCTCCTCCGATCCTCTCCATGGCACCATCCTCTTCCTCGCTGGTGGGTGTTCCTCGTTGATGTCCTCCGGTGAATCTCTCGATCTTCTCTTCTTTAGGTCTCTGTCATCCTCCTCTCCCCTCGCCACCTTTTCAAAAGGGGCGTATGACCCTTCACCAAATTCCGCTTCAAATCCCAACAGACCTCTTTATTCTCCACACACCTTTGATGTAATGAGACCACACACTTACTACACATGAGACAGGGTTAACCAGAACACATTTTTATTTGGAACATAGGCATAGAAACATCAACATCAACATCAACATCAACATCAGCATCAACACAAGCAAGCAAGCAGCAGTGCAAAACTCCTATAGGGCTTTCAGAGTCTCTTCAAGATTCAAGATTCAAGATTTTTATTGTCACTCCATGGTACAAGTATCACGTGTGAAATTCTTGTGCTGTGGACTCCGTTTACAACATAGTGCAAATAGTACAAATATAACAAATATAACAGGGCATATGGGTGCAAAAACAACAAGAGACACAACAAGCATAAGGCAGTATAGTGATAAGACAAGTCAGAGACAGTGGCATATTCACTGCACATAGGTGCACGTGTCGGGTGCATACTTTAGACGTGCTTAAACATTTTAAATTCTGCGTATTTGACATACAGGTGCAAATAACATATTCCTTATTAAACATACAATTAAACTCAGCATTTTAAATTCGGCGTATTTGACATACAGGTGCAAATAGCATATTCCTTATTAAACATACCATTAAACGTTAGACATACGTAGTGGTAGCAGCTACAGTACGGTACAGTGCGGCTACTACACTATTTGTGTATGTTAAGGAGTCTCGTGGCCTGCGGGAAGAAACTGTTCCTCAAGCGATTTGTGCGTGCTTTCGGAACCCTGTATTTCTCCCTGAGGGTAGCAGGGAGAACAGGCTGTTGTGGGGATGGTTTGTGTCTTTGATGATCTTCAGGGACCTCCTGAGGCACCGCTGTTTATACAGTTCATGCAGATCTGGCAACTCACATTCTGTTACGTGCTGTGCCGCGCGTCTCACTCTCCGTAGCGCCCTGCGGTCCATGGTGGTACAGTTCCCGTACCAGGTGGTGAAGCCTGAATTATTCTATTGGTTGCCAGGTTCATGGCTCTCTGAGCATCCCAATTTTCACTCCTATCTATGGGAATGACTTTGATGAAGAGTGCTGACCACTCTAAGTGGATAACCATTTGGTATTTGTCCTCAGGGACGACTGCCGGAAGCCCCCCGTCCCTCGGGAACACCACCTCCTGGTCCTCAAGGTAGCCGGTGATTACACCTAGTGCCGCTCCGACTCTCCACCTCAGCCGCTGCGGCACTTTGTCAGGGATCTTGACCCCTTTGACCTCATCTGCCGATCGCCTTCGCCTCCCCGCACTCGGGTTCATGAGTCTTCTGTCCCCGTATTTCCTTCGTATGGGCGCCATTCTCTAATCTGTGAAAGCAAGCAATCATTCATACAGGGTTGGCAGGGTAGCTAGCTGGGATACATTCATATCAGCAGCGTGATGCACATACAGGCCAGGCAAAGTATGAGTCGTGCTACTTTGCTAGTGTTGTATCATTCTTTATTGGAACAAATGACACATAGGGGTTTTGGGAGTTAGTTTTATTGCTCTCCCAGGACTTTGGTTTGGCTCTCCCATCGTGCCCAGGCCAGGCCAGGTCCAATTTGAAGTTCCATTGTTGGCTCTGTAGTGCTGCTCAGGCTGACTGGGTATCTCGGCCTCGCTCATTGGGGCTACGGTTAGAGACAGACTCACTGGTGGGGGAACCGTCCACCCGAACACCGACTATGCCGGCCGGCGGGGGCCCCCCAAGGTGAGTTTTGTTTACCAATCGGTCAGCTCGACCATGACCACAGGGGTGCATTTCTTTGGATGGCCCTACGAGGCTTCTTGGGCAGATGGGGCTACTCGGTCTAGCTCCTTGGAACTGAAGCTAGAGGCATACCCGCACGTGGGGGAACCCTCCACCCGAACACAGACTGGGCCGGCCGGTAGGGGCCCCCCATTGGCGGGTTTTGTTTTCCAATCGGTCAGCTCGACCATGACCCCAGGGAGGCAATTCTTTGGCTGGCCCTACGAGACTTCTTGGACAGACGGGGCTACTCGGTTTTGCTTCAAGGGACTGAGACTAGAGGCAGACCCGCAGGAGGGGGAACCTTCCACCTGAACACCGACTGGGCCGGCCGGTAGGGGCCCCCCATTGGCGGGCTTTGTTTACCAATCGGTCAGCTCGACCATGACCACAGGGAGGCAATTCTTTGGCTGGCCCTACAAGACTTCTTGGACAGACGGGGCTACTCGGTCTTGCTTCATGGGACTGAGACTAGAGGCAGACCCGCAGGTGGGGGAACCTTCCACCTGAACACCGACTGGGCCGGCCGGTAGGGGCCCCCCATTGGCGGGCTTTGTTTACCAATCGGTCAGCTCGACCATGACCACAGGGAGGCAATTCTTTGGCTGGCCCTACGAGGCTTCTTGGACAGACGGGGCTACTCGGTCTTGCTTCATGGGACTGAGACTAGAGGCAGACCCGCAGGTGGGGGAACCTTCCACCTGAACACCGACTGGGCCGGCCGGTAGGGGCCCCCCATGGCGGGTTTTGTTTACCAATCGGTCAGCTCGACCATGACCACAGGGAGGCAATTCTTTGGCTGGTCCTACGAGGCTTTTTGGACAGACGGGGCTTCTCAGTTTCGCTCCCCAGGACTAGAGCTAGGGGAGGACTTGCAGGCCGGAGGAACCATCCGCCCGAACACCAGCCAGGCTGGCCGGCGGGGGCCCTCCGATGGCGAGTCGCATTTGCCAATCGATCATTGTTGTTCCCCGTGGTGGCTAGAGAACAGGCAGGACGTGGACCTGCCTGGATAATTATTACGAGCCACAGACGGAAACAGCCCACCCACAGAGAGCGAGCCGTTTTTTCTCGCTGGTGCTTTTGACTCTAGAACCACATTGATCCGGCCGAGAAAAGCTTTGGCTTCCCCTGGTCCGCACCAGTTCCAGGTCGGCTGCTAGGCGCCAGCCGTTTACACTTTGTTTGGGCGGGTGTTAACCTCGACCGCCTCATGCACCACTTTCAAGCCTCTTTCACTTGTCTTTCAAGGCTCCACTTTTGCGAGGTTGTCATCAGAAAGCTAGATTCAGGTTGGTTCAGGGAGCCCAGGTCTTCGCAGCTCGCCGGGGCCAGATGGTAGGGTGTTTTGCAGAAAGCGGGACCGTCTCATTTCCCATTTATTGCTCTTCCGTGTGCTTATGATCGAGGTGAGCGGCCGGGATCGTTCGCGACCGCACCCCCTCGACCCCTCTTTCACATTTCACGGCCTGTCATGTTCCTCTTTTGTGCTGGGGTTGAGCTTCATGCCAATCCGGCCGAAAAGATTGAGCCCAGCCCCGCTTCGCACCCCAGCCCGACCGACCCAGCCCTTAGAGCCAATCCTTATCCCGAAGTTACGGATCTGACTTGCCGACTTCCCTTACCCACCTTCGTCTAACATGCCAGAGGCTGTTCACCTTGGAGACCTGCTGCGGATATGGGTACGGCCTGGCGCGAGATTTACACCTTCTCCCCCGGATTTTCAAGGGCCAGCGAGAGCTCACCGGACGCCGCCGGAACCGCGACGCTTTCCAGGGCATGATAGGAGCAGTGGTATTTCACCGGCGGCTGAAGCCTCCCACTTATTCTATACCTCTCATGTCTGTTCACAGTGCCAGACTAGAGTCAAGCTCAACAGGGTCTTCTGTCCCTGCTGATTCTGGCAAGGCCGTTCCCTTGGCTGTGGTTTCGCTAGCTCAGTGATTCCCAACCAGGGGTATGTGTACCCCTAGGGGTACTTGAGCAGCTTGCAGGGGGTACTTGGAATGATTGGGGAATACAATTTACTTCCAAAATGATAAATAAATATATATATATTCCAAGTAATTTCATAGCCCATTGTTAAAATGTGATGTGTGTGCCGCAACTAGTTCTGCTGGCACGTGTCAACTGCTACACTGTTCTGCTACTGATAATGGCAAAAAACAACAACTAAAAAGCCCAAACACCGGCAGTTCAGTGAAACATATATTTTGTATAGATTTACTTGTATGTAATCATGAACACGCATGAGTGAGGGGTACTAGTGTCATGGAAAAACAGCTCAAGGGGTACATAACACAAAAAAGGTTGAGAACCACTGCGCTAGCTAGTAGGTAGGGACAGTGGGAATCTCGTTCATCCATTCATGTGCGTCACTAATTAGATGATGAGGCATTTGGCTATTTTAAGGGGGCCATGGTTACTCTCGCCATTTTCTCGCGCTCCATCGAATGTCATCACTATGTCATTCTGAGGGCATGGGCGACCATTAGATTCACATTCCACGGAGCCCCCCACTTGGTGTGGCACCCCTGAAATGCCGGACATTTTTATTCAAACCCCCGTCAGTCAACCGCCTGTGTTATCCCCATTTGCCCGCGTGACTGACCGGGTTGTGTCTGAGCGCAACCAAGAACTGGAGCTAACTCTGCACGGCCATTCGGGTGAGTTTAACGTCTCCCGTCGACGAGGGGCCACCACCCTTTCCTCACCCATGGCGCTGTCATGTCAGACAGGTAACGGAACGCAACCTTCATCATGGTCACCTGCCCGCTGTCAGCACGAGAGGGGTGTTTTGTCGCTACCACCGCACTTTCTCGAAGTGAATTTTTCACACCATCCATAGATTAGACATTGCATAGAGAATGAAGAACGGCCCTAAGGATGCCTTCCCCTATCCAGCACTCCACCTGACCCAGGTTGGCAGCAACAGTGGTTCATCCGGGGTTTTCACGCTTCCATATCATTGTTTTGTTCGGGTGTTTCACACAATCACATTGATATATTCCTAGGCTATTAGTTAATATGCTTTCCCTTTCGATTTTCAAACTCTATCATTAGCTTACATATCATATTTCTAGCTATACTTGTGTTTGGTTAATATCTTACCATTAGCTTCCGCTTTTTCTTTTAAGCTATACTTGTGTTGCTCTTCACATCTCCCAGGGCATGTAGGCCATTGGGAGGGGTCGTTCCAAGCAATCTATTAGTCTTAGTGATCTTGACTCTCTCCACCAGGGGGGACCCCTGGCGGTTCATGAGTCTAGTCCACGTTTCTACAACATCTGTTTTAATAAAGCAATTTCCAGTCCGACAGGTACAATTAACAATTTTATTATACAGAAACAAGGGTTATACACAGATTAACAAATGTAGTAATTCGGATTCTGTTCTCTCCCTGGTTGGGTATGGAGCAGGGAGAGTTTACTTCTCAGTCCTTTACCGGGCCCCCTTTGGGTTCCGGTTCTCCTTTATCCTCTTCCTGAAGATCGCCAACATATCCAGGGTGTACAGCAGGGCCCTCCTGCTGAAGAGCCTCGCCAGAGTCTTTCTCCTGCTGGTTGGGATCCCCATCTCTTTGAGGAGAGCATCATTTGGTTTGTGCCATTTGCCCTTGCCCCCCACTGGGAAGCCTTCTGCTTTTACTTGTTCTACCTCTGGCCACCTCTCTCTGACCCTTCTTGCAAATGGGGTGTATTTCTCTTTTTTGACCTGTGCTGCTTCCGCCAGACTCATTCCGGAGGTCTCATATTTCACCACTACGTCTAGGATATAGGCTTCCCTCCCTTTGATGGCTATGAGGTCAGGCACCCCTACTCTCCCTTCGCTCATCAGCCTGGTCTATCTCACCACTCTCCATTCCCTCTTCTCTAGCTCTGTCTTGAGCAGGACACAGATTTTATTGTGTCTCTTCATCCTTGCCTTCTTCAGTATTTTGCATTTGCATGTGAGGTGTTTTTGCGTTTCAATATTCATTCTACATAGTCTGCATAGTTTTTGGACCATGCTTACTCTTTGACCCCTTCTCTGGAACTCTCTTGTTGGGAATGAGTTTGTCCTCAGCTTAAGGGCCCTGATGAATTGTGAGTTTGACATGTGGTTGCTGATTGGGTCCCTTATCCAGTGGTTGCTCGTTGGGTCGTTTTTAAACATGTGTATACCGTCCCCTTGGGTGGGGAGGGCCGCCCATCTATCAAATTGTATCCCCCTCCAGTTAAACTTGTGTTTCTGGAAAATGGGGTTGCTGGAGCTTCCTCCTTCTGGGTTTGACGTTGAGGGATCTGGTTCCCCCGCCCTGTCTCCTGGTCCCTGCCTTTTCTTTTTGACCTGCTTGGATGTGTGTTTGGACTGGGAAGACTTCCCTTTTGTTGTCCCTTTCCCCTCCCCAGCTCCCTCACTCCGTTTAGCCACCAAATTGAATCTGCGTATGGTCGGCCTGTTCAACCCTCTGGCCCATGCTACCAGTCTGTCGTGCGTCTTTAGTGGGACAGTCTTCCTTGTCATCACCCTAGTGGTCTCGTCACTAGACTCTGTTAGGGTGGCTATTCTGTTGGCCTGTATGGCCGGTATCTGTTGGGCCAGTTTGATAATCCCTAGACCACCGCTCCTAGTTCTAGCGTACAGTAACCCATTGGAGACAGTCTCACTAAGGTGGAGCCAACTTCGGACAGCCACCCTTATCTTCCTGTCACACTCTTCCAACACCTTCTTGGCTACCATCCCGTTGTCGGCTGTGTAGGTTACCTTGGGGATGCCGTAAACTCTGAGCAGTTCGAGTTTTTGGTAAGGTTTAAGCGTTGTTTTGGAGAGTTTGTCGATCACTTCGGTCATCATTTGGACTGGGTCAGGGACCACTAGGCCCTTCCACGGGTTGATGCCCACCCCCAGGTACTTCTCTGACTCGCCCCTGCCTATGAGGTGGAGGTCGACCCCCTTTATTTTCCATGCCGGTCTTGTGTTAATCTCGTAACCCCTGGACGAACCTTCGATGAGGAAGCCGTGGCATTTCTTTATGTTTATTTCTAGGCCTGTTTGGTCACAGAATTTTTCCAATATGGACAGGTTGTCCCTCATGCCTTCCCAGGAGGAGCTGAGGACTGCCACATCATCTGCAAAGGCCAAGGAGGAGATGTCCTTGCCGCCACATTTGAATCCTACCCCCTGTTCCTCCAGCTTACAGAGGAGGGGGTCTATAGCCAAATTGAAGAGTAGAGGGGAGAGGGGGTCCCCCTGTTTGACTCCTATTTTGAGACATATCTTCCCAGTGTCCTTGGTGGACGTTTTAATGGTCGTGGTGCACCTTTCGTATGCTGACTCGAAGAAGTCTAGGAAGAGGGTGTCTACCCCCCTGGCTGTTAGTACCTCGCGGATGTGTTTGTGGGAGACAGAGTCGAAGGCCTTTGCAAAGTCTATTAGAACTACTGCTATGTTTTTCCTCTCTCGTTTGGCCATCTTGACCATGCCGTCTAGCAGCATAAGATTCTCTGAGCAGCCGGGTGCCATTATAAACCCTCTCTGTCTGGGGTTTAGGTCGCAGGCCTTCTCCAGCCTCTTATTCATTATACCGGAAAGCAGTCTTTGGACTACTGGACCTATTGTGATGGGCCTCCACTGTGCTATGTCCTTCATCTTCTCCCTGTCGCTGGTTTTGGGGATTAGGGTGGTCCTATTTTCTTTAAGGATTTTGGGGATTTTACCCAGTATTAGGATTTTATTGAACAGATAGGCTAATTTCTTGCCATCCTTATCCCATGTCCCTATCTGCTCTTTGGTGACCCCATCTGGCCCCGGCGCTGTGCCACCTTTTAGCTTCTTAATGGTGGCCCTTACTTCTTCCTTGCTGACTGGCTGTTCCAAGAGGGAGTTGTCACATCCCGCGAATGGTTTGAATTGTCCTAGGCCCTTGAACTTGTCATCGGCTTCCCATTTGTCTCTATAAGCTTTTTCTACCATCGAAGGCGCCAGGGAGCATTTCAGTTTTTCCACCCCAGAAAAGATCAAATCTGCCAGCCCCCCTCTGTCTTTTGCATACATGCTCTGGAGCTTTTTGTTGCGATTTGTCACTCTGACCACTCGCTGGGGTCGTGTTGCCCCTCTTGGAGTGCTCGTTTTGGGGCTGATTTCCTTGAATAATCTCCTTAAATATCTGCCAATCTCACTACAGGACGGGTCCTCGGATAGCTTACTAAGGGGTATGGGAGGTTTCTTTGTGGCCCCTGCCATGTTCTTGATGAGTATGGACCTAGCTAGGTTTGGGGGAGGGGGTCTGGTCTCTTCCTCTCCTAGGCCGTCTATCATCTCTTGCCAGGAGGATTTACTCACCAGATTGGTTTTAATTTCCTCCCTGACCCTCCTCATTTTTTGGATTTTATATCTGATCTGATCCTTGGTGAACATGGGTAACATTCTGACTGCCTTGTTGTAGAATCCAGGGGTATTGTCTCTCTGGTCTAAGATGGAGTTTAGGGTCTTTACCTTGTTGGGAGACCATTTCATCCTGGCTTTTTTGTTTGGGCTTGTCTGGGGTGGTGTTGGAGGCCCTGTGGCCTCCCTTACTTGCGTTCCCTGATTTTCTGTAAGAGCTTTCTTGGGGCTACTAGCTGCATCAATTTGTGATCTATCTAGAGAGGGGTGTGACCTCCTTCGGTGGTTAATCAGACCTGCCTTTGTGGAGAAGCTCCTGTCACATGTGTTGCATTTTGCTGTCCCTTTCTTGGGGGGGGCTATTTTAGTAGTCCTACACTTGGCTGCGTGACAGGCAATAGCCCTCAGGTTTGGGCCCAATTTGGAGCAGTGTCTGCAAGCGTAAGTAATGTTTCTGGTTCCATGCTTCAAGGCAAGGTGGTTGCGAGCCGCGTGGGCATTGGGCAGGAAAATCCTGTAGAGTCGGCACGCGTGTCTCTCAAAGGGCAGTCTTAGGCCCACTTTCACTGACTTGCCCAGGCCTCTGACCCTCTGACCTTTCCTGATCTTTGGGATAGCTGTCTTTATTTCGCTCATGAAGAAGATCGGTTTGCTTGAGAAGCTGGGTAGGAAGAGTTTCTTTCTGAGACGGTCAATACTTTTTGCCCTTCCTGTAGGTGACTGTGTCTGGAATGTTGGGGTTGTCTCGTGGGGTGTAGTTGCCCCTTCTACTGCTATATTACGCCTCCTTCTTCTGGGTGTTGAATTGTTCCTCGACCTCTTGATCCTATCGTTCGTCCCTACGCCCAGTGGCGTGCCGAGTCTGGAGCTGTGTCGTCCCCCTGGTGCTGAGCGACTCATGGCCCTTTCTTCGCTCATCTTGCGGGTTTCAGGGAGAGGGTCTAGCACCCTTACCTCCCTGAATACAAGCTTTCTCTTGTGTTTCCTTAGCTCTGGTGATAGTCTGGACCCCTACCGGTCCCTGGTTCCGGCGAATCTAGGCCTTGTGTTGTGGTACCTCTTACTGGGAGCCTTTCTCACTGTGAAACCTGTAAGACACAAAGACGGGCCATAAATAAGACTATTCTATTGTTGATGGTTGCCCAGCGTTCTCTTCAGGTCGCCCTGTGGGGGGACTGTGTAATGTGTTAATTAGTATCCGCTCCCTGCCCGTTCCTGCGATTGACAACTGGTTAGATGAATGGGTCTGCACCCGTTCATAATTTTCCACTGGTGGGGGAAATCCATCCACAGACAACACCGTGGATCGACCCCCCAAGTGGTCTCAGACTATGTTCCTGTTCTATTTTAGATGATACCTTGACTCTTTCTATCGTTGTGGCCTATCCTGATTTTGCGTGCTCCTTCCCAGACTCGGCGTTTCACTATCTTCACCCTATCTTTTTGTTTGATCTGCCGCAAACAGCCCGCATAAATAAGGTGACACCAATAGACAAGTTTGAACATAGGAACTTTATTAGGAATAACACATGCCTTTTGATGAACTAGCACTTGGCTTACGTAAAGAGTTTTGGTTGAGGGTTCTCATAAGAGACTCCACCTGTGGGCTCTAATGGCCCCCAGATTCATGGGTCTGAGCCATTTGAGGTTCTCGTGGGCCTCTACCCATCTGTCATCTTCGACCCCTATTGCTTCCAACACGTCGGCCGCGCTCAGCAGCACCACGGTGCCGATCTCGGCAAGGGCAGCGCCGAACGTTGTAATGTTTTCCAGCCATGGGTTGAAAATCCTAAAATGTCTGGCTGGCTCTTCTAGCCTGGCTCTTGTCCTCATGGCTGCCTCGTTGCCCTCTCCTCTGGGCGGGTTGGTGGCTATCCCCACCATGATGGCCCTCCTGTTCTTCCTCATGATGAGGTCTATTTTGACCGGGCCACCCTCCGTTATCATCGGTTTGTTGATCTCGAAGTATTCCCATTGTTGGATGATTGCTTCCCCCATGAAGCACCCAATTGCCAATTGTTTGTAAGTGGCGTCTCTTCCCGCTGTCCTCAGGTCCCTCGCCAGCTCTCTGATTCTCGCCTCCTGCTGGAGGTGCCACCTTCCCCTTATGACCCTCCTGTTGTCAGCCATTATGGTACCTGCAACATAGGTAAGTGATACATATATAGACGGATTAAATGTACGTATTATTAGGATTGTTTTCTTATGTTCGAATAACAAAGTTCTTGGGCTGAAAGTACGCCGGGCCCCCACTCTCCCCCTCACGTCCCCACCCTCCAGGGTCCCCCGTTTCTATTCTCACCTCTCTTTATAGCACACAGATGTCGTGCACATCCCCCATTGTCCACACCTCTTTCATTTCTTCCTCCATTTCCTCCTCCCCAACCCCCAGCAACATTAGGAACGCGCATAGGCACCAGGCCGTTAAAGTTCTGTCCTCTTTGGGAACTGGGACCGCCACATAGTAAACGAGTTCGATCTCTGGCATGTCCCAGCTCGCCATTGCCTCGGCGATAAGGTCCAACTCGATTTCCGCCTGGTGCTTTGCCTCTAGCTGCTCTTCCTCGCTTTCTCCGCATCCTGGGATCATTTTAATCAGGAAGGAAGATGTCCCTATGGACATCCAGAGGGGAAAGTTTCTCCTAATGCCGTCCCTGCAGGTGATCCCCATCTCGCTTAGGAAGAATCTACAGCCCTTCCTGTAGGCCGCGTTCATGAAGGCTAGTTTTGCCTTTTCTCCTCTTCTTCTCTCTCTTGCCTCCCTGAGCCTTCTCGCCCTCGCGTCTGCCCTCCTCCTCTGTCTTCGGCTTCTCCCGCTCATGCTTGCCCCAACAGTCCTATGCACAGAAAGTAGACATGGGGAATGGTTAGTAGGGTGTCTATCTACTCTTTGTCTATCTCCTCTTGTTGTGTTAGTGCTTGCAGCGAGGTGGATGAGGGAAGCTGCACCGTTGAGAATCCCTGCCCTCCCAGCACCCTCCGAGGAGGGACACATGAGATGGGCGAGGGCACCGATGTGCCTACCCCCGCAGCGGTTAGAGACAATGAGGCGGTCGGCCCCCTCCCGCCCAGTGCCATTTTCGATTCCGTGGGTAGGTGGGGGCTAAGCCGGATCACCGCTCTGGTTTGCTACTAAGAGGCAGAGCCAGACAACACTCGTGTGATGCAGATCCTCCCAGCATCTTGATGGCTCCGCAGCCATCGCACCCCCTCGCTTACATCTAGATCTCTCAGCTGGACTGCATTTTAGCCCCTGCATTCCCATGGGCTAACCGTGTTCTTTCGTCTGATTGCCACCTCTGTATTCCCCTCTATTGAGATACAACTTTGATTACCGGGCAAGGCCCGGATTTACTCAGTGAACGTGTGGTGTTAGGAATATTGAATGGGTACTGCTTCATCAATTCATGCTAAAGATAAATTGCCATACATAAAATATCATCACTTATCAACACACCCAAAATAATTTGCCAGACATTTCATTTGAGAATCTTTTATTGGGCTTCTTCTTGTTTGTCTGAAGGGGTTTGACCCCCCTCCTTTCAGACCCACAGGCCAAAGGAACCGTTCATCCGAACACTGGCGAAGCCAGCCGATGAGGGCCCTTTGAGGTGGGTCTTATTTGCCATTCGGTCAGTTTGGACTCCAGTTCTGCTTGTGTGTGTTGAGGGTTGGCCCCCCGGTCTTCGCACTCTTTTCTCGTTTTATGGGGTCAAGTCAGCGGGGGTTTTCGCTGGTATGTCCTCCCATCATCTTGTTCTCCTGCTCTTTGGTCCCAGAACTCGAGTTATGTGTTATGTGTTGGAGGAATCCCTCCAGTCTTCATCTTCTTGTTCTGCCTTGTGAGGCTAAGGTTTCCGCTGGTATGTCATTCATTCTTCTTTCATTTCTGCATTTTGTCTCAAACTTCTTGGTATTTGAGATTGTATTTATTGGGCGTTCATTCTTGGTAGTTGGGCAGTAATCATCATCTCAACATGTCCTTTGGTAGATAGGCCCCTTGAGGTGACTGTCAGGCACTCGGCCTTGCCTGCGTTTTATCCTGGGCAGTATCGGAGAGAGTCATGGTTCATTCTCACTGTTGTGAGTCGTCCCTTTTGTCTGAGTTCCCATTCGGAGTCGGCCTGGGTTGTAGTGCCTGAAGTTCCTGTAACGGTTAAGGAGTGTGCTCTCCTTTCCCCCACTCCAGGGTTTCTTGAGTCCCACACTGGTCGTCTCCAGCGTGTTGGCCTCTCCTCTTTGCCCGTGATCAGCTGATCACCCATCTGTGGGCTTGTCACGTACCCCAGGACAACCTCGTTGACCTCTAGGGTTCCTATGTTTGCATGCACTTGTCCCAGATCGCCCCTCAGCGACCTCTAGGGTACCGTCCTCTTGAACTTCAGTACTCACCCCAGGTCGCCCCTCGGCGGCCTACAGGGTTTCGCTCTTTGAAACTCATGCTCTCCCCAGGACGCCCCTCGGCGACCTCTAGGGTGTTTCTCTGATCTTCTTGCATCTCCATGGCACCATCCTCTTCTCCTCTGAAGGTGTCTCTTGTCGATGGCTCCTCCGGTCCTCTCCATGGCACCATCTTCTTCTTCGCTGGTGGGTGTTCCTCCTTGATGTCCTCCGGTGAGTCTCTCGATCTTCTCTTCTTTAGGTCTCTGCCATCCTTCTCTCCCCTCGCCACCTTTTCAAAAGGGGCGTATGACCCTTCACCAAACTCCGTTTCAATCCCAACAGACCTCTTTATTCTCCCCACACTTTTGATGTACTGAGACCACACACTTACTACACATGAGACAGGGTTAAACAGAACATCTTTTTATTTGGAACATAGGCAAACAAACATTAACATCAACATTAGTAACAGCACAAGCAAGCAAGCCAGCAGCAGTGTTAGACTCCTACATGCCTTTCAGAGTATCTTCCAGGAGGCTTTCCCCCCACCCCATATACATCTTCAGTTTGTCAAGGCCGAGACATATGTAATTGCCCTCCGGTAGTACCAGGGGGATGGGGACAGGATACTGCTTATCCTTAATCTTCCCTTCTTGCCTCAGCCGCTCTGCCATGCTCATGATTCTTTTTGATGCCAGGTTCATGGCCCTCGGAGCATCCCAATTCTCGCTTCTGTCTATTGGAATGACCTTTATGAATAGTGCTGACCACTCCAAGTGAATGACCATGTGGTATTTATCCTCGGGGACGACTGCCGAGAGACCCCCGTCCCTGGGGTACACCACCTCCTGGTCTTCCATGTATCCGTTGATTATGCCCAGTGCCGCCTCGACTCTCCATCTCAGTCGCTGCGGCACTTTATCGGGGATCTTTACCCCCTTCACCTCGTCTGTTGATTGTCTTCGCCTCGCCGCACCCGGGTTCATCAATCTTCTGTCCCCGTACTTTCGTCGTATTGGCGCCATTCTCTAGTCTGTGAAAGCAAGCAATCATTCATACAGGGTTGGCAGGGTAGCTAGCTGGGATACATTCATGTCAGCAGCGTAATGCACATGCAGGCCAGGCAAAGTATGAGTCGTGCTACTTTGCAAGTGTTGTATCATTCTTTATTGGGACAAATGACACATAGGGGTTTTGGGAGTTAGTTTTATTGCTCTCCCAGGCTTTGGTTCGGCTCCCCCATCGTGCCCAGGCCAGGCCAGGTCCGATTTGAAGTTCCATTGTAGGCTCTGCAGTGCTGCTCAGGCTGACTGGGTTTCTCGGCCTCGCTCATTGGGGCTATAGTTAGAGGCTGACTCACTGGCGGGGGAACCGTCCACCCGAACACCGACTATGTCGGCCGGCGGGGGCCCCCCAAGGTGAGTTTTGTTTACCAATCGGTCAGCTCGACCATGACCACAGGGAGGCATTCCTTTGGCTGGCCCTACGAGACTTCTTGGACTGACGGGGCTACTCAGTTTTGCTTCAAGGGGACTGAGACTAGAGACAGACTCACTGGCGGGGGAACCGTCCACCCGAACACCGACTATGTCGGCCGGCGGGGGCCCCCCAAGGTGAGTTATGTTTACCAATCGGTCAGCTCGACCATGACCACAGGGAGGCAATTCTTTGACTGGCCCTACAAGACTTCTTGGACAGACGGGGCTACTCGGTTTTGCTTCAAGGGACTGAGACTAGAGGCAGACCCGCAGGTGGGGGAACCGTCCACCCGAACACCGACTAGGTCGGCCGGTGGGGGCCCCCCAAGGCAGGTTTTGTTTACCAATCGGTCAGGTCGACCATGACCACAGGGAGGCAATTCTTTGACTGGCCCTACAAGACTTCTTGGACAGACGGGGCTACTCGGTCTTGCTTCATGGGACTGAGACTAGAGGCAGACCCACAGGTGGGGGAACCTTCCACCCGAACACCGACTGGGCCGGTCGGTGGGGGCCCCCCATGGTGGGTTTTTGTTTTACCAATCGGTCAGCTCGACCATGACTACAGGGAGGCAATTCTTTGGCTGGCCCTACGAGGCTTCTTGGACAGACGGGGCTACTCGGTCTTGCTTCATGGGACTGAGACTAGAGGCAGACCCGCAGGAGGGGGAACCTTCCACCTGAACACCGACTGGGCCGGCCGGTAGGGGCCCCCCATGGCGGGTTTTGTTTGCCAATCGATCATTTTTGTTCCCCGTGGTGACTAGAGAACAGGCAGGACGTGGACCTGCCTGGATAATTATTACGAGCCACAGACGGAAACAGCCCACCCACAGGGAGCGAGCCGTTTTTTCTCGCTGGTGCTTTTGACTCTAGAACCACATTGATCCGGCCGAGAAAAGCTTCGGCTTCCCCTGGTCCGCACCAGTTCCAGGTCGGCTGCTAGGCGCCAGCCGTTTACACTTTGTTTAGGCGGGTGTTAACCTCGACCGCCTCATGCACCACTTTCAAGCCTCTTTCACTTGTCTTTCAAGGCTCCACTTTTGCGAGGTTGTCATCAGAAAGCTAGATTCTAGTAGGTTCAGGGAGCCCAGGTCTTCGCAGCTCGCCGGGGCCAGATGGTAGGGTGTTTTGCAGAAAGCGGGACCGTCTCATTTCCCATTTGTTGCTCTTCCGTGTGTTTATGATCGAGGTGAGCGGCCGGGATCGTTCGCGACCGCACCCCCCTCGACCCCTCTTTCACATTTCACGGCCTGTCATGTTCCTCTTTTGTGCTGGGGTTGAGCTCCACGCCAATCCGGCCGAAAAGATTGAGCCCAGCCCCGCTTCGCACCCCAGCCCGACCGACCCAGCCCTTAGAGCCAATCCTTATCCCGAAGTTACGGATCTGACTTGCCGACTTCCCTTACCCACCTTCGTCTAACATGCCAGAGGCTGTTCACCTTGGAGACCTGCTGCGGATATGGGTACGGCCTGGCGCGAGATTTACACCTTCTCCCCCGGATTTTCAAGGGCCAGCGAGAGCTCACCGGACGCCGCCGGAACCGCGACGCTTTCCAGAGCACGATAGGAGCAGTGGTATTTCACCGGCGGCTGAAGCCTCCCACTTATTCTATACCTCTCATGTCTGTTCACAGTGCCAGACTAGAGTCAAGCTCAACAGGGTCTTCTGTCCCCGCTGATTCTGGCAAGGCCGTTCCCTTGGCTGTGGTTTCGCTAGCTCAGTGATTCCCAACCAGGGGTATGTGTACCCCTAGGGGTACTTGAGCAGCTTGCAGGGGGTACTTGGAATGATTGGGGAATACAATTTACTTCCAAAATGATAAATAAATATATATATATTCCAAGTAATTTCATAGCCCATTGTTAAAATGTGATGTGTGTGCCGCAACTAGTTCTGCTGGCACGTGTCAACTGCTACACTGTTCTGCTACTGATAATGGCAAAAAACAACAACTAAAAAGCCCAAACACCGGCAGTTCAGTGAAACATATATTTTGTATAGATTTACTTGTATGTAATCATGAACACGCATGAGTGAGGGGTACTAGTGTCATGGAAAAACAGCTCAAGGGGTACATAACACAAAAAAGGTTGAGAACCACTGCGCTAGCTAGTAGGTAGGGACAGTGGGAATCTCGTTCATCCATTCATGTGCGTCACTAATTAGATGATGAGGCATTTGGCTACCTTAAGAGAGTGATAGTTACTCTGGCCGTTTACCCGCACTTTATTCAATTTCTTCACTTTGACATTTAAAGAACTGGGCAGAAATCACATTCCTCTGGTCCCCACCAGTTCTAAGTCAGCTGCGAGGCACCAGCCGAGGCGACGTGCTGGGACCGCATCATTACTGGGATAACTGCTTGTACTAGGGTTGCATTTTTTGTCAGGCGAAGGTGTGTTGCTTGACGAGGCGAGGATGTTGCTCCACTTTCTGCGGTCCCCGAGTTTCGGTTGCCAATAGCTGTGAAGATACGTTTTGCATTTGTGTCCACTTATGGCCATAATCTATGTGGTTGCAAGACCTGCTGTTACGGCCTTGGTCAGAGCCTGGCCTTGGGTTTGGTCTGTGTTGCATTCTCTCACCTCTGTCTCTATTCCAGACACGCCCCCCCCCCCCCTCTGATTGACTGATTACTTTGTGGAGCCCTCACCTGGAGCTGGTTCCAATCAAGCCAGCATAAGAAGCCAGGGAGACTCCAGTGCTGTGCCTTCTGCCACTTCGACAGCCAGCACTTGCTCCGTGTGCACACTTGAGACTGCAGCTCTTTGTTGTTAGCTCGTCTGCTGTCTCTTCTTTTTGCTCTCAGCTTGATATTGATCATTATCTTGATTGGCCTTTTCCTGTTAATACCTGTGTTCTTAGAGGCCTGTTGATAGACCGGGTATTGACTCTGTAGCTGGTTTTCTGGCCTATTCCCACTAGCTACTGTTGCTGTATTTTTTGACCCTGGGTTTGATTCCAGTTTTGTTTTCTTTTTGTTTTATTAACTAACTCAGGAAGCCCTGTAGGGGTGTGCTGCCCTTTATTTTCATCCCCCCTTTTCTCCTGTTTTTTGTAGGCTAGGGAGGGTAGAATTGTGTTTTTGTTTCAGTGTAGTTTGCTTTCTTTTCCATGTAAAATTGTTGGGCTTTTGGCCATCCTGAAGCTAGGTTTGAAGCTACCAGTAGCTACAGAATGTAGCTACTGCCACAAGCTTGGTCATGTGATTCAGGACTGTTTTACATTGAAACGCAAGCAGCAGCCCCTGCGGCCACCACCACCAAAAGGTGTTAGCCTGGTTAAAACTGTCTCATCTGTCTCCCAGGTCACGCCTCACAAGCCATTGGAGGGGCCTGATGAATGTTTTAAGCCTTTCATTTTTGACGGATTTGTGTCTTTGACAGGAAAAACTGAGGATCAGCAGCCTGTCAAGATTTTGAGAGACACTGGTGGGTCACAGTCCTTTATCCTGTCTGATGTTCTGCCCTTGAATAAATACTCTTCTTGTAATGCCAGCACTATAGTCCAAGGCATTGAGATGGGGTTTGTGCCTACTCCCCTCCACCGTGTGCATGTACAGTCAAAGCTGGTCTCCGGACTATTCACTGTGGCAGCCCGTTCCTCATTTCCCATCAGAGGAGTTGACTTTATAATGGGGAATGATATTGCAGGAGGTAAGGTGAGGCCGGTCCCTGAGATGGTGGACGTTCCAGATTTTAATTCAAAAACTGACGTCTCACATACTTGCCCTGATGTGTTCTCTACCAGTGTCCTCACCAGAGCTCAAACTCGTAAGCAAAAGGAGGAAATGGATGGTGCGGACCTTGCCGACTCTGTGTTCGCCTCTGCTTTTGTGGAGGATAAACTGCCGCCTGCTGTTGACCCTCCCACAGAGGTGCCTTCTCTGGGTGAATCCAGCCCTGCCATGGAAGCGGTTCAGTCCATCATGCAGCTGCCTGTAACTCGTGAGTCTCTTAACGCACAACAAGCTGACATTTCTCTCACAAAATGCTACGCTAATGCTGCTAAAGTAGCAGATAAAAAGTGCAGGCTGCATTATTTCTATTTAAATGATGGAGTACTGATGCGCTCATGGGTTCCTTTAGCCAATCACGGTCTCGGTGAGACTGAAGAGGATTGGGATACAGAACAGAAAGAACAGCTGCTGTCAGAAAAATCATCACCTAAGACTAATGTCCTTGACTTTGTCACTCAGTGTCGTGAGCGTCTGCACCAAGCCGGTTCGCTAGCCAGAGACGCCCTCTCTTCTTCCCAGGAGAACATGAAGAAACGGTTTGATAGAAAGGCAGTGGAACGTAGCTTTCAGCCTGGAGACAAAGTGCTAGTTCTTCTGCCCATGCCTGGCTCAGCACTCACTGCCCGTTTCTCTGGTCCCTATGTGGTCAAAAACAAATTGACTAACACAAACTACATCATTCACACTCCTGAACGAAAACGCAAGACACGTCTTTGTCATGTTAACATGCTAAAGCTGTTTCATTCTAGAGAAGCCGTGGGGGACAAACCAGCAGAGTCGGAGCCCGCTACTGCTTCCATCTCTCTGACGTCTAGGCTGGTTGCGTCTTCAGATGAGGATGGTTTGAAGCCCCGTGATGACACCCAGCAGAGTGGGAGGCTGCCAAACTCTAAACTGGACACTCATCTGCCTCATCTGTCTGATGTTCAGAAAGAGAACATGGTAGCGGATGATCTGTCCCGACAGTGGGCGTGACAGTTAAAGTTACGTAACCTTTTGTAAATTGAACGTGTAATATTAATTATGTTTTTGATTTTGGATCTATTTACTATATGTAAATTCTTATGTGAGGGGGTGTTACGGCCTTGGTCAGAGCCTGGCCTTGGGTTTGGTCTGTGTTGCATTCTCTCACCTCTGTCTCTATTCCAGACACGCCCCCTGATGGAGAACGATTTGGCATTCCTCTGAGCATAGACAGTGACAGAGGGACCCCATTCACCGCAAAGATTACACAAACACTGTGTAAAGTGCTGGGGATAGATTGGAAATTACACATACCATACAATCCCACCTCATCTGCTCAAGTTGAAAATTCAGTAGACTCAATCTATCTGTTATTCTGGCCCTGCAAAGAGAGCACTGTGGCAAGGTGACAGGACACAGTGCAGGGCACAGTGTGCGATCGAGAGGAGCTGCAAATGTATGGTACAAGTTATCTAAATATGACGTCTATCTGTGTATGTACACAGGTCATCTAACTATGAAATATGTCTGTGTCATAACTATATGTAACTAAAATGGAAATGTATATGAATATATTAATAACTAGTGATTGTCCAAATAAAGGCTAATGTGGAAATATGTCTGTGTCATAACTATATGTAACTAAAATGGAAATGTATATGAATATATTAATAACTAGTGATTGTCCAAATAAAGGCTAATGTGATGTAAATTTTCTCCATCACCACCCCCCCCCCCCCCTCTCTGATTGACTGATTACTTTGTGGAGCCCTCACCTGGAGCTGGTTCCAATCAAGCCAGCATAAGAAGCCAGGGAGACTCCAGTGCTGTGCCTTCTGCCACTTCGACAGCCAGCACTTGCTCCGTGTGCACACTTGAGACTGCAGCTCTTTGTTGTTAGCTCGTCTGCTGTCTCTTCTTTTTGCTCTCAGCTTGATATTGATCATTATCTTGATTGGCCTTTTCCTGTTAATACCTGTGTTCTTAGATGCCTGTTGATAGACTGGGTATTGACTCTGTAGCTGGTTTTCTGGCCTATTCCCACTAGCTACTGTTGCTGTATTTTTTGACCCTGGGTTTGATTCCAGTTTTGTTTTCTTTTTTAACTAACTCAGGAAGCCCTGTAGGGGTGTGCTGCCCTTTTTTTCATCCCCCCTTTTCTCCTGTTTTTTGTAGGCTAGGGAGGGTAGAATTGTGTTTTTGTTTCAGTGTAGTTTGCTTTCTTTTCCATGTAAAATTGTTGGGCTTTTGGCCATCCTGAAGCTACTGGCTTCCTGTGCTTTAACTTTTGTTTGAAATAAACCCTTGTTTGATAATTTTCAACCCAGCTCATCTCTTTTTGTTCCTAGACCTTTTATGTTACACCTGTTTGCCCTAGACTTTATCAGGGTCGTAACACCTGCATCTGACAGTTTCTGAACCATGGTACTGCGGAGGCAGTGGTTAGTGTATCTCTGCTGCTTTCCTGCTTGGTGGCATAATCTGGTCAACATTGTGGTGAGGTGATTTATGCCCATTGGCTCTCGCGTATACTTGCAACACAGCAAATTAGATTTTTAGTAGCTATCCTAATCTAGCAATCACCTTAATATGCACTATGCCTGATTTACTTACCAAACATTGTCGACGCCGATGCTAACGTTTCTTCTTGGGTGAAGATAAAAGGCTGGTGCGTCCGAGGGCAAGTAGGAGAGATATTTCTCTAAAGATGAGGATCTCCAGAGGATCTCCAAGCTGTTCAAACATGTGCTTTCTTCATTCTTCGCCTGTGGGTCATTGTGATTCATTGTGTTCATTGAAGGTCAGTGTTGCATACTTTAGTCCATTTTCGTCTCTTTTGGTGGTGAATGATGTGGGTTTGAGCTGCCTGTTGCTCTCATTTCCCCTGCGCCCAAAGTGAAGTTGAACGTCAAACCATACTTTGTTTACTAGTCCCTCCGGTGTGTTGGGATCCAGTGCTTTCTTGATAGCTTTGAAATCATCTTCTGATATCGACGTCTGATGGACTGTCATATCGAGTCCCTTTTTTGTCAGCGTTTTCACAATGCCAGTGAATACATTGTTGCATGTTGTAAACTCAGTGTCTTTGAGGAGACACCAGGAGAGGCTGAGCGGTGGGTCGTTAATGTATTGGTTGAGACCATGGATGTATTAGAAGAACTGGATAGGGGACGTGCACACCCATGCATTCGGAGGGAGGTTGCTCATTGGCGCATGATGCCAACATGGGGGGGGGGGTTTCTTCCGGGTTTTACTTCCTGACCATGTAGCCCAAGGCGAAGTGCGCATGTGTGCCATGATGTATTCCATGACGTCTCCCACCGAAGATGCGCGTTCATGAGACAGCCAGAGACAGCCAAGTTGAAAGAGCAGCCATTGTTGAAATGCGGTAGGTTTCTTGACATTTCTGCATTCAATATCATTACTAATTGATAACTAATTCACTTCGGACAACTTTAGAGCAGCTTAGAGGTGGTTAGCCGTGCGGTTGCAGATTTTAATTAGACAGTATTAGGGGTTTATATGCATAATGAACACATCTTTATTGCTGTTGGAATTGTATGTCAAACGGCTAACAGGTCTGCATGGAAATTTAACGTTAGCATAATAGGCTACAATGAGCTCGTTTACATTAACGTGAGTAATGACATTTTTGTTTCCTCAGGGGGTGGCTGACGACGGAGAGAAGACGGCCAGAGCCTATGGGTCAGGATTGATCGGAGGATTTTGTTGTTTATTGTCATAAATAAACTTGAAAGATATAGCTTTCAAAGATATCAGTCTCATCACCATCGCTCTCATGTTGTTTTTTCTCTAATCTCAAAATTGTTCAATTGACACATGACCTGTGTGGTAAAAGTCCATAGTAGCTTCTACCTGTTGAGTGGTCATTATGATTTGGTGCTATATAAATATAGATTGATTGAGTTGTTGACATCACATTAATATACTGGGATCTAGTGAGCCGACTAAAATGTGCTAATTGTTTTTACCCAGTGCTTTTTAATCGTTAGATGCCAGTTTTATTGTGATTGAGATTGATGCTATGTCAATGATAGTCCAAGGACGTCCCAAACAAACACCTGGTGTCAGACCCCACCCAGACCCATAGATTCTGGACTGGACATGGCCCCTGCTTGGCCAGCCTTCACAAGTGGGGCAGCAGCCCAAGCCCACTGTGTGCTTGTGGAGAGCAGCAGACAATGCAACACATCATGGAAGCTTGCCCTCTACAAAGACTTGAAGGAGGATTAGTCACCCTCCATATGAGTGAAATTAACTCCATCACCCAGAAAGAGCCCAGTGCTGTCAAACATTATGCGAGGATGATGTACCACGCTCCCACCAAAATCCCGAACAAAAGCACCCATCACACTGTTCACCCATATTCTGGTTTTGTTGATCTTCCCCGGCTTAGCAGCATTCCTCCACCAGCGTCTTTGGGTCATCGCTGACAGGATGATCTTCATCCTTGGAAAGCATCGGTGGAGGTGCTGCAGGTCCAGCTTCATCGCTGTGACAGGCCCCACACCTTTGATGTTACCCAAGTCGTTGCTGCCGCAGTGAATTAGCAGGACATCCGGGGCTGTTCTTCCTCCAAGGATCTTGTAGAAAACTCCATCCCACTTCAGTCCACCCCTGCCAAACCACTGGACCTGAGCATCCAGTCCAAGGTCCGTACCCATGGTCTGCCTCGCTCTCTCTTCTCCACGCCGGATGTAGCTGCTGCCAATCAGCCATACTTTTGGTTCTGTGGATTAAAAATCAGAATCAGCTTTATTAGCCAAGTACTCACATACAGAAAAAAACATATGCACAAGTTAAAACAGACAAGAAAGGTCCATTTAAACATTTTCAAACATTTACAGTAACTACAGTACTATAGAATAGGTGTGGTGTAAAGTGGATATTTTAAATATGTATATCTGATATTATTTGTGTGTGTGTGTGTGTGTGTGTGTGTGTGTGTGGCCTGCAGAAACCCTTCACATATCGCTGCTGCATATTGTTGGCAATGAACAAAAGAAGTTTGAAAATTAGTTTTGCAGGTATTTTGAGTGATTTGGGTACTTTTATCTCCGTAGTACATCATGGTGAATAATTATTGTCATAAAACAAAGAACAAAGGGTATTTATTTATTTTTTGTTGTTTTGGTGCAATGCCAGTGCCACTGTAGAAAATACAATGATAGATAGATAGATAGATAGATAGATCAACCCGTTCTCACTCCGAGTGGGTAGCATATTGACGCTTTGTCCCGTCCCTTGTGCGTCGCTTCTTACTAACATGGTACCCTTGAGCGACACATGAAACGACTTGGGCTTTCCGACTAAACTCAATGCAAACCCATGGAAGTAATCTTTGACGCTTATGGCAACTGCTCCCCCATTAGCCTAACTGCTCCCCCATTAGCCTAACTGCTCCCCCATTAGTCAACTGCTCCCCCATTAGGGTCTGGAGGAGCTAACCTCTCCCAGACCCTAACCCTAAACCTAACCTCTCCCACCCCCCATGCCTAAACCTAACCTCCCCCAGACCCTAACCTCTCCCACCCCCATGCCTAAACCAAACCTCCCCCAGACCCTAAACCTAACCTCTCCCACCCCCCACGCCTAAACCTAACCTCCCCCCAGACGCTAATGGGGGAGCAGTTGACTAATGGGGGAGCAGTTAGGCTAATGGGGGAGCAGTTGCCATAAGCGTCAAAGATGACTTCCATGGGTTTGCATTGAGTTTAGTCGGAAAGCCCAAGTCGTTTCATGGGTCGCTCAAGGGTACCATGTTAGTAACAAGTGGCGCATAAGGGACGGGACAGAGCGTCAATATGCTACGTGCTCGGTGTGAGAACGTGTTGGATAGATAGATAGATAGATAGGTAGATGTGTCTCACCTCCTCCTCTGGAGCCGGAGGGTCTGGGATGGGGATCTCGAGCAGCACCTGGAGGGAGGACAGGTCTCAGATGCTGAGAATGTCTTCCTGCCCGAGACACACAACACAAGGAGCACCAATACAGTCAGCCACTGAAGTGTGTCACATGAGATGACCCTACTGTGTGTGATGTCACACTGCAGACACTGACCTTGAGCAGAGCATCCAGCAGCATGAGCTTCAGTGGGATGGATTTGGAGAACAGATTCTCATTTACATTTAATGACAGCTAAAGACTCACTTTGTCGATGACTCTCCCTCGCTCTCCTCTGTGCCACAGTGGTAGCCATCACAAACTAGAAGATAATGAGAAAATACTTTAATACTTCAATTTGTGCTTGCCTGCCTTTTTCTCCATCATCTGTGTATACCTATTAATCTACAGTAGCCTAGCTGTGCAGATACAGATTTAAACATTTCATTGGCTAACGTTACTTTTAGGCCTACCACATCTGCAAGGACTCAATCTCATACTGTATGGAAACATTAGCCGACATTAATTCAACCTTTAAACAATCTAATGGAGAAATACAGTGTATGCTATGTAAAACTCAAAAGCCTGTGAGACATACAATCTAAATGTACCATTAAAAAAACCTTATTAGTAGCCTAGGTAGTTGATTGTTTTGACCATTGACTAAAACCAACCTGAACCTACAACCAAGGAGGTTGCAGAGGGAACATCTTTGCTAGCAGCTACAAAGTTGAAATCCACTAAAGATATAAGCCTTATATTTTTGTTTTGATTGGGATTTTCTGAACAATATAACCGACACTATGATTGCACCTTTTGTAGGCGACAGGATGAACAGAAAATCATACCTTTTCGGTTCGAAACAAGCTAAGCTTGAACGGAGCGAAGGACTCCGGGAGGACAGGCTCTGTTCTGTAGTGTCTACAGTACACTGGCCAATGACACTGATGGGCTGCAGGTGCACAACCATATATGGGCATATTGTACCCCTTTATAAAGTCGAACGTGCCCAGAGAAACCCTCTTTTCACTGCAAGATTTGTGCACGGAGATGCAAGATGCCGGCCTGTTCTGCAATCAACTGCACCAACCGATCGAAAGGAAAAGTTAATCTGTTCTGGTATGGTTTTCACGTAATGCGCAGTGTATTTATGTTGTATGTGGGCCTACATTTAACAATAAAACAAATTAGGCCAATGTTGCAGTAACATGTAGCCTACAGTAACGATAGCTAGCAGCTTCATGTTGTGGCCTTACAGTAGTTTTAGCATGGTAACGCTTTCCCCTATAGTTAGAATTATATCAAAGTAATAATTACCTTCTTGGTACAGTAGCCTGGCGTGGCTCAGGTGGTACAGCGGGCTGTCCACTAGTCCCTTTGGATAGAGGTGGTTCGATGTTCCTCCACCCAAATAGGGATGCAGCAGTTTCCGGTTTGAAGGTATACCGCGGTTGTTTCCCCAAAACAACGTGCCCAGGTCGCTTTGCAGAGTGCAGCTTACGCGGCCCCTCCCCCTTGCTGCATGCCTACCTAGACGCACAGTAGTGAGGAGCTGTGAGGAGCTGTCCCTGTGTGTTTACAACCGTGTGTGTGATAAGGCAGGAGAACGCAAGGACCCCCCTGAACTTTCCCCCATCTAAAAATGTCAGCTGTATGGGAATATTTCGGCTATTGTAAAAATACAGATGGCCAGGCCTAGGATGCCTAGGATGGCCAGGGCTTAGATCGGAGCACGACCCGTCGTAATTTGTCAAATTCAAGGTACATTAAAATGTTGTCTTGCTTCAACATACATCGCATCGCATAAACCATTTCCACCCGCAGGTTTGAGGAGTAGCTAACATAAACGTCAGATAAATACTCTCTATAGGCTAATGTTACCTACTGAGGCAGCTAACATGGCTAATTAGCTAGCTAACACCAGCTATCTTTCTCCTCTAACTAACATTAACAACACGTTAGTTGACTGAGCGAACGTCGCTGTACAGCAGGTCGTTATCAAAACATATTGCACTGAAGAGAAGTAACATTAGAAAATGACGAAAGACTCCTCCAATCTGGCAGTGGAAAATTATGCACAAACTTTGTGTGTGTGTGTGTGTGTGTGTGAGAGAGAGAGAGAGACAGGGACAGGGCTGTGTATGTATGTTTCCTGTGAGACAGAGTGGGGGTGTATGTGTGAGGAAACAATCATTATTTGTGTCCAGTGTTCACCCATTACAAAAGAGAAGCGTGTATTTGATTGTTATGTTTTAGTTTTACATCAAATTAATTAGATGAACTAAATCGTTTACATACTATATTACCAAAGCACACACATACTTGCCAGTTGTAATTGTCCTTGTTGTACTTGTACTTGTCATTACAGTTGGAGGTTACATTAACATGACTTTATTTCTTCTCAGTCCACAATTCAGCAAACTGTTAGAAAATAAAATAAATTTTGTTCATTGGCATTTTTTATGCCACATAAAGGTCCGCAATACCGTGATACCGTGAAACCGTGGTATTTTTGTCCAAGGTTATCATACCGTCAAAAAATCATACCGTTGCATCCCTAGTGGTGAGTAGGCCGCTAAGCTTTGCAAAGCGCGCTTGAGTAAAAAAAAAAGCTACTGAACAACCGAAATAGCCTATATTAACGTGACCACATCAGTCCTTTTTTCACAAGAACAGGTGAAGGACCTTGGTGCTGCCCCCATATTTTATCTCCCTGGCCCAAACTGTTTTTTCAATCTGGCATGATTAGAAAATAAGCCATTATCATCACAATATATGATCACTATTATGTGGCATTAGTGTGTTGGAAACTTAACTGTAGTTACAGTTAGGAAATAAACTATAGTTTCATGCAGTAATATAGTCACAGCTGGTATTCCAAGAACTGTTGTGCCCTATAATGTCGAACAAATAGCACCTTACACAAGAAATGTGAAATATTCAAACATTTAACAGTTGCCCACATCGGATCATGCCCTACATGTAGGCTACTACATGTAGGGCATACTATAGCCTACATGTAGGCTAGTTGCCAGTCATAAAAAAAGGCAACTTGTTTAATTCAATTCACAAGGATTCAAAATATCAATGTCAACTTAGTACTTGAATTCAACTCATTTGTTTTGGAAATATCAAAGACAATAGATAGTCACTGCAGGGGTGTGTGGAACTAAGAACTTAACTAACTAAACAAATACATCTGAAAATAATTAATATAAAAAACGTTGGACTGCATGTTTCTCTACAGTCTTCCGTTTGGTGACTTTGGGTCAACAATGTCAGGCGCAAAAGATGGAGGCCAACTCGTGACTCCAGGATATGTGAAAACCATTTTGAAGAGGCGTGTTTTGAACATATCAGCGGGTAGGGTGACCAGCGCAGCATTGGCATGCCTTTTTCCATGTTACACATATTGAGATGATGTTCCACATTTTGATTGGCTCTAGTTTTCTCTTGTTCTGGCTTTCTGATGTCTTTAGTCTTCTATGACAGACGATCATTCGGTTGGGGACTGTTGTTCATGACAAAACAAGACATTTGAGGATGTCATATTGGGAGTTGGGGGGGAGAATATCACAGTCTTTAACCATTGGTTACATTTTATAGATCAAACGCTTAATTGATTTGTCTAAAATAATACATTAATCGATAATGAAAAGAATCATTAGTTGTAGCCCTACTCAGAATTGGTAACGTATCCCACATTGTCTCACACAAACATACTGTTTGTCCCACATTTGGTTTGCTGGGATCTGGTCACCCTAGTGGGAGGAAGCGCCTGACATCAACAGCTGTCCCCACCATCTTCAACCACTTTGGTGCCCCTATGCTGGTCGATGGAACAACATCCCAGGAACAAATGGTGGGTATGGAGGTAAGTGATGATGCACGCACAGTTGCATGTGATCACACTTACGCACAGAGTGCTGAGGATGAGGTCGCCGATGATGTTGACAGCAACATCCTTGTGAGGCAGGGACTCCTGCCTCACAATGATGTAGCTGTCATATCCGATTCAGGCGAGGTAGACATTTTGGATGTAGTACAGGGAGAAGATATTTTAGATGCAGCAACATCCTACCATAGTGAGCACGGACGGATACGCAGTCAAAGAATCTCCCAAAACACTGAAGCGTCGGTCAACGGACAAACTGAATACTTGCAAAAAGAAGTTGATATTGGAGCAGCAGAAGTCCAGACGGCTAAAAATAAAAGTGTCCAGTTTGTCTGTGGTCATCAGTGAGCTGAAGCAGAAAACGCTCATTTCGACTGGCTGTGCAGAGATGTTGGAGACATCCTTTAGTGGAGTGTCAAAGGAAATCCTCACCAGAGTGGAGCAAGGAAGAAAGTCCAGAGTGTCAGAGGAATTGCGATCATTTGCTATGACTCTGCACTTCTATTCCGCCAAAGCCTATGCTTATGTGCGAAAGAGTTTCTCCGTGATTTTGCGCCACCCAGACACCATCCGGACCTGGTACAGCAACATCTCTGCAGATCCAGGATTCACAAAACATGCCTTTTCTCCTCTCGAGTTTCATGTGAAGGATAGGAAAAAGGATGGGAAGGAGACCCTGTGTGCCCTCATGATGGATGAAATGGCCATACGCAAGCACGTGGAATATTCTGCAGGGAAATTCCATGGCTATGTGGACCTTGGCTGTGGCACTGTCGATGATAGTTTAGCACCAGCCAAAGACGCCTTGGTCCTCATGGTTGTTGCCATCGATGAATCTTGGAAAATCCCTGTGGCCTACTTCCTCGTTGATGGATTGACTGGAGAAGAGCGTGCAAACATCATCAGTGAATGTCTTCAACGACTTCACGATGTTGGAGTCCATACAGTCTCCTTAACTCATTGAGTGCCAATGACGACTTTAGTCGTCAATTCGAATAGTAACGTAGAGTGCCAAAGACGACTAAAGTCGTCAATTGCGTTTTTTGACGGTGGGACGTGGATCAAAGCATCAGGCATCTCCTGTACAAATATGGGAGCTATTGAAGGTGTATAACCTATTTTCCGGACTCATTAGGTGGCGACAGTGCTCTCCAGATTACAGAAAGGTCCGGAAAACTGCAGCAAAAAGCCGTGATCAAAGAGAAGCCGATGCATGCTGCAGCCAGAGCCATATAGATTGCTCTGTCTGCAGCTGACGTCGGGCTGCGAACATCAGTCAATCCGCGCACACAACTGAGCTCCTCTGCCTCTGTCTGTCTGTCTGCATATAGTTTCTCCACACGATTACCCGCCAAAAAGGCAGCACCCGACGCCGAAGGGCCAAACCTATCCCTGCAGTCCCGTTTGGCATTTCCTTGTCGCGCTGGAAGCTGCCCGGGAGCCGCCCGGCGCAAAAACGGAGGCTCCGAAAATAGACTGGGTGCGTGTGGGGAGGAGTTTGCAGCTGAGGCGGGGAGAGGGGGGTGGGGCACGCAGGCTCCACAGAACTACACCACGTCACTACATCAGAAAATATTAGCTAGCGTCAGTGAATGTGCTTGAAATGCTGCATTTCACAAAAGGCTGAATATCTCAGCTTATAATTTGAAACCTGTCTTTTTGCTCAAAACAGCCTATCTTCTCCGGCTCATAACTAAAGAACGGAAAATGGGATCAATAAACTTTTTTTTGCAGATGATAGAAGAGAGTCTCCTCGTTCTTTGTGCGTGTTCGGTGTTTACATAGTAATATCACACAATATTCTGTGGGCCTCGAGAAATCACTGAAAACGCTCTGAAACTCTGGCACTGGGAGCTTCCGTTCTCCAAAAGTGGCTGGCACTCAATGAGTTAACATGCGATGGACCATCATGCCATTTTTCCATGTTGAGAGCCTTGGGAGCTGATTTGAATGTCCATGACATGAGGCCCTCCTTTCCACATCCTACAGATCCATCACAACTTGTCCACGTGGTTTTGGATGTATGCCACATGCTGAAGCTGCTCAGGAATGCGTTGGCTGCAGTAGGTACCTTTCAAAATGAAAGAGGAACAATAAAGTGGCAATACCTCGAGGAGCTGAACAAACTGCAGGAGATGGAAGGGCTGAGACTTGGAAACAAGCTCAAAATGGCACACATACGTTGGGAGAGACAGAAGATGAAGGTTAAACTTGCAGCTCAAGTTTTCAGCAGCAGTGTAGCGGATGCTCTGGAGTACTGCAACACACAGCTCCATCTACCACAGTTCAGAGGATGTGAGGAGACAGTGGACTTCCTCAGGACCATCGATGCTGCTTTTGATGTTCTCAACAGTAGGAACCCCCTGGGAAAGGGATACAAAGCACCCATGAGGACATCAAACAAAGAATGTGCAGAGGTAATCCTGCTAAAAGCAGAGATGTCCTTTTTGGAACTTAACGACAACAAAGGCATTCCATTGCATTCTTGGAGAAGAAAAACATGTGTCGTTGGCATCATTGCAAGTTCAAGAAGCGCTCGAAATCTTTTCCATGAGCTGGTTGAGAAGCCCAATGCCCAATGCAGATACCTCCTCACATACAAGCTGAGCCAAGATCACCTAGAGCTCTTCTTCTCCTCTGTCCGAGCATGTGGTGGATTCAACAACAATCCAACTGCAAGACAATTTACAGCTGCATATAAACGTCTTCTGGTGAAGCAACAGGTGAAGACAGGAACAGGGAATTGCCTCCTCCGAGATGATACCAGCATGTTGGAGGGAAAACACCTGCGTCAGTAAACACTGCACGTAGATTTGACCTGAAGCCTGTGGAGCATGCACATTCTGACCATGATTATCAACTCTGTCCAAATGGAGATACTCTTTCTGAGTACAAGGAGGCGGCCATAAGCTAAATTGCTGGCTTTGTGGTAAAGAAGCTCAAGGAAAAACACAACTGTGTGCCTTGCACTGAAGCGCTGACTTCTGATTCCAACGTGGATCCCTTACTTATCTTGAAGAATCGTGGAGGTTTGCAAAAACCGTCACAAGGGATAATTGCCATCTGTAAAGAGTCAGAACGCTGCTTTCAAAGGGTTTTGAGATCAACCTCTGGCAAGCTCCCCCAGGGACATGGCTTAACACCAGCCATTGTCAATCAAGTCCTATGTTACAGTGCTGATAAGACATTGTTTCCTGACCTGCACAACCACATGTTCGAAACCACTGTGGAAGACAACCATGTGCATGGTTTGGTGAAAATGGCATCCTCTTTGTACTGCAAAATCAGGATGCACCATTTGGCAAGGCGGGAAACAGAGAAGCTCACAAAGGACATTGTTAGGCATCAATTAACCAAGGTCGTCCACTTTCACCACCAATAGTAGCATGTACATGCTGGTATCATCTCACTGGTATCAACTGAGAGGGTTGTTCTATTGTGTAAATATTATTACGTGTAAATACTGTGTAAATATAAATAATATATGTGTAAATATTGTGTAAATATTATGTATGTTGTGTGTTTAATGCAGTGGTTCTCAACGTGGGGTCCAGGGACCACCATGGGTCCTTGAGGGAGTTCCAGGGAGTCCCCAGCAAATTGATTATTTAGGCTAATTGACAAGGAGTTAAAACAATGACTGTTTTTATCATAGTTTCACTGACTACTTGCATAACTCCACTACTTCCTGAAATGAGTAGGGCATCTTGGTTTCCTGTCCTACACTATTGGATGAACTGATTAATGTCAGGTGTGCCTGATCACTGTTGTTGTGACTGCTGCAGTCAGGCACACCTGACATTAATCAGTTCATCCAATAGTGTAGGACAGGAAACCAAGATGCCCTACTCATTTCAGGAAGTAGTGGAGTTGTGCAAGTAGTCTATTGCCAGGTCGCCATTGTAAATAAGAATATGTTCTTAATGACTTGCCTGGTTAAATAAAGGTTAAATAAAATAAAATAAAACTAATTATCTAATTACAATACAGATAGAGATGGAATTCTGGCCAAATTTTCCGATTTGGATCTGAGACAAAAATGTCATTAAATGGGGTGGGGTGGGGGGGGGGGTGTCTGTGGCTTCAATGTGGACTAAATTAGGGGTCCTTGATATGGAAAAGGTTGAGAATCACTGGTTTAATGTGTTTGTGTGTATATCTATGTTTGTGTGTATACATATGACCACCTGTATATTTATCCTGTCCTTGAACAACTCTCTCAGCTGAATATCTTGCACATCTGCACCATCCTCCAACGAGCCCATCCAACTGCAATACAACTCCAAAAGAAAGACAGAAAGTCCCAACTAGGCAGTGTGCATAGTACTTGGAGCTCGCATCACGGAGCACAAGTCTTTACTGGACACACTGCTCATTACTCCTCGGGAGTTGTACTACAACTCCAAAAATAACACAGTCCCAACAAACCAGTATGCACAATACTTGGGAGCTGCCGTCACGGAGCCCAAGTCTTTACCAAACAGCCCATTCATCCAAGACCTCTTTCTCTCTTTGTATATATTTTCACTACTGTTAATGCAAAATGTTTTATTAAATCTCCAGTTTAATGTTTGAATTTTTTATGTTTGTATTGAGCACATAAAAAATCTTTAATTAACTCATTCAGTGCCAGCCACTTTTGGAGAACGGATGCTCCCAGTGCCAGAGTTTTCAGAGCGTTTTCAGTGATTTCTCGAGGCCCACAGAATATTGTGTGATATTACTATGTAAACACCGAACACGCACAAGAACGAGCTGGCTCTATTGTATCATCAGCAAAAAAAAGTTTATTGATACCATTTTCCGTTCTTTAGTTATGAGCCGGAGAAGATAGGTTGTTTTCAGCGTTTTCAGGCTTTTCAAATTATTAGGTGAGATAATCCGCCTTTTGTGAAATGCAGCATTTCAAGCACATTCACTGAGTCTGAAGATAATATTTTCTGATGTAGTGACGTAGTTGTTGTGTGATGCCCTGCGTGCACCACCCCCCTCCCCCCCTCCCCCCCTCCCCCCGTAAACTCCTCCCCACACTGCACACAGCCTCACGCAACCATTATATTTTCGGAGTGCTGCGTTTGTGTGCTGCTGTCGGCTCTCAGCGCCACAGCAGGGAAGAGCCAACCCGGATTGCTGAATGGTTTGGCGTCAGGGGCTGCTTTCCTGTCTGCTAATCGGGTGGAGAAACTATACAGACAGACAGACAGACAGACAGACAGGGACAGAGGGGCTCAGTTGTGAGCGCGGATTGACTCCTGTTCGGAGCCAATGTCAGCTCCCGCGACAGAGCAAATGGCTCTGGGAGCATGCATCGGGTTGTCTTTGATCCACGGCTTTTAGGCTGTTTCTCGGACCTGTCTCTAATCTGGACTGCACCGAGCAAGCACTGTCGCCACCTAATGAGTCCGTAAAATAGGTTATACACCTCCAATAGCTACTATAGTTGTACAGGAGCTGCGGAAGGCTTTGATCGACGTCCCACCGTCAAAAAACGCATTGGACGTCGAAGGACGTCCGTGGCATTCTACGTCACTATTTAATTGGACGTCGAAGGACGTCCATGGCATTCAATGAGTTAAAAAAATGATGAAAAATTGCACACCAAAAAGATAGATTTTAGCGTGTTTTTGAAAGTTTATTGCACTTTTTGCATGTTTTTATTTGTACTGGTCTCATCTGGGTTTGTCTTGTCTCGTGTTCCCACTCTTTGTATATAGTTTCACTACTGTTTATGCAAATTGTTTTATTAAATGCACCGTTTGTTTGAATTGTCTGTAGTATTGAATATTGTATTGTATTGACTGGTAGAGTTTGTTTTAATGGAGCACAATACAATTATTCATTAAAAAATGATTTTGTTCTTTATTACATACCAAAAAGATGCACAATGTTTTTGTATGTTTTTGCACATGTTATATGTTTTTATTTGTTATGTTAATTGTTATTTCTTGTTTGACTTGTTTCGTCTAGGTTTGTCCTGTCTTGTGTTTGTCTGGTCTCGTGCCCCCACTCTGAGCCTGCACCTTGCGGTGGTGAGTGGGCTGTGAACAAAGACAGGCTTCTATGTTTATTATCCGCTTAAGTAATGAATCTCAGATATCTCTGGTTTGGACACACAACCACTCAGACCAAGACTCGGCTGGGAAGAGTAGTACGTTGAGCATCTAAAATCATCGGCTGTAGTCTCCCCTCACTGACATCACTTTATTCCACAAGAATCATGAAGGCTAATCAAATCAGACCACACTGCTTTCATCCAGCACACTACCTCTTTCACCTCCTCCCATCAGGCAGGAGATACAGAAGCATCAAGGGCAAAACATCATGCTTCAGCGATAGCACCTACCTCCAAGCCATAAGACATCTGAACTTGCATTGAATCATTATGTTTGACATATAAACTATGCACTTTCTGCTGAATCTGATGCTGCTGGGTACTATTCTTCAATGTTTTTTTTCTTGTGTTTTATGTTTATTGTTTGTATATTGTGTGCTGCTGCACTGTCTTTGTCTGAGAGTGAACCAAGGCAAATTCCTATCAACTATGTTGGCATGGAAATACATTTATTCAATCTTAAGTTATTAATTTCCAACTGGACGTTTCAATTCCATTACCGCTCGTGTGGAATCATGCCACATATCGACAACAACAAACAGCAGTGGGAGATGTTATATGTGATGGACACCCGGACAGCAAACGGAGTGGGCTGTCGGGACTGCCAGCAGAGGATGGTTAGTTAGATATCGATTTCATGTTCTCATAATTATATTTACAACCATAATGAACCGCGATGTGACAGAAAAAGTGACATTTACAGAGCGCAAGCACCTTGCCCCGTCTGCTCTCGTTATAGCCTGTTTGAGGAGACTACTCAGAGCTCAAAATCTTCCGTGGGCATCCGAATGAAGCCAAACATATTTCGGTGAGTAAAACATCATATTTTAAGCTGGAAATGAGGACCGTGGTGTAAAAAACCGAAATTCTCCTTTAAGTGTTGCAACTGAGTTAGCTTGAGAAACAAACGTCCATGTAGAAGAATACAGCAACAATGTCCGATTTTAAGATTAATTTCAATATATTTGGACAGTACAAAGATTTTGAAGCATGGGATGCAGCGATGGATGCAGCAGAGGAAAAAGAAAGTGAGAAGAAATAGACAAACGGAAAACGGGATAAGGAACTGACACCCACGGAGCTCAAAACCAAAACCAAAGAAATGGTAATTTCACCAAAACACATAGACATCGCTCCAACAACCATCCACGGAGCTGATGTGGAAATTGTCCAGAACTATAAATATCTGGGAACTGTGTTTGATGACAAACTGAGATTCAGTGACAATACAGATATTGTTGTAAAAAAGGCTCATCAGCGTCTGTACTGTCTTCGTAAACTAAACTCCTTTGAAGTCGACCAGAGAATTCTGGCCACGTTTTATTCTTCCTTTACTGAAAGTATTTTAACATTTTCATTTATCTGCTGGTTCTCATCCCTCTGTCAAAAAGACAAGAACAGACTGCAAGGTGTTGTCAACCTTAGCTCTAAAATTATAGGCAAAACACAAAGATCCCTAGTACAGTTTAATAGTGCACAAGTGCTCAAGAAAGCGCACAAGATAATCAATGACTCCACTTGACTCCACTTGACTTAATGCCATCAGGAAAGCGCTTTAGACAGCCTGCCTGCAAAACAAACAGAAGGAAGTTTGGTTTTGTTCCAGAGACCATTCGACTGGTGAACAGCCACAGTACAAGAAATGGTCAGTTTATCTAGACTAAGTCTGCACCTTGACCTTTTGATTTGAACCCTTGAACAAGTCTAATATGCACTTGGATTGTATTGACTGAATTTAATTTGTATTGATCTGACGCCTATATTCCTTTGTGGTGTTGGATACATTGTAATCATGGATCTTGCTTTATCAGTGTCATTTATTGTATTTATTGTCTTGTTTTTTGTATTGTTTTTGGATGTGTACAAAGTACAGCTTGTTTGCAGTATTCATGCCTTAAATTGCCCCTTGCGGGACTAATAAAGTTTTTTGAATTGAATTGAATTGAATTAAATTGAAAGTGATAGAGGAAGAGAAGGAAATTAACACAAAAAAGTCAACTGGGCAGTCAGTATCCTGACAGACTTTCTCCACCAAAAACAAGCTGGCAGTGTGGCAAGTTTAACTCATTCATGGCCAGTTTAGGACTGCCAATATTTAGCACAGGCCAAAGATTTTCATAATTGTTGGTCATTACAAGACCCACAGTACATTATCTATTAGCACCAAAGTGATTTGCAATACCTCAAAATGAAGATGTACGTCTCTGGGTTCACCAGAAAAAAAAAGTGAGCTTTTAGCATGTTCTGTACTCTACTTATAGCCATTTATATACACCCTGTTTTCACCAAAAAGGTCTCTCTGAGAAGACAAACAGGAGAAAAGGCCATTTTTGTAAAAGACACAATCTCAGGCAGAACTCGCTCTCAATTCTTTTATTTTGAACTGTATTGACATCAGACATGTAAATATTATTCGTTATGACACAAATGACAAAAAAATATATATATATATATATACATGAAGTGCTTTTTTTACATTCAACAATACAGTTTACTCAGTGTGAGTGAGTGTGCAGACAGACAGACAGACAGACAGACACACACACACACACACACACACAGAGAGAGAGAGTTCTGTCCACAGCTGCTGCTGGATCGCACCTCTTCCCAGGGAACACTACTGATCGCCCTGCAAATTAGCATAGGAGGGGAACGCCAAACTGGTCTGAGATCAGCGTCTAGCCTCCTCTGCCTCTGCATCGTTTTCCTCCTCTCGTTCGGGCTGGGACGAATGCTGCGACACAGGAACGGGGTCGGCTTGGCTTTGGGACCAGGCGCTGGAACCGGATCGATCATGTTGGTTTGACTAGCGCGAACAACTCAATCCAGGTTCGCCCTGCAGCAGAGGCGACCAGCGCAGCGCGCCGAGGGGTGTTTCAATGGCGTTTCTCCTCTATGCAACAGGCAGCATTTCTCCGTTTTCTCCTCCTCTTCCATTTCAAAACAACAGCTGCGGTATGTGTTTGATAACGTGTTGCCGGCTTTGTCTTTGAGGCTAGGGACCTGATAACATGTCACAGGCTGGGGAAGTCTTTGAACTACGCGCTGTACTAATAAAAACAAAAACACGTCAAACACGTCATTGGCCCTCTGGGCTATTCCTGATAACACGTCAAAGACGTCTTTGGCCATGAATGACTTAATGTGCATCCGAGCTGGTATTAACTGCCATGTATCACAGTTCAATATAATAAGTGACCCAGAGTTCAAATCAAGCAATGCTGTCTTTAAAGCCATGTTGAAATGCTACAGGAAAATCGGCAAAGACACCAGTGGCCATCATCCTAGTATAACTGAGTCTGACCTGGGGTCTCATCTATCAAACCTTGCATAGAATCCCTACTAAGGATTCCTAGGACTGTGTTGAAAAGAATGACTAACCTATCAGTGATGGCGCGCACACCTGAAAGCAATTCCCTGTTACCAGCAGCTGCCACAGTGATTACGCACGCGATCTGCCCCATATCCCGTCCCCTGCATACTCAAATCCAACTCATCCTGTCTACTGACAACCAATTTGGTTTTAAACGAAAGCTTGGCACGGATTTATGTATTTTTGCACTCAAGGAAATTGTAAATAGATTTCAATAATGAGAGACTAGTAGAAAGTATAACAAGCTTTAATGATACAACATATTAATTTTGGCGTATGACTCCATGATATGATGACGCTCTCCTGAGATGATGAGAGGGCGTCGTCAGTTAAGAATAGGATAGGAAATCCCCCATAGGGAATTCTTCGATCAGGAGTCATGACCGATGGTGGTGGTCAGGGGAGGAGGTGGGGCGAAACAACTGCTTCAGCGATGATGATCAGCAACTGAGAATGACACATACACAGCACATAGCAAACAGAGTAAACATGGACCCTGATATACTACGCTGATTAGGTGATTGGGATCAGCTGGAGAGGAATACCATGGGCTGATTGGTTATTGCCACATGTGTGGTAAACTGTGAATGGGTGAGGAGACAGCATCAGAGAAAGGGGCGAGCCTAACAATGAATGGGTTATACATCCTCAAAGAAAGGGGGCGTGCACTGTGATATGACGAGACTGGGCGTTGGCTGTTAAGTAGTCTTCATTATAGAGAGCCGCAGTAACGAGTCCGGAAATCATCGATGCTAACAGCCCTGGTTCAACACAGTTTTCGCCTATGGGAGTTTTGAATGGGTTTTTGGCGCGATGCTTCTAATAAGCTCTCTGGGCAACGCTGGCTTAATCAAACGCGAACCAGATGGTAGTAACATCATCTTCACACATGAAGACCACTTTTATGAGTTTTGAAGCTTTTATGTGCCGTTAAAAGGGTGGCTAGCTAGCAAACGGCTAAATGAGACTACACTTTTGAGTCGATGGGGATATATACGTCAATAACGTCACCACTTCAAAGGGCGAACACGGAAATTCTCTTTCCCTCACCTGGTTCAGCCCCGTTCAGCCCGGGGTAATCAGTGCACACATCATCAACAGTCCAGGTTGAGTGCTGACGTGACGTGGAAGCCTATGCGACAGTGTGTAGTTCAGGATTAGCTTAGCTCGAGCATTTTACTTCTAGGGCTCGCATTTACGCTTCAAAACTCATGAAAGTGGTCCTCATGTGTGAAGATTATCTGACTGAACTCTGGTTCGCGTTTGATTAATCTTGCGTTGCCCAGAGACCTTAATTGAAGCATCGCGGCAAAAACCCATTCAAAAATCCCATAGACAGAAACAGTGTTGAACCAGGAAGTTCGGGACTTCCGCATTCAGCCTACAAAAATACGTCATCCCTGCGGCTCTCTATTGAAAATAGTCTAAGACTTCATATAATAGGCAAAACTCTACAATGTCCATGTGTTTTATTGATGCTTCAAAAGCATTTGATCATATCAATCACGAGAAATTATTTGTAAAATTAAGTAAAAGTGGGGTTCCTAGTTTTTTTGTTAGAATACTGGTGTATTGGTGTGCGCATCAGACAATGAGAGTGAAATGGGGAAAAGTGACATCTGCTCCCTTCCATGTGTCCAACTCTGTTCGCCAGGGTGGAATTCTGTCTCCTGCACTCTTTAATTTGTATATGAATGACTTATCTTTGTTCTTAAATGCATGTGGTACAGGTTGTAGGGTTGGTGACTTTTTAGTCAACCACCTTATGTATGCAGATGACCTGGTCATCCTTAGCCCATATAGTGCTGGTCTCCAACAGCTTCTGAGAATATGTTCACAGTATGGTGCTGATTCTGGTATAATATATAATGCTAAAAAGAGTAAGATCATGATTGTCAGAAGTAGAGAAGACAGACATTCAACCTTTCCTGTGTGCAGTGAGATCACATATCTGGGTCATATTATCTCAGATCCTGTCTGATGACAAGGACATCTATAGACAGTGTCAGAAGCTGTATGCTCAAGCTAACATGCTGTGTCGCAAGTTCAGCATGTGCTCTGTACCGGTGAAGATCTCACTTTTTAAAGCATACTGTACACAGTTGTATACTGCCCACCTGTGGTGTCGTGTTAAACAAAGCAGCATCAGAAAGCTCACAGTGGCTTATAATGACAGCATGAGGCTGTTGTTGAGAGCTTCAAGAAGCTCTAGCGCGAGTCATATGTTTGTTAGTATCGGAGTACCTACCTGCTCTCCTGTCCTGCAGAATCGGATGTATACATTTATGTGTAGGGCATCTGTGTCAGAAAATGACCTCATCATCGCTGCCCTGACTAACCCTGTACGCAGTTCTGTCAGATTATTTTCCAAACTGTGGAACCATTGGCGAACATGTCTGTATGTTAGGCATTGAACATTGTGGAAGGCCTTGCTTGCTTCCCTTTGGTTGTTATTTTCTTATTTTGTACTGTGCTGTTTTTACTATTTCTATGTGATATGGATCTCCCTGGGTCTGAAATAAAGAATTGAATTGAATTGAATAAGGCAGCAATAAAACAAACAAATCGGAGTGGTAAAGCCATGGTAAATTGACCTCAGAAAGATTAAAAATGAATGGATTCTGCCTCTCTCCATGTGGCAATACAGCATTGCATAATGCTGTGATGTGCGTAATGAAACACTGGCACTGTTATTGCTTATATTATAGGCAGATAATGAGTCCAATTTTAGACGTTCACCAGTCATCATCATGTGTTATGTCCAAACCATGTTTTCGGGTGTGCATGCATGCAATAAAATGGACATCATCAGATAGATAGGCTATAGAAAATAGCCTGAGATGACGAGTGTGTGCTTAAAAACAAGCAAGAATTCCATTCAGCAAATTCAACATGATTGAAGATGTTTATGCCATGAAATAGCCTACCGTGCATGTGTGTGTGTTGTGCGAAACAGGCCTAAACAGAATTGTCTGTGGCTCTTTGTGTGCGCTTCCCATCAGGCATTGATTTACATGTGATTGAAGCTTGGTTGACACAGCCGAAATGTATGGCCGCAATCCAGAGATTGGACATTTACACCTACATTTCAGCACCACCGCCGATGGACAGCGACAGCAGTGTAGGTCAGATGGACAGCAACAGCAGACAGCAATGTAGGGCGGACTAGTGGGAGGTCGGACTAGCAGGAGGTCGTGGCAGGGTCGGACTAGTGCCCGGACCTCGATAAGGTTTGTATGTGCACTTCTCAGTGACTTATCTTCGCCAGGAAGCAACTGGGGCGCTGGACTTGAAGATGGGTCAGGGTTTGCGTAAATTGTCTTCTTTACTTTCTAACCTTTTTTTCTTACATCACTATGTCTGTGTGGGATACCTTTGCAATTACCCTCAGGCTCTTCTAAATTCTGTGTTAACACTACAGTTGGAAGAGCCCTCTCATCGACCATAGGATTTTGGTTAGACAATCTGTGTTGGGCATTAAACTCACCTCATTTCTGCACTTTGAAGTCACAGGTAGGGTCAGGTGGACTAATTATATCGGAAGCCTAGTTGTGGAAAAAAGTTAGCTGTTCTTTTTTTTAAGACAAAGTTTGATGAGAATCACCGAGTTGCCTGGAAACAGAGTCCAGACGCATGCACACACCATGGACCTATTATAAGATGGACTGGGCATCAGACTGGTTCAGTGAAGCCGCTGCATGTTAGATCGCCGCTCTGGCGGTTGAATCCAGTATTAGGTCACAAGGCCCGCCTCCCCATGTTAGTGGATGGGAAAATCAAAACCGAAATAATCACAGTATACGTCAGATAATTTTTTTCCAAAGGTGGTTTGTATCATTTTAGATTATCATGCTAATGCCTGTGCAAGTGGTCATTTTTCTGATCAGTTTGTTTTTAAGT
The DNA here is from genome assembly GCF_964638095.1 of Poromitra crassiceps. Lineage (NCBI taxonomy): Eukaryota > Metazoa > Chordata > Actinopteri > Beryciformes > Melamphaidae > Poromitra > Poromitra crassiceps. Next base: position 559,262 of record NW_028152255.1, read on the forward strand.
AGTTATTTGACATATAAAAAGGGATAAAAATGGATGATTGACAGCTGTGGCAGCCAGTCTCAAGCCGTCGTTGGCTGGACAGGCTCTTCACATTATAGATCTATGTCATAGACAAGACACGCGGCTTCATCGTTATGTAACGCTGCCTGGAGGTCGGGTGGCTCTGCTGGGTGTGTGGGGCCGGGAGATGGGCTCTTAGCCTGGGTAGTGCAGGCCTGGAGGTCGGGGTGGCTCATGGGTTGGCTGTGCTGGCTACCAGACATATCAATGGAGTGCAATAAAAATAACTTTGTTTTGAGAAAGGTGCGCGAGGAATTAACGTTGGTTGGCGACTGAAGTAAGTTCAGAAAATGTGTTTTACGATGTGTGTTACTCCAGCTACGTTATGGGTACACAATGGGTTTAACATGCAGGCTAGCAATGGCGTTAGCCGCTGTTTTTCACTATTTATCGGCTTAATATTACTATAACTTAACAACCGATAAAGATAGCTGGAATAACACAATAATACACATATTTTCAGAACTGACCAGGTTGTCCAACTGACAGGAAATGTGTTTTATAACGTTAACTCCCGTCCCAGGTATATGGATGAGGCCTAGTAGTACACAACCACCGTTAGCTCATCGCTAACGGATTAGCATCACATACAAACAGACGTTTTATTTTTGTAGGCTATTAAAGCAACAAACGTTTTTATATGCATATCTGGGGGAAATGCTTTGACTGTGGGGATGTTCGTTCTTCACAAGCTCCTCTCTTAGTAACGATATACCAGGCAATAGACCAGGCAGCCTGGCTCACGTTAGGTTGGCCTGCCTACACACACTACCAGGCGGGTACAACAACATAGCCTCGCGGTTAGATTAAACCAACATTTGCGCCAAAAGAAATGTAATCATAAAGTTAATCAAAATGCCACGGAAACATTAGGCTAATCAACACAGAGCTGTTCATCCGAGAATTTCCCCCAGTGAGAGGCTGAGCCAAGCAGCCCTGGCTCCTCTTGAGGGCTGAGAGCAGCCCGGAGGTCTGACTTGTCTGGCTGATACAACTCTCCGACAACGGAGAACGTTACAGGCTGCAGTACCCACAACACTATACCAGCAAACAACGTTGCGTAAAGCGTCAAGGTTAGAATTGTAAAACCAACATTTGCTCCAAAAGGAATTAAATCATGAAGTTAATCAAAATGCCACGAAAACATTAGGCTAGCTTAACACAGCAATGAGGCAGACCAGTGAGGCTGAGGGTGAGTGAGTGTGGCCTGCCTCCACTTCCGGCCCGCGCTGAGAGCACTCAGCAGGCAGAAGCCCGGAGGTCTAAAATCTCCGACAACCAAAATCAGATTTTCGTACAGGCGTCATCTCATAGTGGGAATCTTCCTGGTTACTTTTGGCGAGACAAAAAATATTACAACTTAAAGTGTAATATTTACAGAGCTAGACTGTATATAAATACACAACGCACTGTGCGCATTCTAGAAACAGCAGCTCTACATAAGAAAGTTCAGAGGGGCGTGGAGCTCTCAGAGGTCCTCAATCAAGGGAGCTACTGCGCAGACTCTGGTTCAGTGATCTGGCCGGATTTTGGCTTCAAAAAAACATACAGGGAGGAGATAGGGACACTCCCTCCATTCATATTATAACTCAATGGCACACACACACACACACACACACAGCGCACTGGCATCATTTTGTCTTGTACATATATTCTACGATGCATTTAGACAGACCACCACCGCTCACTTTTTTTTCGGCAACTAGGCTTCCGATATAATTAGTTTGCCCCACCCGACCCTACCTGTGACTTCAAAGTGCAGAAATAAGGTGAGTTTAATGCCCAACACAGATTCTCTAATGAAAATCCTATGGTCGATGAGAGGGCTCTTCCAACTGTAGTGTTAACACGAAATTTAGAAGAGCATGAGGGTAACCTTTGCGACATGATACTGTCATGTCATGTGTATTATAATATTGCAATTGAAACATCATGTAGCCTATTAATCCAGGCCTATTCACTTCAGTCAGCGGTGTGCCTCTCCCCCCTCCTCTCGCTGCCAAATGCTGTCTGTGATTAACCATGGATTCTGTCGTTACCGATTTCTGCCATTAAAAATTCTCTGTCTGCACTCACTAATTATGTGTGTCAATTAGGCTATGTTCTTATCACCATTCAATCAAATAGTATAAAACTTGAAGTGTGAATGTACATTTTTGGCAGCTCACTCGCATCGCCTCCGACACCTCTGACATGTTTTTTCGATAGCCTATTGTAGATTGACATGATTATTTTGAAGATAAAGCAGCATCTCCATATACTGTAAGTCAGGAAAAGTAGGACAAAGCAATATAGCCTATTAATGGTTTGTTTCTCTTATGCCTCTTATTGGGCCTATATACATTTATATCATAAGCATTTTATCTTTTAATATTTCATCTTATTGCAGATCATAATTAGGCCTACAACTTTCACCTAATGATTTTCACTTTGATATGCTATATGGAATATCAGCATGTGTTGTCTATTTGGCAAATTTTAAGAATGGCTTTAAATCTGTTTTTGCAAATGAACTATTCATATAGAAAGAAAGAAATACCGTAAATGACCATTAACAGCCACATGGCCATGACCACATGGATTGAAATAATTAATCACAGAGATTGTTGTGTTGGCTGGTAGACTATGATTGTTCCAACATTCTAAACATTTCCAATGACTTGAGGAAAAACAGACTTTATTGATACAGGAGTGATCATTCAAAACATTTTTTGCGAACGAAATACTTTTCCCAAGCATTCACTGCAAATAAGTTACCAACCATTATCTCCGATTGTCACAACAAAGGGAGACCGGACACTTTAATTGGACTGCAGCCGGTCAGGCATTTCGGCATTGGAAATAATTTGTGTGGGATAAGGTGCGTATGTGTGCACTTCTCAGTCTTCACCACTAAGGAACTTGGGGCGCTGGACTTAAATATGGGTCAGGGTTTGCATAGATTATTTGCGTAAATTGTCTTGTTTACTTTTAAACAGTTTTGTTTTTTACATCTATAGGTCTGTGTGGGATACCTTTACAAGACGATACTGGGTGGTGAAACACGGATTGGATCGAGTAGATAGTCACTGGACAGGTTAGTCATGGTTTTAGTAGGGATTCTACGCCAGGATTGATAGAGGAGACCCCTGGGGTCTCATAATCAAACATTGCGTAGGGAGGATTCCTAGGACTGTGTCGAAAAGAATGACAAAACCGATCATTGATGGTGTGCACACCTGCATGCAATTCCCCGTTACCAGCAGCTGCCACAGTGATTACGCACAGGGATCTGCCCCATATCCCGTCATCTGCATGCTCAAATCCAACCAATGGTCGATGCAAATCAACACATGAAGTTACAGCAGATATAAACGAGCCTGATTAAAAAGAGGAAAAGTAGGAAATAAAAGTGGTCCGATTTAGAGATGGAGGGGGAAAAGGGGGATTTGGTGCGATAATCAGAACGTGTATTATACCATTGCACCAAAAACATCATGTATTACTCATTGTATTCACTCCTCAGTCAGCAGCGCCAAGGCACACCGCTGCACGGTGTGTGCCTTTCATCCCCTCATCTCACCGCTGTGCCAAATGCGCACACACACAATGGATTCTCGACTTAATTCTAACCAATTTCTGCCATTAAACATTCTCTGTAATCTCTGTCATCTGCTCGCATGTGTGTGTCAATTATGTTCTTATCACCATTCAATCAAAGAGTACAATTTGAAGTGTAAATGTCACATTTTGGCACTCACATCCCATTGCGATCGCATCTATAACATGACATTACCATGTTATTTGATAGCCTATTGTAGGATAGATTTCTCTCTTCTTTTATTCCATTGCCATTATCATGCAGTTTTGAGGATAAAGCACCATCTCCCTATAGGCTAAGTCAGAGAACACAGGAAAGGTACAATTAAAGCAATATAGCTTATTAATAATTCGTTTATCTTGCCTATTATGGGGCCTATATGATTTAATTTAATTTATATATTTGTATCGTATTTTATTTTTTTATATTTGTTCTATTGTAGATCATAATTAGGCCTACAACTTTCACCTAATCATTTTCACTTTGATAGGCTATGGCATATCAGCATGTGTCTATTGGGGAAATTTTAAGAATGGCTTTAAATCTGTTTTTGCAAATGAACTATTCATATAGAAATAAATAAGTAAGTACCGTAAATTACCATTAACAGCCCATTCATGACCACATGGATTTAAATAATTAATCACAGACATTAAAATTCCAGTGTTGGCTGAGACTATATGATTGTTCCAATGTTCTAAAAACATTTCCAATGACTTGAGGCGGGGAGGTGCACAGGGAAAAACAGACTTTATTGACACAGGAGAGATCATTCAAATTAGGGTTGTTCATCAATAATCGATAATTGATCGTTGAGGAATGAATTCGATCATGTGGAATTTTTATTGATTATTTTTGTGTTTTTTGTTTTTTGCGGACTAGGTTTGGGTGGAATTCGTTCCTCCTCGCCCCACTCCATTGCACAGCCAACTAACGTGAGGTGGAGCTTCATATACTCTCTAGTTTTCTGGCTTGAGCTGCTAACCTGAATCAAGTCACACACACCACGCGTCGGACTCTGAGGGCAGCTGGATGGAACTCGACCATCAGGACAGATGAGGTTTTTGTCACGAGTTTATAAGCCTGGAAGCCACGGCCGGTGAGCTGAGTCCTACTTTCAAAATGTGAGTACAGTAGCCTAGCTAGCTAGTGTAAGGCTGTGTGACTGTGGTTGTCAACGTTACCGCGGGCGTTGACATGACGTTATAAGGACGCGCCGAGCTCAGGCCTGTTTATTTGACTCTTGTGCTGTCAGCTAAGCTGGAGCCAGATCTCGTCTTGCAACTACACCTCGATTAGTTTTAATTAGTTTTAATGCCGCCGCGCGTCATTACACAGCTTGCGGTAAGGCACGCTTATTGATCCGTCTACCACTGTACCTCCACAAGCACCGTTTTCCATCGTCCATCCCCAGTTCAGCCACCTTCCAATAAACCAGGCTGTTCGATGACAAATGAAGTTCTAACGTAAATTCAGTAAGGAAGACTATAATCTGCACTTTACAATTCACTTCCCTTCAAATCTGCTCACATGCTCAAAATAGCCTGTCAACTTCCGGGCGTCAATTGAATAATCAGGTGTTTGCCTCCTGGTCTCATATAACCAATAGCATAGCGTCACATCACCTCTCACCCCCTCACACCTCCATTGTAAGCCTATCACATTGATATTCACCCCCATTCTAAGCCAATCACATGGCTGTGTACTGTGTTAAAATATGCTTCTTTTTACCCTAGTCAGCCTGCTCATACCTGCACTGTCAGTCTCGCACCCTCCACCTCCCCTTCTCCACCCAGTCTTAGCAGACCCATCAATCGTCTGATTCATCAGTCTGAGGAGTCTAATCAGTCTCAGAAGGAGAGGCATCACCATCACCACCACCAGTATCTAGACCAGGGGTGGGCAATTATTTTTCATGGGGGGGCCACATGAGAAACCCAGATTGTTGCCGGGGGCCGAACAAATATTGTCATGCCGTAACCCAGGAACTTTGATGATAGAGAGGACCACAAAGAAATGTCCTCGCTACCAGAGGGCCAGATTTTGCTGAGGGATGGGGGCCGAATGGTGCCGGCGCGGAAACATTTGGGGCATTTGAAGTCAGGTTAAGAGGATTAACTCATTTTAAATGAACAGTTGTGATGTCATTATTCAGTCTTAAACACCGATATTTGATCCGATCTCACTCACTCCTATGTCACCACTTGCTCTCCCTGCAGGGCTTGAAATTAACTTTTTATGCCTCCGCCGCCGGCGATAGCCAGGCCGGAGGCATTATGGATCCGGGTTGTCCGTCCGTACGTATGTCCGTCCGCCCGTCCGTACGATGTTTGTTAACGCGATATCTGAGGAACGCCTTGACGGAATTTCATCAAATGTGCCGTAAACATCAATTTAGGCTCAAGGATGATCTGATTAGATTTTGGTGGTCAAAGGTCAAGGTCACTGTGACCTCTCAAACGCCATTTTTAAGCTTGTTAACGTGATATCTGAGGAACGCCTTCCCGGAATTTAATCAAATTTGCCTTAAACACCCACTTAGGCTCAAGGATGATCTGATTAGATTTTGGTGGTCAAAGGTCAAGGTCACTGTGACCTCTCGAACGCCATCTTCAAGCTTGTTAACGTGATATCTCAGGAATGCCTTGACGGAATTTCATCATATTTGCCTTAAACATCCACTTGGACTCAAGGATGAACTGATTAGATTTTGGTGGTCAAAGGTCAAAGGCCAAGGTCACTGTGAATGAATGAAAGTTTTATTTACGTGACCCATCCCACATGGGATTATCCGTAATTACCATATCGATGCCGGTGCATAAACAATACAAACACACACAGCATGGACAGCAAAACACAGATTTAACTACAATATGTAGTAAGTAAAATATATGAATTATCTATCATATGTCATCTTTTTCTTCCTATCCCACGCATGTGAAATATATTCGGAAAAAGCAAAGATGTTGTCAAAAAGAAATTCAAGTATGGCACCTTCTTCAAAATCTAACACGTTTAGCTCAGGGGAGTGAACTTTTTTAAATAGTATCTCTCGTAAGTCATGATACAATGGACAATACAAAATAAAATGAAATTCATTCTCCACTTCCTTCAACTCACAATATTCACAAATCCTATCCTCCTCCACCGTCCCTCTGTATCTGCCTGTTTCAATATGTAAAGGCAGGATACCACATCGTAACTGAGCACATAAGTATCTCTTGCTTTTAGGTAAATTAAACATAACATATTTTTCACATTTAAATTCATTTTTAAATAAACAATAAGTTCTTAATTTTGGCTTCTGCCAAATTTCTTCAGTCCAAGACTGTAACCAGTTAGCACGGATCTGAGATTTAAACAGCTCTACATTTATACTCATTCTTTGAGAGTAATATTCTCCAAAACCACACTCCTGAAACAGGTCTGACATATCTGAGACCCACTCCCCTTCAACAGACAAGTCCCAGAAGAAAATCTGACTAGCAACCCTATTGGATGGTAGGTACAGCAGTCTGTTCTAGAGGTTCACCATGTTGGCTTTCCATCTGACCACACAGGGGTCCCACCCCATTTCTCCACTAACTGCTGGAAGAGGAGCATATTTATGAAGACCCAAAAAAAAGTGAATTGCCCGGTTCTGGACACGCTCGCTTAACAAAAATCGTTTAACACCCCAAACACCACTGTGACCTCTCCAACGCCATTTTCAAGCTTGTTAGCGCGATATCTCAAGAATGCCTTGACGGAATTTCATCAAATTTGCCTCAAACATCGACTTGGACTCAAGCATGAACTGATTCGATTTTGGTGGTCAAAGGTCAAGGTCAGGAACGCCATTTTCAAGCTTGTTAATGCAATATCTCAGGAATGCCTTGACGGAGTTTCATCAAATTTGCTTCAAACATTGACTTGGACTCAATGATGAACTGCTTGGATTTTCGTGGTCAAAGGTCAAGGTCACTGTGACCTCAAGAATGCCATTCCCAAGTTTGTTAAAGCGATATCTGAAGAACAGCTTGATGGAATGTCTGCCAATTTGGCTCAAACGTCGACTTGGGCGCAAGGATGAACGGATTACATTTTGGTGATCAAAGGTCAAGGTCACTGTGAGCTCTCCAACGCCATTTTCAAGCTTGTTAACGCCATATCTCAGGAATGCTTGACGGAATTTAATCAAATTTGCCTCAAACATTAACTTGGCCTCAAGGATGAACTGATTACATTTTGGTGGTCAAACTTTAAGGTCACTGTGACCTCACGAACGCCATTCCCAAGTTCGTTAACGCAATATCTGAAGAACAGCTTGATAGAATTTCTTCTGATTTGGCTCAAACATCGACTTGGACGCAAGGATGAACTGATTCCATTTTGGTGATCAAAGGTCAAAGGTCAAAGTCACTGACCTCTCGAATGCCATTTTCAAGCTTATTAACGCGATATCTCAGGAACGTCTTGATGGAATTTCTGTGAATTTGCCTCAAACGTCCACTTGGACTCAAGGATGAACTGATTACATTTTGGTGGTCAAAGTTGAAGGTCACTGTGACCTCACACACCCAATTTCCAAGCTCTGTAACGCAACATCTCAGGAGCGCCTTGACGGAATTTCTTCCAATTTGCCTCAAATGGCGATTTGGAGTCAAGAATGAACTAATGGCGGTGGCATAAGTCCGCGTTGTGGTCGTTCTAGTTTGACCACCTGCCAATATGGCTGCTTGATTTTAAAGTTACCAGCCAATTAGAATTTCCACTAGCCAAAATGTTTTTCTTGAAATAAACCAGAATATGAGTAGGTTAATTTAAGCATAAGTATCAGTAAGTGGCCCGGGATTCTCAAAGCCTGTGTTGAGGGTCTCACGAACAAAAATGCAGTCTTGAAGCTAAATAAATCCAAAACCAACAAGTTAATTATTTACATTTTTACTTCAATGTAGAGCAGTCATTTCTTACACATGAGATTACTTTTAAACTTTTAGTCATAAAGATTATTGAAAGATATTCCATATTCCAGACTGAAATGTTATAACAGAAGTGGAGTATTGGCCAGAATGACATGAACATTTGGACACTTATTCAGCAGGTATCTTGCATGTTGCGTTCAGGTGCACTGTAAAAAAAAAAAAAAATGCAGGCCACACAGGGGGCGACCACCCCATGACGAGCATCATCGCGGGGACCCCTCATCGGCGCCCAAGTGCGAAGGGGGGCAGCGCCGCGATGATCGCTACATCGACTCCTCCCCGCCCCCGGGACGGGAGGAAGGACGTTGCCATGGTTGAGGTGACGCCCACCCCTTTCTGGATTGGGGGAGCATCCCGGAGCAGGATGACCTCAGTGACTCACCGTCGTCCGACTCTGAGGATCCGCTCACCACGCGGGAAAGGGACATTCGCGACCGACGGATCGAGTCCTTCGCCAAGGACAGAACACTTTTACCCGACTAACCGTGCCTCCAACATCGACCGCTACATACAACCCACTACGCGCGAGAAGCAGGGCCCGAAATTAGAGCCCGCCACCCGCCATTGGCGGGCATATTTTAGCTTTGGCGAGTGACATAAAAGGGCTGTCCGCCACGTGGCGGGTAACAAAATAGTCATGTAAAATAATTAAAACTGCGGTGTGTTTTGGTCTTACGACAGTCGCCTTTATTGCAGCCCCCTCTCCTTGCTCCTAGGGCTTGTTTTGGCTTGTGTTTACTGACGTCACATCCGCTACTCTTCTGTGCTGACTGGCCGTGGCCATCTGCAGGGAGCTACCGTTACGCCGGTCCGCCTGCTAGCTAAGCTAACGTTAGCTTGATTTAACGTTAAATAGGTTACAATGTGGAACCATATCGAGGGAGTAAGCCGGCCGCTAAAAAGAAAACCCACCGCGGCTTTCTCCGACGAAAATGATGAAGCGGCAGCGAGAGCCCAACAAAAGAAAGTTTCGAGAGGAGTGGAAGTTTGGTGATAGCGGTGTTTCAAGAGACTGGCTACAGTATGAAGCTGGGGCTGTAGTGATGAATTGTTCCGTGTGCCGCAATTATGCCAAAAAGAAAAATAGAAACAACACGTTTGTCATCGGTAGTAAATCAATGAAGTTGGAAGCCGTTCGTGACCATGAACAGAGCCATGTCTGTGTCCCGGATTCAATCTGAGCCTCTCCTCTCAAGACCCTCTGTGGCTGGCTAGGCTAACAGCCATGTCAGAGCAGACCAGCACGAAAATGAAGATGCTGTTTCGGACTGTACATGCCATTGGAAAGAAGGCAAGACTGGGATGTAGGAGTAGGAGTAGTAGCGGACTTTATGGACGGACGTGACCGGGCAAAGAGGGTGGAGATTGTGGACTCTGATGAACCTTCACATTGTATTATGTTCTGTTAAATCCTGCAAAGAGGAGAAGTAGAGAGACTCAGAGAGAGAGTGAGGAGTCTGAGGAGTTTTATGTTTACAAAACCTTCAAATGTATTTATGTTCTGTTAAATCCTGCAAAGAGGAGAAGTAGAGAGAGGATGAGGAGTCTGAGGAGTTTTATGTTTACAAAACCTTCAAATGTACAGTACTTCTGTTCTGTTAAATCCTGCAAAGAGGGTAGAGATTGAGGAGTCTGATTTTTAATATTAGGTTACAACAAGTAACAAGATTGACTTGACATGTATTGATTAATCAACAATCAATATATTAAAATAATTTGCTTCAAATTGTACTCTTATTACCTCTTATTTAAGTGTGTATTCTTCAACGTAATACCTTATCTACTTGAAATGTACAGAAAAAAATGTATATATATGGATATATGTGACACAAAAATGCGTTTTTTTTGGGCCGGTAAGAAATATGCTTGGCGGGTAGATTTTTTCCATCTACCCGCCACTGGCCGGTGGGTCAAAAAATTAATTTCGGGCCCTGGCGAGAAGCTCTGGCTGGTCTGGAAGACCACCGCGAGCACAGCCCGCGAGTTCATAGACATACTTCCCAGTCGGACTTAAAAGAGCTACCGACTCGTTTGCCAGGGCCTGTGAAAGGAGTACCGTCAGTACTCCTGCCCGATGGTCGCGAGAATATATCTGCTGTAAATTCATGTGTTGATTTGCATTGACCATTGGTTGGATTTGAGCATGCAGGGGACGGGATATGGGTCAGGTCCCCGTGTTTAATCACTGTGGCAGCTGCTGGTAACAGGGAATTGCATGCAGGTGTGCCGTCACTGATAGGTTAGTCATTATTTTCGACATAGTCCTAGTGTAACAGCCACTATTCTGCGTTGTGTATTTGGATGTTATGATGTTGGCTGAATGACAGGCACACACCGTTGCTGGGATCACTGGGTTTACTTCACATGAAAAGACAAAAACACGGTGTCACACACCACTTCACGTCTCTCTCTCCACATATCTCCGGCAACAAGATAGTGCAACTGCCATTTTTCATTATACAATTCTAATGTACAATATCGTCGCTGTGCAATGAAAACCACTTATCTCCAAATCGCCAATTTTTCAGGAAATGGAAAAAACCCCGTGCTCATAAAATACTGAACACCACGTTGTCATATTTGACACATGTCTTCATTGTAGACAGTTTATCGCTGAATGTGTCATTACATTATAAATATCTTACCTGAATAAGCTCAAATGCTGTTACAGGATTTACACACGGAGTCTGAAGCACTTTCTGGCGGCCACGCCACAGCCTGTGGGAGCCTGCGCGAGCACGAGCCGCTGTGCTCCAGGCAGCGGGCATGCGCGGACGGAGAGCTTCACTCTGCCAAGCCGAGGAGAGTCGGCTCTGTCATGGGTTGAGCAGTCCCGGAGTAACGTGACATTATTCTTGTCAGAAACAACTGCGATTTGCATACTTTAAATGAGTTTGCAGCCCAAGGACAACCCGAAAACACCTTATTGATCTATTTACGTCAGACGATGCCAGAATCACACAAAACCAAGCCGAACACAGCCGGCATTCGGGTCAGCAGCGTACCTGTGACTTTTCTGGGGAAGTTCTCATGAGGTGGGGCGGAGCATGGAGGTCTGACTGTCACATACGTGATGTGATGGGCGGGTCTAGCATCCAATGGTGATACGTGTTACATACTTTACCCAGTAAAACGTGTTTTTATTGGTCATTTAGACGCCAAAACCTGCCAGTAGATGGAGGAGAATGGATATATTCCATTTATATTCAAAAGTAAAAATCATAAAAAATGGACTTAGGTGGTTTTCATTGCACAGCGACGATATACAATATAAAATGGCATATAAAGATAGACAAAATAAAGTGCATTAAAAAAATATACAAGATACAAAATACATTCACAATCCACCCACATAAACCCAATTCTCTCTTTTTTCTAGTGCAAAATATTAATTTAAAATAAACACATTGAGCAAACATACCTTCACATGAAAAGACAAAAACACGGTGTCACACACCACTTCACGTCTCTCTCTCCACATATCTCTACAAAAAGGAATCACAGAAACACACATAAACCTACTATACACATTACACCATATGACCCATATAACAATAATGTGACTCTGAACGGCACACGCCGCGTACTGACTGCGCCCAGACCCAACGTCAGCAAAGACACAAAGCCACTGGCTAGCGGGAAGCTAACTAGCTTAGCTAAATAAAACATAACAGTCTGGAAACGAAATAAAAACTCTCCACACTAAGGAGGCAGGATCAATGAGTTCGCTAGCATTTTACAGCAATCTGTACAGCAGGATAGTGTCATTTTAAGTTAAAGAAAATATAAATATCTAAATCAAACGAGAGAGCAAATGGAGAACGTGACCTACCCGGCAACAAGATAGTGCAACTGCAATTTCCGTCTAACGTGTAACACCAAAATACCACCCCAGGGGAACAAAAAACAAACGTAGTTAAACCAGTAGGGTGGGACCTATTAGAAGGAATTGATTTAGGGGAAGTTCACTAATACAACAGACATCGGGACAAATAAACAAACAAAATAAAATAAATAAAATAAGCTCGGCTACACTACGAATCCTTCGTAGGAATTCTACGCAAGGTTTGATTATGAGACCCCAGAGGTCAGACTCAGTTATACAAGGATGATGGCCACTGGTGTCGTTGCCGCTTTTCCTGTAGCATTTCAACATGGCTCTAAAGACAGCATTGCTTGATTTGAACTCTGGGTCACTTATTATATTGAACTGTGATACATGACGGTTGATACCAGCTCAGATGCACATTAAACTTGCCACACTGCCAGCTTGTTTTTGGTGGAGAAAGTCTGTCAGGATATTGACTGCCCAGTTGACTTTTTTGTGTTCATTTCATCCTTCTCTTCCTCTATCAGTTTGAGCTCTGTGGGTGTCAGTTCCTTATCCCGTTTTCCGTTTGTCGTTTTCTTCTCAATTTATTTTTCCTCTGCTGCATCCATCGCTGCATCCCATGCTTCAAAATATTTGTACTGTCCAAATATATTGAAATTAATCTTAAAATCAGACATTGTCGTTTGTTTCTCAAGCTAACTCAGTTGCAACACTTAAGGCTTTGACAGCTGTGTGCATGCTGTTTGTTTACAGTAGGCTATGCTAATTAAACAGCTGTGCAGGTTGGGCAGCTTATGAATTTATATGTGATTAGACTTATACGGTTTTAATGCACATCTGCCGGCCAATCAGAAACGGGTATTCACCCAGACCATGGTATAACATAAATTATAAAACAGTTCTCTCAAATCGAGCAATCTGATTGACTCACAGCTGTGGTATAATGAGCATAAACCACAGTCAATATACCACGGTTAGAGCCACTACTCACTGTGTGAAGGAAATTAGGCAAGCTGTTTGGACCTGAGCCAGGGGCCAAATTAAGACAGGCAAGAGGGGCTCAGTGTCAAACAGGTCATCTAATTTTTTTCTCACCGCATTTTTTAAACAGCGATTTAAGACATTTAAATAATGATAATAAAAATAAAAAATAAAAAATAATAATACTTTTCATATTGCCACACTTGGTAACCTTGGAGCCTCGCCACTTTGGAGAAAATAAAGCTAGCTTGCGTCCAAGCCTCGCAAACAGGAACTCCGTAATACAATACCCAGAGTGCCTTGCGCTCGTGTTGACTGTTGTCTCCTGCTAGTGACATAATTATACGACAACTAGGGATGCACCGATCGATCGGCACGTGACCGGAAATGGCCGATTTTCACGTGATCGGCCTCGATCGGTGATCTGCGCCGGTCACTCTAAAATGCCGATTCTGTGAGCCGATTTTCAAGTGACGTGCGCACACCCCAAAGCAGCGAGACCGAGACGGATGAGTTGCAGCCAAAACAAAAGCTGCCACTACACACATGCCACAGCATGTCTTCGTCTGTGTGGAGCCGCGGAGGGGCCGGGTAGGTTGGAGTCCACTCCAGTCTGAGCGGCTCGCTTCACCTCACCATCCCCTCTTCCCCGACCAGCGTCCACATCACCGCTGCCTGCTGCTGCTGCTATCTGTCCGTCACGTTGTAACGTGGATACAGCCAGGAGAGGACTTTTGTTTCGTATTGCGAATAGAACGATGAACATAATAATAAAACGCATCGGACCAGTGTGCAAGGTTTTCTGTGGGAGATGATTTTTTTTTGAATGGCGGATTAAAAAAATTGCGCTCTGTGTGTAAACTACGATATTCAAACTGAGTCAACTCAAACTAATTTCCTCATGTAGGCTACTCAATAACAGCCAAATCCACAACTGTAGAGTGGGCATGGCTTCGAAGGTCTTTGGGCTCCAGAGCTATAGGCTATAAACTCCTTGTCCATGGATAACATTTTGACGTTTATTTATTTTATTTTATTAGTTTATTTGGCAGGGACATATACAAAAAAAACATTAAACCCCATAGGGGAAGATATGCTTTGTAACAGATTTAGCCATAGGCTACTTTCCATCTGAAGCCCCTGTTCTGTTGCACCTTTTTTCTTTTGGAAAAGTAAATGCATGAAAGCTGTGGGATATACTGGAATTAATTGTTTTATATTCATTGTATTTACACAAAAAAGAAAAGCTCTGTCCAGTAACCTGGAACACTTTTATTTTGAGATGTTTTTGAGTGAGATCGTCCTACCTCATGCAAATGATAAGAAATGTGACATGAATGTTAATTTTCTATTAAAGCAAAGTAAAAAAAAGAAAAAAAAGTAAAAAAATAACCCGCCAATTATTGTTCTTAGAAAAAAAATCGGAATCTGCAAAAATCGGTATCGGCAAGTCAGACTATTCAAAAATCGGAAATCGGAATCGGCCAACAAAATCGCAATCGGTGCATCCCTAACGACAACTACTAGGCACGGAAATGGAAACATTTAAGGTTAACTTTGACGTCTGGGGTGGCTTATCTATGGACGAGTGGATTGAGCAGTGCCTACATTATCTCCAGAAAATAAGCCTGTTAACGTTAAATGACATGCAGAGGTACGTAAAGAGGAGGTTGACCAGCTGGAAAAAGACCATAATGAACACAACACCGTCAAACAAACAAAACGGCCAGTGAAATGCTTCGAAGACTGGTGCAAGGATAAAGGTGTGGTTATCGACTTTCAGACCTCGTCAAAAGAGCAAGTCAATTGCGTTTTACGAGATTTCTATGCCACTGTCAGAAACAGTAAAGGTGAATGGTACGGACTGAGCAGCTATATAGGCCTCCATGCAGGTCTCAACCGATACATTAACAACCCACCGCTCAGCCTCTCCTGGTGTCTCCTCAAAGACATTGAGTTTACAACATGCAACAATGTATTCACTGGCGTTGTGAAAACGCGGACAAAAAAGGGACTCGATATGACAGTCCATCACACGTCGATATCAGAAGATGATTTCAAAGCTATCAAGAAAGCACTGGATCCCAACACACCGGAGGGACTAGTAAACAAAGTATGGTTTGACGTTCAACTTCACTTTGGGCGGGGAAATGAGGGCAACAGGCAGCTCAAACCCACGTCATTCACCACCAAAAGAGACGAAAATGGACTAAAGTATGCAACACTGACCTTCAATGAACACAATGAATCACAATGACCCACAGGCGAAGAATGAAGAAAGCACAAGAGGATTCATGTTTGAACAGCTTGGAGATCCTCTCTGCCCTGTTTCATCTTTAGAGAAATATCTCTCCTACTTGCCCTCGGAAGCACCAGCCTTTTATCTTCACCCAAGAAGAAACGTTAGCATCGGCGTCGACAATGTTTGGTAAGTAAATCAGGCATAGTGCATATTAAGGTGATTGCTAGATTAGGATAGCTACTAAAAATCTAATTTGCCGTGTTGCAGGTATACACGAGAGCCAATGGGCATAAATCACCTCGCCACAATGTTCACCCGGTCCACCCGCTATGCCGACCACCCGCAATGCCGACCTTAGGTTTAGGTGTGGGGGTGGGAGAGGTTAGGGTCAGGGTTAGGGTCTGGGGGAGGTTAGGTTTAGGCGCTGGGGGAGGTTATGTTTAGGCGTGGGGACTGGGAGAGCTTAGCTCCAGCCGGTCCACACCGACACGCTGCACGCCGCCTCACTCAGCTGGTTCTGCTTGTGGGCTATCGGCATTGTGGCCTGTCGGCACTGCGGCCTGTCGGCACATAGATGCAGCACCATGCCACCAAGCAGGAAAGCAGCAGAGATACACTAACCACTGCCTCCGCAGTACCATGGTTCAGAAACTGTCAGATGCAGGTCTTGCAACCAGAGCGATTATGGCCATAAGTGGACACAAATGCAAAACGTCTCTTCAAAGCTATTGGCAACCGAAACTCGCAACACACCTTCGCCTGACAAAAAATGCAAGCCTAGTACAAGCAGTTATCCCAGTAATGATGCGGTCCCAGCGCGTCGCCTCGGCTGCTGCCTCGCAGCTGACAGAACTGGTGCGGACCAGAGGAATGTGATTTCTGCCCAGTACTTTAAATGTCAAAGTGAAGAAATTGAATAAAGTGCGGGTAAACGGCCAG
Source organism: Poromitra crassiceps (assembly GCF_964638095.1). Classification (NCBI taxonomy): domain Eukaryota; kingdom Metazoa; phylum Chordata; class Actinopteri; order Beryciformes; family Melamphaidae; genus Poromitra; species Poromitra crassiceps. Next base: position 575,860 of record NW_028152255.1, read on the forward strand.
AGTAACTATCACTCTCTTAAGGTAGCCAAATGCCTCATCATCTAATTAGTGACGCACATAAATGGATGAACGAGATTCCCACTGTCCCTACCTACTAGCCAGCGAAACCACAGCCAAGGGAACGGGCTTGGCAGAATCAGCGGGGACAGAAGACCCTGTTGAGTTTGACTCTAGTCTGGCACTGTGAAGAGACATGAGAGGTGTAGAATAAGTGGGAGGCTTCGGCCGCCGGTGAAATACCACTACTCCTATCGTGCCCTGGAAAGCGTCGCGGTTCCGGCGGCGTCCGGTGAGCTCTCGCTGGCCCTTGAAAATCCGGGGGAGAAGGTGTAAATCTCGCGCCAGGCCGTACCCATATCCGCAGCAGGTCTCCAAGGTGAACAGCCTCTGGCATGTTAGACGAAGGTGGGTAAGGGAAGTCGGCAAGTCAGATCTGTAACTTCGGGATAAGGATTGGCTCTAAGGGCTGGGTCGGTCGGGCTGGGGTGCGAAGCGGGGCTGGGCTCAATCTTTTCGGCCGGATTGGCGTGGAGCTCAACCCCAACACGAAGTAGGAACGTGACAGGCCGTAAAGTGCGAAGAAGGAGGCTGGCTGAAGGGCAAATGAGGTAGTGACGCAAGATGGTCGAGGGGGTGCGGTCGCGAGCGGTCCAGGCCGCTCACCTCGATCATGGGCACACGGAAGAGCGATAAAGGGGAAATGAGACGGTCCCGCTTTCTGCAAAACACCCTACTATCTGGCCCCGGCGAGCTGCGAAGACCTGGGCTCCCTGAACCTACCTGAATCTAGCTCTCTGATGACAACCTCGCAAAAGTGGAGCCTTGGAAGACAAGTGGAAGAGGCTTGAAAGTGGTGCATGAGGCGGTCGAGGTTAACACCCGCCCAAACAAAGTGTAACAAACAGCTCGGACAACGGGCCTTGGGGAAGGCCAAACATAAATCCCCGCTGACCGACTGGTAAGCAAACTTGCCTTGGGGGGCCCCCGCCAGCCGACCTTGTCGGAGTTCGGGTGGACGGTTCCCCCGCCTGCAAGTCCTCCTCTAGCTCTAGTCCTGGAGAGTGAGACCGAGTAGCCCCGCCTGTCTGAGAAGCCTCGTAGGGCCATCAAAAGAAAATGCACCCCTGTGGTCATGGTCGAGCTGACCGATTGGTAAACAAAACTCGCCTTGGGGGGCCCCCACCGGCCGACATAGTCGGTGTTCGGGTGGACGGTTCCCCCGCCAGTGAGTCTGTCTCTAACGGTAGTCCCAATGAGCGAGACCGAGATACCCAGTCAGCCTGAGCAGCACTGCAGAGCCTACAATGGAACTTCAAATTGGACCTGGCCTAGCCTGGACACGATGGGGGAGCCAAGTCAAAGCCCTGGGAGAGCAATAAAACTAACTCCCAAAACCCCTACGTGTCATTTGTCCCAATAAAGAATGATACAACACTTGCAAAGTAGCACGACTCATACTTTGCCTGGCCTGTGTGCGCATTACGCTGCTGACATGAATGTATCCCTGCTAGCTACCCTGCCAACCCTGTATGAATGATTGCTTGCTTTCGCAGACTAGAGAATGGCGCCAATACGACGAAAGTACGGGGACAGACGTTTGATGAACCCGGGTGCGGCGAGGCGGAGGCAATCGGCCGACGAGGTGAAGGGGGTCAAAATCCCGGATAGAGTGCTGCAGCGACTGAGATGGAGGGTTGAAGCGGCTCTGTGGGCGATCAACGGCTACATAGAAGACCAGGAAGTGGTGTACCCCAGGGACGGGGGGCTCTCGGCAGTCGTCCCCGAGGATAAATACCACATGGTCATACACTTAGAGTGGTCGGCACTTTTCGTTAAAGTAATCCCCATAGACAGAAGCGAAAACTGGGATATTGAGAGGGCCATGAACCTGGCAACGAGAAGAATAATGGGCATGGTTGAGCAGCTGAGTCAGGAGGGGAAGATTAAGGAGAAACAGTATCCTGTCCCCATCCCCCTGATACTGCCGGAAGGCAATTTCGTTTGTGCCGGCCTCGACAAGCTGAAAATGTATATGGGGTGGGGGGAAAGCCTCCTGGAAGATTCTCTGAAGGGCATGTAGGAATCTAACACTGCCGCTTGCTTGCATGTTTGTGCTGTTACTAATGTTGATGTTCGTGTTTCTTTGCCTGTGTTCAAAATAAAAATGTGTTCTGGTTAACCCTGTCTCATGCGTAGTAAGTGTGTGGTCTCATTACATCCAAGGTGTGGGGAGAATTAAGGGGTCTGTTGGGAGTTGAAACAGAATTTGGTAAAGGGTCATACGCCCCTTGAAAAGGTGGCGAGGGGAGAGAGGGAGGACAGAGACCTAAAGAAGAGAAGATCGAGAGATTCACCGGAGGACATCAACGAGGAACACCCACCAGCGAGGAAGAGGATGGTGCCATGGAGAAGATCGGAGGAGCCATCGACAAGAGACGCCTTCAGAGGAGAAGAGGATGGTGCCATGGAGATGCAAGAAGATCAGAGAAGCACCCTAGAGGTCGCCGAGGGGCGTCCTGGGGAGAGCACAAGTATTCAAAAGAGCGAAACCCTATAGGCCGCCAAGGGGCGACCTGGGGTGAGTACTGAAGTTCAAGAGGACGGTACCCTAGAGGTCGCTGAGGGGCGATCTGGGATAAGTGCATGAAAGCGTAGGAGCCCTAGAGGTCAACAAGGTTGTCCTGGGGTACATGACAAGCCCACAGATGGTTGATCAGTCGATCACGGGCAAAGAGGAGAGGCCAACATGCTGGAGACGACCAGTGTGGGACTCAAGAAACCCCGGAGTGGATGAAAGGAGAGCACACTCCTTAACCGTTACAGGAACTTCAGGCACTACAACCCAGGCCGACCCCGAATGGGAACTCAGACAAAAGGGACAACTCACGACAGTGAGAATGAACCGTGACTCTCTCTGATACTGCCCAGAGAAAGATGCAGGCAAGGCCGAGTGCCTGACAGTCACCTCAAGGGGCCTGTCTACCAAAGGACATGTTGAGATGATGAATACTGCCCATCTACCAAGAATGAACACTCTAACAGATGCAGTCTCAAATGCCAAGAAGTTTGAGATGAAAATGCAGAAATGAAAAGAGATGAGATGACATACCAGCGGAAACCCTAGCCTCACAAGGCAGGGCAAGAGGGTGAAGACCGGGGTCAGCCCCCCGACACAACGCATAACTCGAGTTCACTCAGATGCTGTCTCAGAGTGCCAAGAAATCGGGGACCAGAGTGCAGAAGCGTAAAGTGATGGGAGGACATACCAGCGGAAACCCCCGCTGACTCAACCCCATGGAAAAGGACAAGAGGATGAAGACCGGGGGGCCATCCCTCAACACACACAAGCAGAACTGGAGTCCAAACTGACCGAATGGCAAGAGTGATCTGCCCATGAAGGGCCCTCATCGGCTGGCATCGCCAGTGTTCGGATGAACGGTTCCTTCAACTAGGCAGGTCTGAACTAAAAAGGTGATGAGTCTGAAGGAAATGGCCCAATCAAATAAAGCGATCCCATATTGAATGTCTGGCAATTCATTTAAGGCATGAAGTGATGAATAGATAGGCACTTGTAGTACCTCTCCTCCCCTGAGTAAATCCAGGCCAGCCTGGTAACCCTAGCTACTGTAACTTGACCTAAATGCGCCTTAATGAGCGCAAAGCGTTGGCAAAGGGAACAATACCTTAGAATCTTCCAAGAGGTGACGACTACTAATGTCAGGTACAGATTTGATCGAGACCCCAACTAACCTAGGACACCCCCGACAGAGGCAGGGGGTGCGGAGGCCGCGGGGCCCCCAAGGTGCTGGGAGGGTCTGCGTCACACGAGTGTTGTCTGACTCTGCCTCTTAGCAGCAAACCAGAGCGGAGATCCAGCCTTGCCCCCGCTTGCCCCAGGCGGATGGGGGTGGCTGCCTCACTGCCTCTAACCGCTGCGGGGGTAGGCACGCCAGTGCCCTCGCCTAACTCACACGGCCCCTGCTGGAGGGGTCAGAGTGGCTGGGATTCTCAACGGCGCAGCCTCCCTCGCCCACCCTGCCCACGGCAATAACAGGTAGAAAGGAAGAGATAGAGCCTAGAAGAAATCCCGTACTAACCTTCCCCATGTCCCTTCTATATAGGAACGACGAGGCGAACATGAGCGGGAGGAGCCGAAGAGAAAGGAGGAGGGCGAACGCGAGGGCAAGGAGACTCAGGGAAGAGAGGGAAAGAAGAAGAGGGGAGAGGGCCAGGCTGGCCTTTATGAATGCGGCCTACAGGAAAGGATGCAGATTCTTTCTCAGCGACATGGGAGTCACCTGTCTTGACGGGATCAGAAGGAATTTTCCCCTATGGATGGCTATAGGGACCTCATCCTTCCTCCTCAAAGTGATCCCACGATGTGGAAACAGTGAGGAGGACCAGTTAATAGCCAAGAGCCAGGCGGAGGTTGAGATGGACCTCATTGCCGAGGCTATGACGAACTGGGACTTGCCTGAAATAGAAAGAGTTTTCTACGTGGCAGTTCCGGTCCCCAGTGAGGACAGGACCTTGACGGCTTGGTGCCTCTGCGCCTTTTTAATGTTACTGGGAGTAGGGGAGGAAGACATGGAAGAGGAGATGAAGGAAGTGTGGACGATGGGTGATGTGTATGGGATCTGCCACATATAGCTGTGAGGTGAGGATAGAGAACTGAGTGCCTTGTTGAATAGAGATGGGAGAAGGGGGCGGGGACAGAGGGACGACCCGACTAACCGAAGGTGATATGACGAGAAGGTGGAAGTGGAAGGGCAAAACAGAATAGACATTAAACCTGTATGTGCATACTTATCTGTGTTGCAGATGATGCAGCGATGGCCAACCAGAGGGCAATTCTTCATGGAAGATGGCACTTCCTCCACGAGACGAGACTCAGGGAGCTGAGGAGGGATCTAGTCGGAGGGAGGGACAGAACGTACAGACAACTGGCCATTGGATGCTTCGTGGGAGAGGGACTACTATGCGACTGGGAAATCTTTGAGGCTAACAGGGTGATCAGGGTGGGAGGCGGACAAATCAGGGTAGACCTGATAATGGTCAAAAACAGAAGGGCCATAATGGTGGGAATAGACACACATCCCCCACCAGGTGAGGGCAACGAGGCCGCCATCAGGGTCATGGCCAGACTGGAAGAGCCGGCCAGACTTTTAAGGGCTGGCATCCCTGGATTAAGAGGGGTAACCACCTTTGGAGTTGCCCTCGCAGAGATAGGCACGGTGGTACTCCCAAGCGCGACAGACGTACTGGAGGCGATAGGGGTACCTGATGAGAGGTGGGTCGAGGCCATGGAGGACCTAAAATGGCTCAGGCCCATGAGCCTGAGGAACATTGAAAGTCGAAGATTGTCTGAGGGATAGACCCAGCCCAAGAAACTACGGGGACGATTCGTGAGAGTTCAGCTGAGGCCATGAGAATCAAGTTCGACCAGGGTTCAACTTTGAGTTTAAGACCTATGTTCAAATTAAAATAAAAGTTCATTGTTTACACCTAGTTACCGATGTCTCGTTATTTCTGTAGAGTGAACTAAGGAGGGTACCCAAAGACAGGCAAGAGAGCAGGGCAAGACTAACTTACGCCGAATACGGGGTCAGGTAGAGGGTGATGATTCGAACGATCACTGCAAGGATAGGGAAATCACTACAACCCAAACACAACACTTAGATAATTAATCTGAAGCCCCCATAGGTTAGTGCCACTCAGGAGGTCTGTCCACGGTGATCTCTGTGGATGGATTTCTCCTACCGGTGGGAAAGTATGATCGGGTGTAGGCCCGTTCATCTAATCACTATTCAGTTGCAGGAGCAGAGGACAACTAACCTTAATCCACTACACATATGTTTATCCACAGGAAGACCATAGGGAGACCTACAGTGAGTTACTGGCATCTGAGAACAACCTTATTTATTGCTTGTCTCTGTGCCCCATAGGTGTTACAGTGAAGAAGGAGCTCCACCAAGGAGCCCAGCTAACTAAGACCTAGGCAACAGAAGGACGAACCCAGGGTTCTACAGGGGGCTCAGACTGCCTTTTTAGGGAGGTAAGGGTGAAAGACCCTCTCCTTAGGACCACACACAACCCAAGATGAGCAAGGACGGGATCTTGAGCCACTCGGCACCAGGGGGCCAATGTGCCTCGAGACTCAGCACACCCATAGACACCGAGGCGATACAGACAGGAAGCCTATCCAGGAATAGGTCCATGCCCAGAAGGAGGTCAGGCGAGCAGAGGGGGGATAAGGCGGGCGCCGGAGGCGGGACCTCACCCGGCCTGGGTTGCTCGCCGTCCAGAAGGAAGAAGAATGTCGAGAATCTCAAGAAGAGACTCTTCCTACCAGATATTAGCATCAAACCGGTCTTCTTCATGGGTCTTATAAAGTCGGCAATCCCTGAAACGGGGCGCAAGAAAACAATCAGAGGGTTGGACAGGACAGTCAGGGTGGGCTTGAGGATGCCCTTTGAAAGACGTGCATGCCCGCTATGTAGGACCTTTCTGACAAACGCAACCACGGCCCGCAACCACTTCATTATGAAGCATAGAGCTGCGAACATAGAGTACACCTGCAGACACTGCTCCAAAATAGGACCGAGCCTGAGAGCCATAGCCTGTCATGCCGCAAAGTGTAGGGCTGTAAAGGTGACTCCTCCGGGGGATGGCGCCTTCAAGTGCACTACATGCAACAGGGGTTTTTCAAAGAAAGCGGGACTAACGAACCATAGAAGGAGGTCACACCCCTCCCTACTTAAAGACCCGTCAGAGCAGACTGACCCCACAGACACGACCCTCACAGGAGGCCAGGCAGCTCAAGGGACGGAAGCCCCCGGATCCTCAACGTCACCCAGAAAATGCGAAATATGCAACAGATCTTTCCACACTAAGCGGGGGAAAGACAAGCACTGCGACGCGAGACACCCGGCCCGCACTCAAAAGGGACCAGCAAGTCCGGCTAAAACAGTACGGGGTAGATGGTCGCCCAGCAAAATAAAGACGCTAACCTCAATAGTACAAGAAATGGGGAGCACCCCGGGACTTTATGACAGAGTGCGGGCCAAGCTGCCCATGTTCACAAGAGATCAGATCAAGTACAGGGTCAAGAAAATGAGACAGGCTGGAAGGGGAATCGGAGAGGCACCAGTAGAGGAGATCTCCTGGCAAGAGCTGGTCAACAGCCTAGGAAGGGAGGAAGTCAGGCCCCCTCCACCTAGCCAGGCCAAATTAACGCTCAGGAGAGAACTAGGAAGGGTGACAAGCAGCCCACCAATACCTCCTGGTCAGCTCTCAGTGAACCCATCCCTTAAAGAGATTGGGAGATATCTAAAGAGAGTATTCAAACAAATAAACCCCACAAAGAGGCCTGCTGGGAGAAGGCCTAAAGGCCCACCAAAGAATAGAAAAGTCAAAGAGGTCGCCCACAATAGGAAGCTTCAGAAAATGTATATGGAGGATAGGGAGGGTCTCGCTAGTCTCATATTTAGTGGGGTAGAAAAGGTGGGATGCTTCCTAGAACCTTCAATAGTGGAGAAAACATACAGGGAGAAGTGGGAAGCTCCTGACAAATTCGTAGGCCTAGGGCAGTTCAAATCCTACGCAAAATGCAATAACACCTTCTTGGAAGATCCGATCAGCAAAAGCGAGGTTAGGGCCACCATCAGGAAGCTGAAAAGTGGGACGGCGCCAGGGCCTGAAGGGGTAACCAAGGAACAGATCAGTTCGTGGGATAAAGACGGCAGTAAGCTGGCGTATATATTCAACAAAATCCTACTGCTAGGCAAGATCCCCGCAATACTTAAGTCTAATAGAACCACCCTGATTCCCAAGACGAGCGACAAGGAGAAGATGAGGGACATAGCACAGTGGAGGCCCATCACAATCGGACCAGTGGTCCAAAGGCTGCTATCAGGAATAGTAAATAAAAGACTAGAACAGGCGTGCGAACTGAATCCCAGGCAGAGAGGATTCATAGTCGCCCCAGGATGTGCAGAGAACCTCATGCTACTAGACGGAATGATAAAGATGGCCAAAAGGGAGGGAAAGAGTCTGGCAGTTGTGCTGATAGATTTCGCCAAGGCATTTGATTCGGTCTCCCACAAGCACATACGAGAGGTGCTAATAGCAAGAGGGGTGGACACCCTCTTCTTAGAGCTCTTTGAGTCAGCATATCACAAGTGCAACACAACCATCAAGACCTCCTCCAAAGAGACAGGACGTATCAGCCTAAAAATAGGGGTAAAGCAGGGCGACCCTCTCTCCCCCTTGCTGTTCAACCTAGCAATAGACCCCCTTCTATGCAAACTGGAAGAGCAGGGGGTAGGGTTCAAGTGCGGCGAGAGGGACATCTCCTCCTTAGCCTTCGCAGACGACATAGCAATACTCAGCTCATCGTGGGAGGGGATGGAAAGAAACCTGGCCATACTAGAAAAATTCTGTAAACAAACAGGACTAGAGTTCAACACGAAGAAATGTCATGGTTTCCTCATCGAGGGGTCGCCTAGAGGATATAAAATAAATCAACGCCCGCACTGGAAACTGGGGGGGTTCGATCTCCATCTCATAGACAGGGACGAATCAGAAAAGTACCTAGGAATAGGGATCAACCCGTGGAAGGGCTTAGTGGTCCCGAGCCCAGTCAAGATGATAGCTGAAATAACAGAGAAACTATCCAGCGCTATGTTGAAGCCATACCAGAAGCTAGAGTTACTCAGGGTCTATGGCATCCCTAGAGTAACGTATGTAACCGACAACGGCATGGCACCGAAAAAGACACTAGAAGAGTGCGACAGGATAATCAGAGTAGCGGTGAGGAGGTGGCTCCACTTGAGCGAGACCATCTCCTCTGGGTTTATGTACGCCAGATCCAGAAGTGGGGGGCTAGGAGTCACCAAATTGGCACAACACATCCCGGCCATTCAGGCAAACAGGATAGCTGCCCTAGCAGGCTCATCTGACGAGGCCACAAGGGTCATAACCCGCAAGACCATCCCCTATAAACTCTACACTAGACTCCAAACATGGGCCAGAGGGTGGAGCAAACCAACCACTAGAAAGACGGCCACAAGTCTCAGTGAGAGGGACAGGGATGCAGAGAAAGAGGGGGAGGCCACCAGAGTGATCTCCAAACGGGGGCGCGACCTCTCACAAGGACAGGGGGCAAGACAGGGCTCAAACCCGGGGATAGGGGCGGCAGGCACCCCCAGGGCACATCCAGTGGAGGAAAGCTCTAGTGTCCCAGTCTTCCAAAAAGAGAAATTTAATTGGAGGGGTGTGCAATTTGACAAATGGGCTGCTCTCCCCACACAAGGCGAGGGAGTGGAGGCGTTCAGGGAGGATCCCATTAGCAATCACTGGATCCGAGACCCAGCAAAAAACCACATGACAAACTCGCAGTTCATTGCAGCTCTAAAATTCAGAACGAACTCCTATCCCACAAGGGAGTTCCAAAAGAGGGGGCAAGGGGCAACCAAGGCCCAGAGAGTATGCAGACTTTGCGGCAAAAATACCGAAACACAGAAACACCTCACATGCACATGCATGGAACTCAAAGAGGCTAGGATGAAAAGGCACAACAAGCTTTGCGGCCTGCTTAAAGCGGAACTAGAAAAGAAAGAGTGGAAAGTGTTGAGGGAAACCAGGCTCAAAACTAGGGGGAGAGTGGGTGTACCGGACATCATAGCCCTAAAAGGGAATAAGGCCTACGTCCTAGACATGGTGGTCAAATACGAAACGGGCAGAAGGACGCTGGCAGAAGCGGCAGATATGAAAAAGGAAAAATATACTCCCTTTGCGCGAGCGATCACCAAAAGATGGCCTGATGCCAAGGTGGTGAGGGTCGAGGGCTTCCCACTGGGGAGCAAAGGAAAATGGCACAATGCCAACGATACTCTCCTGGGAGAGATGGGGATCCCAGCCAGGAGAAGGAAAACACTGGCTAGACTCTTCAGCAGGAGGTCCCTGCTATACACCCTGGATATACTGACAATCTTCAAGAAGAGGACCAGGAAGAATGGGAGCCCAATGGGCGGTAAAAAGACTATCGACATAACGCCCAGACAGTAAAGGGACTGACATAGGGAACATTGACGGGAGATCCTGGGTGAAGCACAACAGCGGTCAAAACCCAGCGGGCAGGGGCCAGGGATCAAAGGGGTGACGTGGAGGACTAGGATGAGCGGAGCCCAGCGGGCGCATACAGACTAAGAGACGGAGGGACTATCCCCGCAGCACCCAGAAAGGAAAGGACTAGACCCTGAAAACAATGACGTGTATATAGTTTGACCTTTGACCTCACTTATGACATGTATATAATTTGACCTCCGACCCCACCTATGACGTGTATATAGTTTGACCTTTGACCTCACTTGTGACATGTATATAGTCTGACCTTTGACCGCACTTACGACATGTATATAGCTTGACCTTTGACCTCACTTAGGACGTGTATATAGCCCGATCTTTGACCCCACTTTTGACATGTATATAGCACGACCTTTGACCTCACTTATGTACATAGTTTGAACTTTTATTTAACCTGTATACCGCATAGGAAGCCAGGCTGTGTTGAACTAACAATGGCTAATTGAAGCTGGCATCACCAGCATAAGGTCTGGCCCGAAAACCTCCCAGGCATCAATCCTGAAGAGGAAGGGTCGGACCCAGAGTAAAAAAGCTTGCTTGGACCCTCTTCTCCCAATGGCTCATATGTCTTGGGAGATGGGAAAAAGCAACACACATATAGTTTAAAAACTTGACATCTAGACCAATAGAAGAAACAATGATAATTACTAGATAGAGATTACTAGAAAGAATGTTATCATGGTTAATTACAGATCAAAAGCTAAGGATAAAGGAAAGGTCTGGTAGGACGAGAACGCTAAGGGGTTACCCCGATGCCCCGCAGAAGCTCCAGGAGCTAGGGTGCAATTATGAGATGAAATGCTATTGTGTAAAACACTGCAGAAGCATGAAGTCCAGGACAGCCAAGAAGGTAAGTATGAGGTACCTATAGTCTGTAAAAGTAGAATGGGTGCAACTGAGCCCAATGCGTGTTTGTACGTCCTTGTGTGTACCTATAAATGTCTGGTAAGGGCAACTGTACTTACCTAGTCATAGCAGTAGAATGAGTGCAACTGTACTCAATAAATGTATGTCTGTGGCAGCGTGAAATCCCTGAACACTCGCTGATTAATGCCAACCCAGGAGAGGCGGAGTGCTGGATAGGGGAAGGAACCTTAGGGCCGTTCTCCATTCTATATGCAATGTCTAATCTATGGATGGTGGGAAAACTCAAACAGTGAAAACATCGGTTGCTGCATCGAAACACCCCTCTCGTGCTGACAACAGGCAGATGGCCCTCACACCTGAAGGCCTCATTCCACTCCCCGCCTGATATGACAGCGCCATGGGTGAAGCAGGGTGGTGGCCCCTCGTCGACGGGAGACGATAAACTACCCGAAAGGCCGTGCAGAGGCAACTCCAGTTCTTGGGGCCCTCTGACACAACCCAGTCAGCCACACGGGCAAAAGGGGAAAACGAGGGGCGGTTGGCTGACGGGGGTACGCAAATTGTCCGGCACTTCAAGGGTGAAACAGAAATGCGAGTTCTTGCAAGTGTGAATCTAATGGTCGCCCATGCCCTCTGAATGACATAGTGATGATATTCAATGTGCGCGGGAAAAGGCGAGAGTAACCATGGCCCTCCTAAAATAGCCAAATGCCTCATCATCTAATTAGTGACGCACATGAATGGATGAACGAGATTCCCACTGTCCCTACCTACTAGCCAGCGAAACCACAGCCAAGGGAACGGGCTTGGCAGAATCAGCGGGGACAGAAGACCCTGTTGAGTTTGACTCTAGTCTGGCACTGTGAAGAGACATGAGAGGTGTAGAATAAGTGGGAGGCTTCGGCCGCCGGTGAAATACCACTACTCCTATCGTGCCCTGGAAAGCGTCGCGGTTCCGGCGGCGTCCGGTGAGCTCTCGCTGGCCCTTGAAAATCCGGGGGAGAAGGTGTAAATCTCGCGCCAGGCCGTACCCATATCCGCAGCAGGTCTCCAAGGTGAACAGCCTCTGGCATGTTAGACGAAGGTGGGTAAGGGAAGTCGGCAAGTCAGATCCGTAACTTCGGGATAAGGATTGGCTCTAAGGGCTGGGTCGGTCGGGCTGGGGTGCGAAGCGGGGCTGGGCTCAATCTTTTCGGCCGGATTGGCGTGGAGCTCAACCCCAGCACAAAGTAGGAACAGGATAAGCCGTGGAGTGTGAAGGAGGAGATGTGCACGAACAAGAGTGTTGTTCATTCCTGGCCTATGCAGGACCCTGATGCCCTTGCCTGAGGAAGAGAAGCCCTGATCTGGGGTTGACAAGAGGGCTGGGATACTCTGCGACATCGACTCCTTGGCACAACGCGTGTTACAAACAATTGGAATTCAAGCCCCAGAAGGGAAGAGAGTATCCCTTCGACTGAACCGCCTGAGGAACGGGCACATCCCAATCTCCGATGGGAGGAACTGATGATGACGAACCCCCTGAACTGACCTAGGAACTAGCCTTCTGAGACAGAGGACCAGGGAATAGAGCCCCAACAGAAAAGTGGAAGGGGCCTAAGAGTGGTGCATGAGGCGGTCGATGGAGACATCCGCCCAACAAAATGTCCCTTGGAGAGGACCAGGTAGTAGGACCTCAAAGGACGAGTGGAAGAGGCCTAAGAGTGGTGCATGAGGCGGTCGATGCGGACATCCGCCCAACAATATGTCCCAAGCAGAGGACCAGGTAGTAGGGCCTCGAAGGATGAGTGGAAGAGGTCTGAGAGTGGTGCATGGGGCGGTCGGATGGACACCCGCCTGAACAAAGTGTCATTCAGAATGACCAGAGAGGCTAAAAGCACAGTGGGTGACTGTGCTCAGCCTCTCTGGTATTGCACAGTTCCGGGGGGAAGTGCAAAGTAGTGTCTGCCCGTAATCAGAAACCTGGTTTTCAACGACTCAGAGCTCCAGGCGGGAGACACGGGGCTAAAGCCCGATGAGAGGCCGTAACACTCTCCGACAAACAGTAGCCCGGGAAAGAACCAGAAGGGTCAAACTGACCGATTGGCAAACAGACACCCACCATTGAAGGGCCACTACCGGCTGGCGTAAGGCAGTGTTCGGGTAGCTGGTTCCTTCAGGCTGTGGGTCTGCCTCTGACGACAAGTACTCGAGCAAGGCTAAGACACTCTCCGGAGTGGGACGGTCTAGGACAGAATCAGAGGGATCCAACTGAGCGAATGACGGACAGAATATGTCAGTGGAAGACGACTGAAAGCTGACCCAGTCTGGTCGGTCTCCAATGACACTGAACTCGAGCGTAACCGAGGTTCCCCCCGGCAGCTGAGACCTTCAGGAGCAGCCCACCTGACCGATGGAGGATCCCTTGCAGACAATAAAAACAGTACAACCTAAAGCGTTCTGACTCTTGCTTTGAATAAAACGCTACAACATCAGTCAGGTGTAAAAGGCTGTTGATTGAGTGACTGTTTCTCGCTTTGCAAATCTAACACACCCATGCTTGGCTAACCCACCCTGCATGCTTGCTTGCTTGCCCCGCAGACTAAAAATGCCACCAGTCCGACGAGGGAGTAGGCTCATGACGGGCCCGACCTCAAGAGGTCGTCGCCCAGGAGGAGCAGTGGCGGGCGAGAGAGTCCCCGCCAAACTAACGGAGGAGTCGAAGGCGAGAATAACAAAGGCCATCGACCTGCTAACCAGCTTTGGCAAAGGGAGGTGCAGAGTGGTCAAGGAAAAGGACCTTCCTCTGGTTGCCGTTAAAGGCCGCTTCCACATCATCCTTGTGGTTGAACACGCGGCAATCATCGTGAGGATTATCCCAGTCGACACCACCAAAAACTGGAACATAAGAGGGGCCGTCACGGGGGCCACAACATCCATGAAAAGGTTTTCGGATGAGCTAGTAGTGATGGGGGCCTTCTCCCCCTTCCAGCAAATGGTGCCACTGCCCCTAGTCATATGTAAGGGAAGAGCTTGGCGGGTGCTAGAGGACTTATGGGAATGGTTTGAAGGGGATGAAGAGGCGAAGAGGGTGGTGAGGGAGGGGTTCAAAGACCTGTGATTGAAATAGATGGTTTAATGCCAGCTAATAGTTGCATGTGAGGCTGTTACAATGTTGATGCATGAAATGTGATGTTCTACAAAAAAAAAATTCAATGTAAAACGGTTTATTGTGAAAATAAAATGTTTAGATAGGAGGAAGCAGGATAGAGGACCAGGGACATTTAAAAAGGGGAATCCGAAGTAAGGATGGTCGTCACAGGGACAGAGGGGAGGGCTTGGCGGCTGGGCCACAACTAGAGGCAATAATAGTAAAAGGACAATAAAAACTACCGCACTAACCTTGGCTCCAGCGTCTTAATATAATAAAAACCTTAGACAAGATTTATGTGTGGACCTCTTTGTTCTCAAACTAAGCACGCAGAAACTAACTGCCGGTAGGGCAATCCCAGCATGGCAACTCACCCCACTAACCCCCTGCTTTCCCCTTAGATCCCTAATCTTACGCGAGTAAACGATGGGTGGAAATAAGAAGAGTCGGAGCGAGAGAAGGAAGGCGGATGCCAGAGGGAGGAAAAAGGCCATGGAGAGAGAACGCCTGAGGCTATCAAAAATTGAGGCGATCTTCATCAACGCGGCCCTCAGACAAGGATGTCGCTTCATAATCAAGGACCCCACCCTATTGTGTGGAGACGGGATCAGGAGGTCGGTCCCCCTATGGTTGATGAGTGGTTCAACTGCCATCCTGATCTCATGGATGCCAGAGTGTGAGATGATGGAACTCTCTGAGAGGCAGCGGGAAGCGAGTGGGGAGGTGGAGCCCTTCGCGGAACAGCTGCTTGCCTGGGAATCCCCGTACCTCCATAAGGTGATGCATATTGCGGTCCCAGTGCCCAGGGAGGACATGACGCCACTGATGGCCTGCCTTCACCACTTCCTGGAGAGCCTGGGGGTGGAAGAAGAGAAGATTAGCAAGGAGGCAGATGCGGCCTGGGTGCTGGGCGACGCGCATGGCTTGGCAGAGGCAGAGAGAGCCTGGGGGCAAGACGGCGACCCAGAAAGAGTGACGGGCCCAAGGGTCTTAAGCGTAATCCTGGAGGAGAACTTGTGCCCAGCCTGCTAAACATCGTCCACTAGATGTTAACATTTGATGTCATGTTAATTGTTTATAAAAAGTGTATTGTTGAATAAAATTATTATTGTTAATTTTTATTTTATTTTATTTTTGTTTTATTTTATTTTATTTTTTATTTTTTATTTTCTATTTTCTATTTTATTTTATTTTATTTTTATTTTATTTTATTTTTTATTGTTTTCACTCTTTTCCAAAACCCAATAAATATAAAAATGTCTAACTAATCGCGCGTCGTCATTCTTCCTTGCAACTAAACAAACTACTGCTCTCTTAAAAACGTACTTAGACCCCAGCTAATACCTTCGCCTTTCCCTGTGCTTCACAGAATCGAAATATGGGGGAGCACTTAAGGGCGATTTGCCACGGAAGGTGGTTCTTCAACCATCAGAGAAGACTCAGAGAAATAAGGAGGGCGAGCTACAACAACACTGAGGAGGGCTTCAGACAGCTGGCCATCGGCTGTCTTACCAATGAAGGGTTGGCAGAGGGATGGACGGTGGAGGCTAATAGACCAGTGGTGACCTCGAGAGGGGTGATGAGAATAGACATCATCCTCACAAAGGATTCCAGGATGCTACTGGTCAGCATAGGGACTAGACCACCCAGGAACGAGAGGGACATGATTAGAATGAGTCGAACCCTACGAGGACGCCTCATGGAGCCAGCATCCATCCTAAGGAGGAGCTTCCCCCACATCCAAATGATGAGAACATTTGGGGTCGTCCTTGACACCCTAGGGTCGGTGGTGCTCCCAGTCACCATGGACCTCCTGGCTTACATAGGTGTACCCGATGATAGATGGGATGAGGCCATGAGAAGACTCCTCTGGCTTAGACCACCAATAATAGGGATCAATTAAAGGATCACAAAAGTAAGGGAAAGTGACTAGAGGATATAAAAGAGTGAGCATGTTGGCTCACAAATTTTCAATGATGTTAAACTGTTAATAAAATAATTATTCAAAACAAAAGGGTCAAATGTGGAGTCCTTCCTAAAGAAATAAACAAACGATGCACACATGATATGCCTTTGTGATAGAAACAACAAGATGCAAGGGTATTTTCCAACACAATAACATGAAAGCTCATGAAGAATCAACAGCCTAAGAGACACTAATAGGATACTGACGTGAGGGATGAGGCCGCTGAGGGGCAACTACAAGTGGGCGATGGTCAGTGCCACAGAGTGTTGTTCGATTGTACCGAGGTAGTGGCAAGGGGCGGAGGATGGGCCCTACCGAATCTGCCTCACAGACGGAAAGGTTAAAAGGACAAGGCAGATGAGGCGGGTCTGATCGCTGAACCAAACCACTATGAGGGCAAAACTCGATGCCCCGTCCAGACCAGTTGACCTCTCGGGGACACTGGTTGGGCAGGGATACTCTAGAGCATAACCTTGTCGGCTCACTCACACTCAACCCTAAAAATGAAAAGGAACAGGAACAAATTCAAGGCCCAGTGACGCCATGCCCATTGAGGGAAAAAGGAGTGGGGTTAGGGAGGGCAAACCACCAAGGGGGTCTATCTATAGTTCCCATACTGAGATAGATTTCCCCTAAGGGTGGAATAGTTGTTAATCCCTTATCTTCTCCCTACAGAAACCTGGAGCTACCAGGAAGGGGTGGTAGTCGTAGTCCCCAATCACCCGATCCTAACTCATAAGCTTACATCTCTGATCCTAGAGCCATCAGGAGAGACTCAACTACAAATAGGAAAACTAATATTGCTAGATGATCATACATTTATTCTGTGTGTTGCAGATCTGACAGAAATAATAGAAGAAACTAAATGAAAGAGACTAAACCCCAAGCAAGATCCACTCCTAGAATGGCGTCACCAGGAAGGGCCAGCTACTCAGAACCTAGAAGCACAGGGGGCAGGATCTACTCGTCGCCCCTACCAGACCAGACGAACTCTGGAGTACTTAGGCAGCAATCCCTCTCCACGCCCAGGAGGCGTATAGACAAAAATAAATGGCGTATTTCAAGAGGCCGGCAGGCTGACAGGGGGCCACCGGCAACGGAGCGATCACCCGCCAGAAGTCGGAGAGACAACTTAACAGCACTCAGGAAGAGGTTGTTTGTCCCCAGCCCCAAGCCCATCTTCCTAATGGGCTACAATAAAAAGGTCCTCCCCTTAGCGGGATGCAGGAGAAGGATCAAGGGACTAGATGGCTCGGTCCAGGCAGTAATTAGGGTGCCATTCGAGAAGCATCCCTGCACCATGTGCAGGACTCACCTTGATACGGCGCAGAAAGCGGCGCAACACCTCAAAAACAAACACAGGGCAAAGACCGTGTCATTTTCCTGCAGACACTGTTCCACAATCAACAGCAACTTAAGGAAAATAGCGTGCCATGCCCCGAACTGCAATACGCCAAAGAACCTCCGTCCAGCCAAAGGGGAACACAAATGTAGAATATGTGAAAGGATGTTCACAAAAAAGGCAGGGCTCTCCCTACATATAAGGAGAAGCCACACAAGGGCAGCTTTCTCCCCATCTCCTAGCACCAGCACACAACAAGCCGATACCTCCAGAGTCAGATCGCAGAAGGAAGAGGTAGTGGCACTAAAGAATCTAATGATTAAACATACAGGTGACCCGGACATACATGGGCTTATCAAGATAGCCCTCCCTAGATTCACTCTAACACAAATAAAGAACAAAGTAAAGGGGACCCGTCGGGCTATAAGAAAAGATCCAGACAAAGGCGCCACAACGAGGAACTGGGAGAACTTTCTGAAAGAGCTAGGAAACCCGGAGCCCATCAATGAGCCCCCCAACGAAGCAGAGAAATTCTTCAAAAAGGCCCTGCTAGATGAGGAGAAGAATGACCTAAAGCTTATGGAGACAAATTCCCCAACCTGTAAGGAACTTAACTGCTACCTCAAGAAGCTCTTTAAAAGACTCAACCCCCCCAAATCAAAAGGCAAGATTAAGGGAGGTCACCCTAAAATGAGACGCCCCACCAAAGCGTCACTTAAGAACAAGAATAATGAAAAACTCAAATACCGAAAAATGTATGCAGAAGACAGGGAGAGACTAGCGGGGCTAATCTTTGATGACAATGTAGCTGTCCTTTAAGACCTGAAGTGGTAGAAGAGTCCTTTAAGGGTAAATGGGAAGCCAAGGACAAATATGTCGGGCTCGGGCAATTTACTCCATACAAGAAAATAGATAACTCCACCCTGAACAAACCCATAGAGGTAGATGAGGTTTACAAGGTAGTTAAGAAAATGGCCAATGGCACAGCGCCTGGCCTAGACGGAATAACTAAGACCACCCTAATCAAATGGGACCCAACAGGTGCAAAACTTGCATGGATCTATAATGCAATCCTAATGACAGGAAAGGTCCCCCTCTGCCTCAAAAAGAACAGGACCACCCTCATCCCCAAAACCAGAGACAAAGAAAAATTGAAAGATATCAACCAATGGAGGCCCATATCCATAGGTCCAATATTCTTCAGGGTGCTCTCTGGAGTAATAAACAACAGACTTAAAATAGCATGCCCCCTCAACCCAAGACAGAGAGGCTTTATTGAAGCTCCAGGCTGTGCCGAAAACCTGATGATACTAGATGGGTTAATCAAGTTGAGCAAAAACGAACTCAAGCCCCTAGCAGTCGTCTTCATCGACTTTGCGAAAGCCTTTGATTCTGTCTCCCATAAACTAATAGAAGAGGTCCTGAGACGCAGAGAACTAGATGCCCTATTCCTAAATTTCCTACTGGCATCCTACAGCAAATGTAGCACAGTAGTAGGTGCCAGTGGTACAAACACGAGGAAGATCAGCCTGAAAGTCGGGGTCAAACAAGGAGACCCTCTATCTCCTCTCCTCTTCAACTTGGCGCTTGACCCTCTCATCTGCAAATTAGAGGAACTAGGGGAGGGATTCAAATACAACGAGACACTGGTAGCCACTCTGGCATTTGCGGATGATATTGCACTCCTTAGCAGCTCATGGGAGGGTATGACAAAGAACTTAAGAGTGCTCCATACCTTCTGCACTCTCACAGGGCTAGAAATCAATATAAAGAAATGCCACAGCTTTTTTATTGATAAAACAAAAACAAGCTTCACCATCAATAAGAGTCCCCCATGGAAGCTTGGAAACAATGATATTCACATGATAGGAGAGAAAGAGGCAGAGAAATACCTAGGGGTCGGCATCAACCCCTGGAAAGGAATAGTAGTGCAGGACCCATGCAAACTGGCCCAAGATCTGACAGACAGACTGTCATCCTCCCCCCTGAAACCCAGTCAAAAAATAGAACTCCTAAGAACCTATGGAGTCCCTAGACTCACGTACATCACGGATAATGGGATGATAGGGAAAGTCCAACTGGAAAGATGTGACCAAATAATTAGGGTGGCAGTGAGGAAATGGCTCCACCTCAGCGAGACAGTGGCCAATGGATTCTTCTACGCCTCAAACAGAAGTGGGGGTCTGGGACTCGCAAAGCTAGCAGCCCAGATCCCCACCATCCAATACAATAGAATAGCCAGCCTCAGTGCCTCCACTGACCTAGCCACCAGGGCCATAACATTCAAAATGGTCACCGAAACCAAACTTAGGAAGCTTAAGAAATGGGCTGGAATAGCCCCAGAAGACCCTCACAAAAACCATAACCCAAGAAATGGTCAAAAGCGCAACCAGAGAACAACAACCCCCAGGGGCACCCCGCAGAGAAAGACAAAGACAATCCCACGAATGCTGAATCCAACTGGGGGTAGAATCCCCAACACCCCAATAAATAAAATCAAGCCCACCTGGAGACAGAAGGAATTTGACAAATGGGTCGACCTTACGGTCCAGGGAGAAGGAGTGAAGCAATTCAAAAACGATGGGGTTAGCAACCATTGGGTGAGGGACCCCTCCTCGGTCAACATGACTGAATCACAATACCTACTAGCCATAAAACTTAGAACAGGTACATACCCAACAAGGGTGACACTCAGAAGGGGGAGACCGACGGCCCGCAACCTGCTAAAATGCAGGCTCTGCAAGAAACAAAAAGAAACAATAGGACATGTGACGAGCAGGTGTCCTGTCCTAAAACTCAATAGGATGAACAGACACAACAAACTGACTAACATCCTAGCGGCTGAAGCAGGAAAAAAGGGATGGGAAGTGGCCAAAGAGAGACACCTCACCACCAAAAAGGGGAGAGTAGGGGTGCCCGACCTGTGCCTCATCAAAGGAAAAAGAGGCATGATAATAGACATGACAGTGAGGATGGAGAAGATGCAGAACACCCTAAGGGAGGCGAGCAGAGAAAAGAGGGACAAGTACGAACCCCTAAAAGACGCCTTCAAAACCTGCTGGCCGACAGTGAAAAACCTAAAGATTGAGGGTTTTGCAGTGGGGGCCAGGGGCAAGTGGCACAGACCCAATGAGGGTATACTCAAGGACATGGGGGTGGCGCCTCGGAGACGGAAGCAATTGGCCCGTCTATTTAGCAAAAGGGCCTTAATGGGCACCATTGACATTTTGAAAGCCTTCAAGAAGCTCTCCAAAGGATAGATAAGGGACAACTTGGAGACACCCCAGAATAAGGGAATGGGTGCATAATGAAAATAAAAAAGATGTGTGTGAACAATGTGGGGTCACTCCACGAGGGGGAACACCAAGTGGAAACATGGTAGGAACCGATACCCAATGTAAATAGTTGAGGGATGTTTTATTAAATTTGTTAACCTTACGAAGGTCTCTGCGTCTTCATTGAGTTGGGTCATTTTGCTTGTCATTAAGTGTGTTATGTCCTTAAGACATAAGAAAGGCGTACCTAGTATGACCTTATGAGCTGCAATACTGACACCTGTGACCCTGCAATGGGACATGGGAAGAAGTAATAACAGCTGAGAAACCATGTTGCTTGGACCAACCCTCCAGGAGCAGGTCATCCTGGAGGAGGGAAAAGCAAGACAAAGACGGCCGGTTAAAGGGACTCCAGTAACCCCCAAGATTATCCCGGAAAGAGCTGACAGGGGGCTCAACTGACGAACACCCAGAGAAAGAGAATAAGGGGAGAGGTGCTGGCTAAAATTCTGATACACAGATTAGATTGCGACATAGAGTACGTCACCAGAGATATTTAACGCTAAGGAGATAGCCTCAGACAGGCAACGCTGAAAGCTAAAAGGAAATACTAAGAATAGAAATACTATTTCTTACCCCACTCTATTACCTGTAATTGACTATGTACTACCAGACCGAGAAGCCTGTGTCCCCTCTTGACAGGTTAAAAGGAGGGCCCCAGAGACCGAAGTTGGAAGGACCGAAGCAAGGATGAACAAGAGATGAGAGGATGAAGACGGTAAAGTATAAAGGGAATAGCCCATTATGTGTATGTACGTCTTGTGATGTCCATAAATGTCGTAGGCGCAACTGTGCTTACCTAAATAGTGATAAGAATGGGCGCAACTGTACCCAATAAATGTACGTATGTCCCTGTCTGTTCCTATATGTGGCTGCGTGACAACCTCGATCCACTGAGCAATATGACCTTGCTGGCGGTTATGAGCGAGATAGAGGGAGGAAGCTGGGCCGTTCTCCACCTTAATCCATGCAAATACATTCACCCTGTGTGAGAACATGGTCATTCCATGATGACGAAAGATGCGACGTTGCACCCCTCTCGCTCAGGCTGCTGGGGGCGGACTTCCTAACCTGAAGACGAATTCCCGTCTGCCACTCAGAGGAACAGCCTGTCCCATGGGTGATGAAAGGGTGGTGGCCCCTCGTCCCACGGGAGACGTTAAACTTCCCGACGGGTCGTGGGGACTTCTGCAGTACTTGCGTGACTCTTCCACAACCCCGGCAGTCACGCGGGCCAAGGGTAACATGAGGGTTGACTGCCCGGGGGTAAATAAAACGGTCCGGCACGGTAGAGGTCCTGCAGGGGTGCAGGGTGCTTCTGTTAGTGTGAATCCACGGTCGCCCATGCCCTCTGAATGTCAAAGTGAAGAAATTCAATGAAGCTGCGTGTAAACGGCGGGAGTAACTATGACCACTTTACCTAGCCAAATGCCTCATCATCTAATTAGTGACGCACATGAATGGATGAACGAGATTCCCACTGTCCCTACCTACTAGCCAGCGAAACCACAGCCAAGGGAACGGGCTTGGCAGAATCAGCGGGGACAGAAGACCCTGTTGAGTTTGACTCTAGTCTGGCACTGTGAAGAGACATGAGAGGTGTAGAATAAGTGGGAGGCTTCGGCCGCCGGTGAAATACCACTACTCCTATCGTGCCCTGGAAAGCGTCGCGGTTCCGGCGGCGTCCGGTGAGCTCTCGCTGGCCCTTGAAAATCCGGGGGAGAAGGTGTAAATCTTGCGCCAGGCCGTACCCATATCCGCAGCAGGTCTCCAAGGTGAACAGCCTCTGGCATGTTAGACGAAGGTGGGTAAGGGAAGTCGGCAAGTCAGATCCGTAACTTCGGGATAAGGATTGGCTCTAAGGGCTGGGTCGGTCGGGCTGGGGTGCGAAGCGGGGCTGGGCTCAATCTTTTCGGCCGGATTGGCGTGGAGCTCAACCCCAGCACAAAAGAGGAACATGACAGGCCGTGAAATGCGAAAGAGGGGTCGAGGGGGGTGCGGTCGCGAACGATCCCGGCCGCTCACCTCGATCATAAGCACACGGAAGAACAACAAATAAGAATGAGACGGTCCCGCTTTCTGCAAAACACCCTACCATCTGGCCCCGGCGAGCTGCGAAGACCTGGGCTCCCTGAACCTACCTGAATCTAGCTTTCTGATGACAACCTCGCAAAAGTGGAGCCTTGAAAGACAAGTGAAAGAGGCTTGAAAGTGGTGCATGAGGCGGTCGAGGTTAACACCCGCCTAAACAAAGTGTAAACGGCTGGCGCCTAGCAGCCGACCTGGGACTGGTGCGGACCAGGGGAAGCCGAAGCTTTTCTTGGCCGGATCAATGTGGTTCTAGAGTCAAAAGCACCAGCGAGAAAAAACGGCTCGCTCTCTGTGGGTGGGCTGTTTCCGTCTGTGGCTCGTAATAATTATCCAGGCAGGTCCACATCCTGCCTGTTCTCTAGCCACCACGGGGAACAAAAATGATCGATTGGCAAACAAAACCCGCCATGGGGGGCCCCTACCGGCCGGCCCAGTCGGTGTTCAGGTGGAAGGTTCCCCCTCCTGCGGGTCTGCCTCTAGTCTCAGTCCCATGAAGCAAGACCGAGTAGCCCCATCTGTCCAAGAAGTCTTGTAGGGCCAGTCAAAGAATTGCCTCCCTGTGGTCATGGTCGAGCTGACCGATTGGTAAAACAAAAACCCGCCATGGGGGGCCCCCACCGACCGGCCCAGTCGGTGTTCGGGTGGAAGGTTCCCCCACCTGTGGGTCTGCCTCTAGTTTCAGTCCCATGAAGCAAGACCGAGTAGCCCCGTCTGTCCAAGAAGTCTTGTAGGGCCAGTCAAAGAATTGCCTCCCTGTGGTCATGGTCGAGCTGACCGATTGGTAAACAAAACCTGCCTTGGGGGGCCCCCACCGGCCGACCTAGTCGGTGTTCGGGTGGACGGTTCCCCCACCTGCGGGTCTGCCTCTAGTCTCAGTCCCTTGAAGCAAAACCGAGTAGCCCCGTCTGTCCAAGAAGTCTCGTAGGGCCAGTCAAAGAATTGCCTCCCTGTGGTCATGGTCGAGCTGACCGATTGGTAAACAAAACCTGCCTTGGGGGGCCCCCACCGGCCGACCTAGTCGGTGTTCGGGTGGACGGTTCCCCCACCTGCGGGTCTGCCTCTAGTCTCAGTCCCTTGAAGCAAAACCGAGTAGCCCCGTCTGTCCAAGAAGTCTCGTAGGGCCAGTCAAAGAATTGCCTCCCTGTGGCCATGGTCGAGCTGACCGATTGGTAAACAAAACCTGCCTTGGGGGGCCCCCACCGGCCGACCTAGTCGGTGTTCGGGTGGACGGTTCCCCCACCTGCGGGTCTGCCTCTAGTCTCAGTCCCTTGAAGCAAAACCGAGTAGCCCCGTCTGTCCAAGAAGTCTCGTAGGGCCAGTCAAAGAATTGCCTCCCTGTGGCCATGGTCGAGCTGACCGATTGGTAAACAAAACCTGCCTTGGGGGGCCCCCGCCGGCCGACATAGTCGGTGTTCGGGTGGATGGTTCCCCCGCCAGTGAGTCAGCCTCTAACTGTAGCCCCAATGAGCGAGGCCGAGATACCCAGTCAGCCTGAGCAGCACTGCAGAGCCTACAATGGAACTTCAAATTGGACCTGGCCTGGCCTGGGCACGATGGGGGAGCCGAACCAAAGTCCTGGGAGAGCAATAAAACTAACTCCCAAAACCCCTATATGTAATTTGTCCCAATAAAGAATGATACAACACTAGCAAAGTAGCACGACTCACACTTTGCCTGGCCTGCATGTGCATTACGCTGCTGACATGAATGTATCCCAGCTAGCTACCCTGCCAACCCTGTATGAATGATTGCTTGCTTTCACAGATTAGAGAATGGCGCCCATACGAAGAAAATACGGGGACAGACGACTGATGAACCCGAGTGCGGGGAGGCGAAGGCGATCAGCAGACGAAGTAAAAGGGGTCAAGATCCCTGATAAAGTGCCGCAGCGGCTGAGGTGGAGAGTCGAAGCGGCACTAGGTGTAATCAATGGCTACATGGAGGACCAGGAGGTGGTGTACCCCAGGGACGGGGGGCTTTCGGCAGTCGTCCCTGAGGACAAATACCAAATGGTTATCCACTTAGAGTGGTCAGCACTCTTCATAAAGGTTATTCCCATAGATAGGAGCGAAAATTGGGATGCTGAGAGAGCCATGAACCTGGCAACAAATAGAATAATGAGCATGGCGGAGCGGCTGAGGCAGGAAGGGAAAATCAAGGAGAAGCAAACTCCTGTCCCCATCCCCCTGATACTGCCGGAGGGCAACTTCATCTGTGCCGGCCTTGACAAACTGAAGATGCATATGGGATGGGGGGAAAGCCTCCTTGAAGAGACTCTGAAAGGCTTATAGGAGTCTAGCACTGCTGCTTGCTTGCTTGTGTTGATACTAATGTTGATGTTGATGTTTCTTTGCCTATGTTCCAAATAAAAATGTGTTCTGGTTAACCCTGTCTCATGTGTAGTAAGTGTGTGGTCTCATTACATCAAAGGTGTGGGGAGAATAAAGAGGTCTGTTGGGATTTGAAGCGGAATTTGGTGAAGGGTCATACGCCCCTTTTGAAAAGGTGGCGAGGGGAGAGGAGGATGACAGAGACCTAAAGAAGAGAAGATCGAGAAACTCACCGGAGGACATCAACGAGGAACACCCACCAGCGAGGAAGAGGATGGTGCCATGGAGAGGATCGGAGGAGCCATCGACAAGAGACGCCTTCAGAGGAGAAGAGGATGGTGCCATGGAGATGCAAGAAGATCAAAGAAGCACCCTAGAGGTCGCCGAGGGGCGTCCTGGGGAGAGCACAAGTATTCAAAAGAGCGAAACCCTATAGGCCACCGAGGGGCGACCTGGGGTGAGTACTGAAGTTCAAAAGGACGGTACCCTAGAGGTCGCTGAGGGGCGATCTGGGATAAGTGCATGCAAACATAGGAGCCCTAGAGGTCAACGAGGTTGTCCTGGGGTACGTGACAAGCCCACAGATGGGTGATCAGTCGATCACGGGCAAAGAGGAGAGGCCAACATGCTGGAGACGACCAGTGTGGGACTCAAGAAACCCCGGAGTGGGTGAAAGGAGAGCACACTCCTTAACCGTTACAGGAACTTCAGGCACTACAACCCAGGCCGACCCCGAATGGGAACTCAGACAAAAGGGACAACTCACAACAGTAAGAATGAACCATGACTCTCTCTGATACTGCCCAGAGTAAGACGCAGGCAAGGCCGAGTGCCTGACAGTCACCTCAAGGGGCCTGTCTACCAAAGGACATGTTGAGATGATGAATACTGCCCAACTACCAAGAATAAACGCCCAATAGATACAATCTCAAATGCCAAGAAGTTTGAGACAAAATGCAGAAATGAAAAAAGAAGGAATGACATACCAGCGGAAACCTTAGCCTCACAAGGCAGAACAAGAAGATGAAGACTGGAGGGAATCCCTCCAACACACAACGCATAACTCGAGCTCATTCAAGTACAATCTCAGAATGCCAAGAATTCTGGGACCAAAGGGCCCCCTCCCACGCCTTATGTGGGGGGGGGGGGCGGGGCGGGGGGCATCGGTGCTCTTCATCACTGGTCGAGGGCTGCCGGTTGGTTTAGAACAGTTTAGGTAGGCGATAGATTAGCTACAGCCTAAGGCTGACCTGTTAGTGTTCAGGCAAAGATCAGACTAGAGCAGAGTAGGATAGGCCAGATTAGGCTGTAGACTAGCTAGATACTATGTCCCAGTTAGCTCTGGTTAATGCTTAGAGTAGTCAGTTGTCTGATCTCCCCCCCCCCCTCTCTTTATCTTTCCCCCGCTCCTTTCCCTTCTTCCCCCTCCTGTTCCCCACTCTCCCACATTTCCCACTCCCCCCCCCGCACCCTCTCCTTCCATGCTCTTCCCTCCCCCGCCGCCCCTTCCCACGTTCCCCCTGCTCTCCCTCCCCTGCACCCTCCCACCTCTCCTTCTCTGTTCTCTCCTCCTCCCTGTCCTCTCCCCTCTCTCACATTCCCCCTGCACTCCTTCCCCTGCACCCCCCCACCTCTCCTTCTCTGCTCTCTCCTCCCATCTGTCCTCTCGGGGGGGGGGGGGGGGGAGGAGGGGGCGGAGAGGTCTGTTCCCTCCCCCGCCTCCTCCTCCCGCGTTCCCCCTGCACCCTCCCACCTCTCCTTCTCTGTTCTCTCCTCCTCTCCCCCTGCACTCCTTCCCCTGCACCCTCCCACCTCTCCTTCTCTGTTCTCTCCTCCTCTCTGTCCTCTCTGGGGGGGGGGGGGGATGTGGGACGCTCCCCCTGCTTCTCTACCCTGGCTCTCCCTCCCCTGCACCCCCATCTCTCCTTCTCTCCTCCTCCACATTCCTATCTTCTCCCCACCTCCCCCCTCTCCTCCGTCTATATTGCTCATTCTCTCCCCACCTCCTCCCTCCCCCTGCTCTCTTCTCCCCCACACCTCCCCTCCCTTCCCCTCTCCTGCTCTCTCCTCTTGCTCCTCCCCACCTCCTATACCCTCCCCACCCCATCACTCTCTCACATTCCCCCTGCTATTCTCCCTTCTCCTGCGCTCTCCTCTGCTCTCCCCTCATTCCTATATTTTCTATATTATCAATTGTTCAAATGTTATCTTTATTCTGTATATTCTTGTTACTGTGTGTTAGCTAGAATTAGCTAGACATACTTTCTGTGAAGCCCTCTGAGACATGCTTGTGAATTAGGGCTATATAAATAAACTTGACTTGACTTGACTAGGAGAACAAAGTGATGGGAGGACATACCAGCGGAAACCCCCGCTGACTTGACCCCATGAAACGAAAACAGAGTGCGAAGACTGGGGGGCCAACCCTCAACACACACAAGCAGAACTGGAGTCCAAACTGACCGAATGGCAAATAAGACCCACCTCAAAGGGCCCTCATCGGCTGGCCTCGCCAGTGTTCGGATGAACGGTTCCTTTGGCCTGTGGGTCTGAACGGAGGGGGGTCAAACCCCCTCAGACTAACAAGAAGAAGCCCAATAAAAGATTCTCAAATGAATGTCTGGCAAATTATTTTGGGCATGAAGTGATGATATTTAATGTCTGGCAGTTTATCTCTAGCATGAATTGATGAAGCAGTACCCAATCAAATGCTCCTAACACCACACTTTCACTGAGTAAATCCGGGCCTTGCCCGGTAATCGAAGTTGTATCTTAATAGAGGGGAATACAGAGGTGGCAATCAGACGAAAGAACACGGATAGCCTATGGGAATGCAGGGGCTAAAATGCAATCCAGCTGAGAGGTCTAGATGGAAGCGAGGGGCTGCGATGGCTGCGGAGCCATCAAGGTGCTGGGAGGATCTGCATCACACGAGTGTTGTCCGGCTCTGCCTCTTAGTAGCAAACCAGAGCGGTGATCCGGCTTAGCCCTTACCTACCCACGGAATCGTAGAAGGCACTGGGCGGGAGGGGGCTGACCGCCTCATTGTCTCTAACCGCTGCGGGGGTAGGCACGTCGGTGCCCTCGCCCAACTCGTGTCCCTCTTCGGAGGGTGCTGGGAGGGCAGGGATTCTCAACGGTGCAGCTTCCCTCATCCACCTCGCTGCAAGCACTAACACAACAAGAGGAGATAGACAAAGAGTAGATAGACACCCTACTAACCAATCCCCATGTCTACTTTCTGTGCATAGGACTGTTGGGGCAAGCATGAGCGGGAGAAGCCGAAGACAGAGGAGGAGGGCAGACGCGAGGGCGAGGAGGCTCAGGGAGGCAAGAGAGAGAAGAAGAGGAGAAAAGGCCAAACTAGCTTTCATGAACGCGGCCTACAGAAAGGGCTGTAGATTCTTCCTAAGCGAGATGGGGATCACCTGCAGGGACGGCATTAGGAGGAACTTTCCCCTTTGGATGTCCATAGGGACATCTTCTTTCCTGATTGAAATGATCCCAGGATGCGGAGAAAGCGAGGAAGAGCAGCTAGAGGCGAAGCACCAGGCGGAGATCGAATTGGACCTTATCGCCGAGGCAATGGCGAGCTGGGACACGCCAGAAATCGAACTCGTTTATTATGTGGCGGTCCCTGTTCCCAAGGAGGACAGAACCTTAACGGCCTGGTGCCTATGCGCTTTCCTAATGTTGCTGGGGGTTGGGGAGGAGGAAATGGAGGACGAAATAAAAGAGGTGTGGACAATGGGGGATGTACACGGCATCTGTGTACTATAAAGAGAGGTGAGAATAGAAACGGGGGACCCTGGAGGGTGGGGACGTGAGGGGGAGAGCGGGGGCCCGACGTACTTTCAGCCCAAGAACATTGTTATTCGAACGTAGGAAAACAATCCCAATAATACGTACATTTAACCCGTCTATATATGTATCACTTACCTATGTTGCAGGTACCACAATGGCTGATAACAGGAGGGTCATAAGGGGAAGGTGGCACCTCCAACAGGAAGCGAGAGTCAGAGAGCTGGCGAGGGACCTGAGGACAGCGGGAAGAGACGCCACTTACAAACAATTGGCAATTGGGTGCTTCATAGGAGAAGGGATCATCCAACAATGGGACTACTTCGAGGTCAACAAACCGATGATAATGGAGGGCGGCCCGATCAAAGTAGACCTCATCATGAGAAAGAACAGGAGGGCCATCATGGTGGGGATAGCCACCAACCCGCCCAGAGGAGAGGGCAATGAGGCAGCCATGAGGACAAGAGCCATGCTAGAAGAGCCAGCCAGACATTTTAGGATTTTCAACCCGTGGCTGGAAAACATTACAACATTCGGCGCTGTCCTTGCCGAGATCGGCACCGTGGTGCGGCCGACGTGCTGGAAGCAATAGGGGTTGAAGATGACAGATGGGTAGAGGCCCACGAGAACCTCAAATGGCTCAGACCCATGAATCTGGGGGCCATTAGAGCCCATAGGTGGAGTCTCATATGAGGAACCTCAACAAAAACTCTTTACGTTAGCCAAGTGCTAGTTCATCAAAAGGCATGTGTTAATCCTTAACTCATTCACCGCCAAATACGTCTTTGACGTGTTATCAGAAATAGCCATCCATGCCAAAGACGTGTTTGACGTGTTTTTGGTTTTATTAGAGCAGCGCGTGCAGCAAACACTTTCCCAGCCTCTGACATGTCATCTGGTCCCTATCCTCAAAGGGTAGCCGACAACACGCGATCAAACACATACCGCAGCTGTTGTTTGAAACGAGAAAGAAGGAGGAAAGGAGGAAAAACAGAGAAACGCGCTTCCTTGTACAGAGGAAAAAACGCCATTGAAACGCCTCTCGGCGCGCTGCACTGCTGCCTTGCTGCAGGGCGAACCTGGATTGCCTAGTCAAACCCGTGACGAACATGATCGATCCGGTTCCAGCAGCGCCTGGTCCCAAAGCCAAGCCGCGGACCCGTTCCTGTGTCGTGTCGCAGCATTCGTCCCAGCGAGAGGAGGAAAACGAGCAGCAGAGGAGGCAAAACGCTGATGGGAAAGGAGGGGGAAGGAGGTGCGATCTAGCAGCAGCTGTGGACTCTCTCTCTCTCTCTCTCTCTCTCTCTGTGGACTCTCTCTCTCTGTGTGTGTGTGTGTGTGTGTGTGTGTGTGTGTGTGTGTGTCTGTGTCTGTGTGTGTCTGTCTGTCTGTCTGTCTGTCTGTCTGTCTGTCTGTGTGTCTGTCTGTACACTCACTCACACTGAGCAAACTGTATTGTTGAATGTAAAAAAAGCACTTCATATATATATATATATATATATATATTTTTTTTTTTGTCATTTGTGTCATAATGAATAATATTTACATGTCTGATGTCAATACAGTTCAAAATAAAAGAATTGAGAGCGAGTTCTGGCTGATATTGTGTGCTGTACATAAATGCCATTTTCTGCAATTTCTTTTCTCAGAGAGACGTTTTGGGTGAAAACAGGGTGTATATAAATGGCTATAAGTAGAGTACAGAACATGCTAAAAGCTCACTTTTTTTTTCCTGGTGAACCCAGAGACGTACATCTTCATTTTGAGGTATTGCAAATCACTCTGGTGCTAATAGATAATTTACTGTGGGTCTTGAAATATGACCAACAATTATGAAAATCTTTGGCCTGTGCTAAATATTGGCAGTCCTAAACTGGCGGTGAATGAGTTAATAAAGTTCCTATGTTCAAACTTGTCTGTTGGTGTCACCTTATTTATGCGGGCTGTTTGCGGCAGATCAAACATAAGATAGGGTGAAGGTAGTGAAACGCCGAGTCTGAGAAGGAGCACGCAAAACCAGGAAAAGCCACAGCGATAGAAAGAGTCAAGGTATCATCTAAAATAGAACAGGAACATAGTGTGAGACCCCTTAGAATCTTACCACTTGGGGGGTCGATCCACGGTGTTGTCTGTGGATAGATTTCCCCCACCAGTGGAAAATTATGAATGGGTGCAGGCCCATTCATCTAACCAGTTATCAATCGCAGGAACGGGCAGGGAGCGGATACTAATTAACACATTACACAGTCCCCCCACAGGGCGACCTGAAGAGAACGCTGGGCAACCATCAACAATAGAATAGTCTTATTTATGGACCGTCTTTGTGTCTTACAGGTTTCACAGTGAGAAAGGCTCCCAGTAAGAGGTACCACAACACAAGGCCTAGATTCGCCGGAACCAGGGACCGGCAGGGGTCCAGACTATCACCAGAGCTAAGCAAACAGAAGAGAAAGCTTGTATTCAGGGAGGTAAGGGTGCTAGACCCTCTCCCTGAAACCCGCAAGATGAGTGAAGAAAGGGCCATGAGTCGCTCAGCACCAGGGGGACGACACAGCTCCAGACTCGGCACGCCACGGGGCGTAGGGACGAACGATAGGATCATGAGGTCGAGGAACAGTACAACACCCAGAAGAAGGAGGCTTAATATAGCAGTAGAAGGAGCAACTACACCCAATGAGACAACCCCAACATTCCAGACACAGTCACCAACAGAAAGGGCAAAAAGTATTGACCGTCTCAGAAAGAAACTCTTCCTACCCGGCATGTCAAGCAAACCGATCTTCTTCATGAGCGAAATAAAGGCAGCTATCCCAAAGATCAGGAAGGGTCAGAAGGTCAGAGGCCTGGGCAAGTCAGTGAAGGTGGGCCTAAGACTGCCCTTTGAGAGACACGCGTGCCGACTCTGCAGGATTTTCCTGCCCAATGCCCATGCGGCCCGCAACCACTTTGCCTTGAAGCATAGGACCAGAAACATTACTTACGCTTGCAGGCACTGCTCCAAATTGGGCCCAAACCTGAGGGCTATTGCCTGTCACGCAGCCAAGTGTAGGGCCACTAAGGTAGCCCCCCCCAAGGAAGGGACAGCCAAATGCAACACATGTGACAGGAGCTTCTCCACAAAGGCAGGGTTGACTAACCACCGAAGGAGGTCACACCCCTCTCTAGATAGATCACAAACGGATGCAGCTAGTAGCCCCAGGAAAGCTCCTACAAGAAGTCAGGAAACGCGAGTAAGGGAGGCCAAAGGGCCTCCGACACCACCCCAGACAAGTCCAATCAGAAAAGCCAGGATGAAATGGTCTCCCAACAAGGTAAAGACCCTAAACTCCATCTTAGACCAGAGAGACAATACCCCTGGATTCTACAACAGGGCAGTTAGGATGTTACCCATGTTCACCAAAGATCAGATCAGATATAGAATCCAGAAAATGAGAAAGGTCAGGGAGGAAGTTAAAACCAATCTGATGAGTGAAACCTCCTGGCAAGAGATGGTGGACGGCCTAGGAAAGGAAGAGACCAGACCCCCTCCCCCAAACTTAGCTAGGTCCATACTCATTAAGAACATGGCAGGGGCCACAAAGAGCCCTCCCATACCCCTTAGTAAGCTATCTGAGGACCCGTCATGTAGTGAGATTGGCAGATATCTAAGGAGATTATTCAAGAAAATCAGCCCCAAAATGAGCGCTCCAAGAGGAGCAACACGACCCCAGCGAGTGGTCAGAATGACAAATCGCAACAAAAAGCTCCAGAGCATGTATGCAAAAGACAGAGGGGGGCTGGCAGACTTGATCTTTTCTGGGGTGGAAAAACTGAAATGCTCCCTTGCGCCTTCGATGGTAGAGAAAGCTTATAGAGACAAATGGGAAGCCGATGACAAATTCAAGAGCCTAGGACAATTCAAACCGTTCGCGGGATGTGACAACTCCTTCTTGGAACAGCCAGTCAGCAAGGAAGAAGTAAGGGCCACCATTAAGAAGCTAAAGGGGGGTACAGCGCCGGGGCCAGATGGGGTCACTAAAGAACAGATAGGGACATGGGATAAAGATGGCAAGAAATTAGCCTATCTGTTCAATAAAATCCTAATACTGGGCAAAATCCCCAAAATCCTAAAAGAAAATAGGACCACCCTAATCCCCAAAACCAGCGACAGGGAGAAGATGAAAGACATAGCACAGTGGAGGCCCATCACAATAGGTCCAGTAGTCCAAAGACTGCTCTCCGGTATAATGAACAAAAGGCTGGAGAAGGCCTGCGACTTAAACCCCAGACAGAGAGGGTTTATAAGGGCACCCGGTTGCGCAGAGAATCTTATGCTGCTAGACGGCATGGTCAAGATGGCCAAACGAGAGAGGAAGAACATAGCAGTAGTTCTAATAGACTTTGCGAAGGCCTTCGACTCTGTCTCCCACAAACACATCCGCGAGGTACTAACAGCCAGGGGGGTAGACACCCTCTTCCTAGACTTCTTCGAGTCAGCATATGAAAGGTGCACCACGACCATTAAAACGTCCACCAAGGACACTGGGAAGATATGTCTCAAAATAGGAGTCAAACAGGGGGACCCCCTCTCCCCTCTACTCTTCTATAGACCCCCTCCTCTGTAAGTTGGAGGAACAGGGGGTAGGGTTCAAATGTGGCGGCAGGGACATCTCCTCCCTGGCCTTTGCGGATGATGTGGCAGTCCTCAGCTCCTCCTGGGAAGGCATGAGAGACAACCTGTCCATATTGGAAAAATTCTGTGACCAAACAGGCCTAGAAATAAACACCAAAAAATGCCACGGCTTCCTCATCGAAGGTTCGTCCAGGGGTTACAAGATTAACGCAAGACCGGCATGGAAAATAAAGGGGGTCAACCTCCACCTCATAGGCAGGGGCGAGGCAGAGAAGTACCTGGGGGTGGGCATCAACCCGTGGAAGGGCCTAGTGGTCCCTGACCCAGTCCAAATGGTGACCGAAGTGATCGACAAACTCTCCAAGACAGCGCTTAAACCCTACCAAAAACTCGAACTGCTCAGAGTTTACGGCATCCCCAAGGTAACCTACACAGCCGACAACGGTATGGTAGCCAAGGAGGTGTTGGAAAAGTGTGACAGGAAGGTAAGGGTGGCAGTCCGAAGCTGGCTCCACCTTAGTGAGACTGTCTCCAATGGGTTCCTGTATGCTAAAATTAGGAGCGGTGGTCTAGGGATTACCAAACTGGCCCAACATATACCGGCCATACAGGCCAACAGAATAGCCACCCTAACAGAGTCTAGTGACGAGACCACTAGGATGATGACGAGGAAGACCGTCTCACTAATGTCATGAACAGACTCAATCATGACAAATATGGGAGACGACACACAGGAGTAAATCCAAAAAAACATGTATTTATTTGAAACTAATTAAACAAAGTATACTTAACTGTGCCAATGAGGTGTGAGTCATCAGTTAGATCAGTAGTGTAGTGCATGTATGGATGTGTGAAAGTGTAGTGTATGTGCAAGTGCAATAACTTAAGTCAAAACTAACTCAAAAGAGTACAGAACAAACAATGTTTCCTGGGCAGGGGAGAGAGAGAGAATGGCCGTGACCAGCCTGCTTAAATACACCTGAGCCAAATTGGGAAGGGAAGTCTTCCCAGTCCAAACACACATCCAAGCAAGTCAAAAAGAAAAGGCAGGGACCAGGAGACAGGGCGGGGGAACCAGATCCCTCAACGTCAAACCCAGAAGGAGGAAGCTCCAGCAATCCCGATTACCAGAAACACAAGTTTAACTGGAGGGGGATACAATTTGACAGATGGGCGGCCCTCCCCACTCAAGGGGACGG
Organism: Poromitra crassiceps; assembly: GCF_964638095.1. Classification (NCBI taxonomy): domain Eukaryota; kingdom Metazoa; phylum Chordata; class Actinopteri; order Beryciformes; family Melamphaidae; genus Poromitra; species Poromitra crassiceps. Next base: position 610,679 of record NW_028152255.1, read on the forward strand.
TATACACATGTTTAAAGACGACCCAACGAGCAACCACTGGATAAGGGACCCAAGCAGTAACCACATGTCAAACCCACAATTCATCAGGGCCCTTAAGCTGAGGACCAACTCATTCCCAACAAGAGAGTTCCAGAGAAGGGGTCAAAGGGCAAGCAGGGCCCAAAAATTATGCAGACTATGTAGAATGAATATTGAAACGCAAAAACACCTCATATGCAGATGCAAAATACTGAAGAAGGCAAGGATGAAGAGACACAATAAACTCTGTGTCCTGCTCAAGACAGAGCTAGAGAGGAGGGAATGGAGAGTGGTGAGAGAGACCAGGCTGATGAGTGAAGGGAGAGTAGGGGTGCCTGACCTCATAGCCATCAAAGGGAGGAAAGCCTATATCCTAGACGTAGTGGTGAAATATGAGACCTCCAGAATGAGCCTGGCGGAAGCAGCACAGGCCAAGAAAGAGAAATACACCCCATTTTCAGGAAGGGTCAGAGAGAGGTGGCCAGAGGTAGAGCAGGTAAAAGCCGAAGGCTTCCCAGTGGGGGGTAAGGGCAAATGGCATAAACCAAATGATGCTCTCCTCAAAAAGATGGGGATCCCAGCCAGCAGGAGAAAGACTCTGGCGAGGCTCTTCAGCAGGAGGGCCCTGCTGTACACCCTGGATATTCTGGCGATCTTCAGGAAGAGGATAAAGGAGAACTGGAACCCAACGGGGACCCGGTAAAGGACTGAGAAGTAAACTCTCCCTGCTCCATACCCAACCAGGGAGAGGACAGAATCTGAAATTACTACATTTGTTAATCTGTGTATAACCCTTGTTTCTGTATAATAAAACTGTTAATTGTACCTGTCGGACTGGAAATTGCTTTATTAAAACAGATGTTGTAGAAACGTGGACTAGACTCATTAACCGCCAGGGGTCCCCCCTGATGAAGAGAGTCAAGATCACTAAGACTAATAGATTGCTTGGAACGACCCCTCCCAATGGCCTACATGCCCTGGGAGATGTGAAAAGCAACACAGGTATAGCTTAAAGAAAAAGTGGAAGCTAATGGTAAGATATTGACCAAACATAAGTATAACTAGAGATATAATACGAAAGCTAATGATAGAATTGGAAAAATGACAGGGAAAGCATATTAACTAATAGCCTAGGAATGTATCAATGTGATATGTGGAAGCGTGAAAACCCCGGATGTACCACTGTTGCTGCCAACCTGGGTCAGGTGGAGTGCTGGATAGGGGAAGGCATCCTTGGGCCGTTCTTCATTCTCTATGCAATGTCTAATCTATGGATGGTGGGAATAAAAAATTCTCTACGATGAAGCGCGGTGGTAGCGTCGAAACACCCCGCTCGTGCTGACAGCGGGCAGGTGACCATGATGGAGGTTGCGTTCCGTTACCTGTCTGACATGACAGCGCCATGGGTGAGGAAAGGGTGGTGGCCCCTCGTCGACGGGAGACGTTAAACTCACCCGAATGGCCGTGCAGAGTTCTTGGTTGCGCTCAGACACAACCCGGTCAGTCACGCGGGCAAATGGGGATAACACGGGCGGTTGACTGACGGGGGTTTGAATAAAAATGTCCGGCATTTCAGGGGTGCCACACCAAGTGGGGGGCTCCGTAGAATGTGAATCTAATGGTCGCCCATGCCCTCAGAATGACATAGCGATGACATTCGATGGAGCGCGAGAAAATGGCGAGAGTAACCATGGCCCCCTTAAACTAGCCAAATGCCTCATCATCTAATTAGTGACGCACATGAATGGATGAACGAGATTCCCACTGTCCCTACCTACTAGCCAGCGAAACCACAGCCAAGGGAACGGGCTTGGCAGAATCAGCGGGGACAGAAGACCCTGTTGAGTTTGACTCTAGTCTGGCACTGTGAAGAGACATGAGAGGTGTAGAATAAGTGGGAGGCTTCGGCCGCCGGTGAAATACCACTACTCCTATCGTGCCCTGGAAAGCGTCGCGGTTCCGGCGGCATCCGGTGAGCTCTCGCTGGCCCTTGAAAATCCGGGGGAGAAGGTGTAAATCTCGCGCCAGGCCGTACCCATATCCGCAGCAGGTCTCCAAGGTTATGTTAGACGATGTTAGGTCTCTGGCATGTTAGACGAAGGTGGGTAAGGGAAGTCGGCAAGTCAGATCCGTAACTTCGGGATAAGGATTGGCTCTAAGGGCTGGGTCGGTCGGGCTGGGGTGCGAAGCGGGGCTGGGCTCGAGCCGCGGCTGGGGAAGCAGTCGCCCTGTCGCCCTCCCTCCTCCGCCGCCGGAAGGGCGGTGTGCGGCCCTCGTCGCGGGGCTCTCGTACGCGGTTTCGGCCGCTGCGGGGGTCTCTGCGGCGAGGTGTCCGCCGCCGTGTCGGAAGGCGGGCCGGTGGGGGGGATCGGGTACGGCAGTTGGCGGTGGCGACTCTGGACGCGCGCCGGGCCCTTCTCGCGGATCTCCCCAGCTACGGCGCGCATCGGGCCCCTTTCGCGCGGGGTCCCGGTGCGTCGCCTCGGCTGGCGCCTAGCAGCTGACTTAGAACTGGTGCGGACCAGGGGAATCCGACTGTTTAATTAAAACAAAGCATCGCGAAGGCCCGAGGTGGGTGTTGACGCAATGTGATTTCTGCCCAGTGCTCTGAATGTCAAAGTGAAGCGCGGGTAAACGGCGGGACTATGACTATAACTATGACTCTCTTAAGAGTCTCGGCCGGATATGCGCGGACACAGGCCAAGGGCAGTTGTCACCGAGAAAGTGGGGCCTCAGTGAGCAGGTGAAAGAGGCTTACGAGTGGTGCATGAAGCGGTCATGTGGACACCCGCTTGAACAAAGTGTCAAAGGCGGCTACTCAGCCAAAGACTGGGGCCTCGATTGGCAGGTTAAGGAGGCTTACAAGTGGTGCATGAGGCGGTCGAGGTTAACACCCGCCCAAACAAAGTGTAACAAACGGCTCGGACAATGGGCCTTGGGGAAGGCCAAACATAAAACCCCTCTGATCGATTGGTAAACAAAACTCGCCAATGGGGGGCCCCTACCGGCCGGCCCAGTCGGTGTTCGGGTGGAAGGTTCCCCCACCTGCGGGTCTGCCTCTAGCCTCAGTCCCGGAGAATGAGACCGAGAAGTCCCGTCTGTCCAAGAAGTGGGAAAGGGGGGGTTACGTTTTGTGAGTTTTTGTTTTGTCTGTTTGAAAAAATCAATCAAAATATTTGAAAAAAAGAAAAGAAAAGAGCCCTAACAGGCTCAGTAGCTGCTGTAGCACGAACGCTAGTGCACTGTAATAGTTGCTGGTGGAGAGAGGTGGGGCTATGGCGTCATCGGTTCAGGAAAGATGTGTATGGGTTGTAAACACAAAAATGCAAGGGTGGCGTCTTCAGATTTATTCACTCTGGGACCCGGTTTCTAAAATTAGCGTATACTCCCAGAACGTATACTCCCAGAATGCTGGTTCCGTCTGGACGAAACGTCTATATGAGAAAAAACTTTAGCGGATACACCTAAACTCATCTCCGTGTGGACATGGCCTGACAGGGGAGACCAGACTTGATATAGGCTACACAAGGAGATGATTACAAAGTAGACACAGCTGGGGCAGACAGAGGACATGGTACACAGAAATAAATGAACTAGACAAGACACAAACACACAAAGAAATGTAATCTTTAGACACTGGATGATGGCCAAAGTCTCGACCATGACAGTACATTAGGATTAGAATTGAGTATTTTTCAGAAAAATGAACCGTTTGATATTTCCACCTATAATAAGGCCATATATAAAAGGCTGTTATTCACCATACAATAGAATAGTCTCAGCCAACACTGGAATTTTAATGTCTGTAATTAATTATTTAAATCCATGTGGTCATGAATAATGGTCATTTACGGTATTTATTTATTTATTTCTATATGAATAGTTCATTTGCAAAAACAGATTTAAAGCCATTCTTAAAATTAGCCCGATAGACAACACATGCTGATACGCCATAGCCTATCAAAGTGAAAATGATTAGGTGAAAGTTGTAGGCCTAATTATGATCTACAATAGAACAAATGTTAAAAATTAAATACGATACAAATATATAAATGAAATAAAATGACATAGGCCCAAAAAAAGGCAGGATAAATTAACCATTCATAGGCTATATTGCTTTCATTGTACCTTTCCTGTGTTGCAGATGCTGCTTTATCCTCAAAACTGCATGATAATGTCAATGAAATAAAAAGACGAAAAAAATCTATCCTGCAATAGGCTATCAAATAACATGGTAATGTCATGTTATGGGCGCGATCGCAATGGGATGTGAGTGCCAAAATGCGACATTTACACTTCAAAGTTGTACTCTGAATGGTGATAAGAACATAATTGACACACATAATTAGCGAGCAGATGACAGAGATTACAGAGAATGTTTAATGGCAGGAATCGGTTCGAATTAAGTAGAGAATCCATGGTGACAGGATGCCTGTGTGTGTGCGCATTTGGCACAGTGGCGAGATGAGGGGATGAAAGGCACACACTGCGCTGTTGACTCACGCTGGGGACATACCGGACGCGAAACTTGTGCGCAGTGCACCTCCGCGCAGAAGTCGCTTAAAAGTGTCCACACAGAGAGCGCAGCTCACTTTGCGCGCTCTGCTCGTCCGCTATATATTTTGCCCCAGATCTCCTGTCTTCGTTATCATGGCCAAGTAAATGACGACATAAATATCTAAAGTAATATGCTTGGGATAACAGTTAATGGCTACCTTCGTTATAAAATGCAATTGCATCATATTTGTCTGTTCTCCTCCCGTTTTCCCAGTGCGTGCTGTTGTAGAGAGAAGGCGAGTCCTAGCTCTCTACTTGTTGCTCCGCAGGCAACAAGCCCCTAGAAGCCGCTCCCCCTCTCCCACTGCTCTTTCTCTCTTTTCACACTTCCAAAGGGGCAATCAACAACGTAAATAAACATTATTTTACTTTGAAATTGGTTTTATTTGACGAATGTCCGGTTTCGGAGTTCCTGTCTGCCCTTATCTGATCTGTTCAGCTTGACAGAGTCGCTCACGGGCGCAGACGGCCGCGCAGGAACATAGAACTCCAGGCTGGCCTGAACGGCCCTGAGCGGCCGCTGAGCTGAGCGGCGCGCTGCGCGCAATTCGGTGTGGACTGACATGGTGTCCTGATGAAAACTGGCTGCGCACAAGGTCGCAAATGGTCGCGCCGCGCAGCTTACATGCAGGAGACGCGTGCGGTGTGTTTTCACCGTCAGAAGTGAATACAGTGATTAACACATTGACTGCCAGCCGTTTTTTTCTTGCTGTAGGTAGCTTCTGCCAAGCCGTTTTTTGAGGATTGTGGCTCATTTTACAAGAGCCGAGGATTATTTTCTGCTTGGAGTTTGTGAACATACAATATCTCAAAAGTACTAATAGAATGTGTACTTTCTCTGTCTAAAAGAGTTAGTTTGTAGAGTTAGTAGTTATGTAAGCATTAGCAGTTGAATACAGCATGGTTTTAGCATCAGAAAAAATATTCAGAGATAAACGGCTTTTTGTGAAATTCGATAGAACTGTCACTTTAACCATTCATTTTTGGCTCTCTCTCTCTCTCTCTCTCCCTCCCCCTCTCGCTCTCTCTCTCTCTCTCCCTTCCCCTCGCTCTCCCTCCCTCTCTCTCTCTCTCTCTCTCTCTCTCTCTCTCCCTCCCTCTCGCTCTCCCTCCCTCTCTCTCTCTCTCCCTCCCTCTCGGGAGGGAGACGCACTAGGTTTAATCCTAGTGAGAGGGGGAGAGGGAGAGAGAGAGAGAGAGGGAGGGAGGGAGAGAGAGAGAGCGAGAGAGAGAGAGAGAGAGAGGGAGAGAGCGAGATGGAGAGTTGCTTCAACTCCTCCCTCTTCTTGGCTGCAGCGGCCGTCACAGTCTAAGTGCTTTGCTGCTGCCTGTGCCTGTCTGCACGGCCGCTGTTTGAGGAAGTCGGCATGGACTTGCTCGCTTCTTGGAGTTTTGGTTGAGAGAAGCTTTTGCGATTCTGGTCATATTTATGCTGCGTGTTTCAAAGTGTGTTCCAACTGTAATCTATTATGTAAATTTGCAATCCCGCATCGCCAGCAATCAGCGCGAAAAAGAAAGCGTTTTCCCCCATCAATTTTCATGAGAATGGCTGGGGTGAGAATGGCGTGACAAGTTAAAAAAAATGCTTTCCTTCCTCTAGCCAGGAGAGCACTGTTGCCACTTAGTGGGTCGGTGGAATGGGTTGTAAACGTTCGGTGGCTCCAATAATTATATAAGAGATGTAAAAGGGTTAGATGCACAACCCACCATCAAAAAAAAAAAATCGATGCCAAAAACGTGTAAACACGTTGTTGGCAGTCAACAGCTGGATTCTGAAAACGTGTTTACACGTTGTTGGCAGTGAATGTGTTAATACATTATGTTTCAGGTGCAATGTTATAATACACATGCCATTCTGATTATCGCACCAAATCCCCCTTTTCCCCCTCTATCTCTAAATTGGACCACTTTTATTTCCCTTTTTTTCCCTCTGTTGCGCATACTGCATTCACCACAGCCAGCAACAGCCACTCTAATTTTCTTTTGAATTGATAATCAGGCTCGTTTATATGAGCTGTAACTTCATGTTGTGATTTGCAATGACCATTGGTTGGATTTGAGCATGCAGGGGACGGTATATGGGGCAGATCCCCGTGTGTAATCACTGTGGCAGCTGCTGGTAATGGGGAATTGCATGCAGGTGTGCGCGCCATCACTGATAGGTTTAGTCATTGTTTTCGACACAGTCCTAGGAATCCTTCCTAGGGATTCTACGCAATGTTTGATGATGAGACCCCAGGTCAGACTCAGTTATACGAGGATCACTGGCGATTATACGTTGGTGCACCGGATGCACGTGCAACCCCTAGTGGCCAGATTATTTTTTTCTTTTATTTCTACATAATAAACTATTTAGATGTCCCGCATTTGCGTGAGATAGAGCGCGAGAGACCGAGGCAAGTAGAGAGGGAGAGAGAGATAAGGAGAGTGAGAGACAGAGAGGGAGAGAGAGAGACGAGACATGAGAGCGGGGGAGGGAGAGTGTCATGCCCTCAACATCCTCTGCCTCGATGGCCCAATTCCAATCCGCCCCCTAAAGACTCAAGCCCTGAACCCTCAGTCCCTCTAATGGCCGCCATCTGAAAGTGGTTGAGTCATCAAGTGTGGAAGGGATCCACATTGGATAAATAGGAGGATTGGGACAGCAGAGCCCTTTGCACTTGACACGATGATGTTGACTCTGGCAGGTTTGGGGTTCGCTATATTGTTTATTGTCAAGAAGCCTAAGGTGTTTGAGGATAGACTCCCTGATGAGTCTGTTCTCATCCAGGCTCTGGCTCTACAGAGTGGACAACAGGTCATTTAAAAATAAATGTAGCCTACTGCAAAATCTGCAATCTGCAACATGTGTAATTATAATTAAAATAAGCATAATAATGACATGTCACCCAACATTATACACAATGTCAATACTGTACAATACAGATTCGGTAAAACTATTTCTCATTCATCAAAAAAGTTGTGGATTGTGATTGATGATTATTCTAGGATTGTGTAAAATAACTACTTGCATTCCTCTGATATAATATTTTTTGTCTAATCTGAAATCCCTATTAACTCATTGAGTGGCAAGGACGAGTATGTTTGTCAATTCGTTTAGTAACGTACAGTGCCAAGGACGAGTATGTTCGTCAATTGCGTTTTTTGACGGTGGGACCTGGATCAAAGCCAGATCCATCTCCTGTGAAAGTATGGTGGATGTTGAATGTGTAAAAGCTATTTTAGGGACCCATTAGGTGGCGACAGTGCTCTCCAGATTAGAGAAAGGCGAGGAAAAAAGAAAGAAGAAGTCATGGGAAACGGAAATCGCATCGATATGCATGAAGCATAACGTTAGCTGTGCCTGTGAACAGCAGTCAATCTGCTGCCACAATTGAGCCCCTCCCTCTCCGCTGCGATAGCCCCTCCATATGATTTAGTTGCCGACACCAGCGTCTTTCTGAAAAGTTACATTATTCTCAGCTGGGAGCCGGCGACAGGCTGTGAAAAAGCGGGGTGCAGCGCACTTTCCAGTGCAGAGCAAACGCACAGCAAACGCAGCAGAGCCCCAGAGACACTCCCACGGAGGAGGAGGGGGTGGGGCACGCAGGGCACTACAGCATACAACCATTGACAGTAAACACAGACCCAGACAGCAGGCTCGATGCACAGAGACAGGCAAACAAGCTAGAATATCTGATGGTAAATGGTAAATGGCCTGCATTTATATAGCGCTTTTATCCAAAGCGCTTTACAATCAGTAGATAGTCTACATTCACCCATTCATACACCAATGGCGGCAGGCTACCACGCAGGGTGCCTACACACCATCGGGAGCAAGGAGGGTTAAGTGTCTTGCCCAAGGACACAATGACAGCAGCTGGGAGGGAGCGGGGATCGAGCCGCCAACCCTTGCGTCATTGGCTGACCCGCTCTACCTCCTGAGCTAAAGCCTGATGCCCACCAGCAGTAAATCAAGACCAGCAAGAAGGTGTAGGGTCTGCACACGCAGGGGCCAGCGCTGCTGGTTGCAGCTAAAAAATATTATTTGGCCAAACAAAATTCCTTTGTTTTCACTGTTTTATTGAAGGAAATTATTTTTGAGGTGTCATTACATCAGAAAATATTAGCTTCAGAGTCAATGATGTGCTTGAAATGCTTCATTTCACAAAAGGCTGATTATCTCAGATTCTAAATTGAAACATGTGTTTTTGCTGAAATCAACCTATCTTCTCCGGCTGATAACTAAAGAACGGAAAATGATATCAATAAACTTTTTTTTGCAGATGATAGAAGAGAGTCTCATCGTTGTTTGTGCGTGTTCGGTGTTTACATAGTAATATCACACAATATTCTGTGGGCCTCGAGAAATCACTGAAAACGCTCTGAAACTCTGGCACTGGGAGCGTCCGTTCTCCAAAAGTGGCTGGCACTCAATGAGTTAATGTAATGTTTCATTGTCAATTAAGGCATTCCAGCGCACTCGCAAACACTGCGTTCGTTTCGCGCGTGTGTTCTTTTATTTTTTTGAAGATATTTGCAGCCTTCCCCGTTTTATACGTGCTAATTTCATTTCTAAAGCCTGGGAAAAGAGAAAAAATATGCTGTATATTTGATTTGAGTTTTATAATGTGTACGTTTGTGTATATGTATCCAGTGTGGATATGTTTATATATGCATACACATTGTGTGTGTGTATATGTATGCATACATACTGTATGTTTATGTCAAGTTGTTTACACACCTTGCAAGATTGTTGTCTTTAGTGTCTTATAAGCCCATGCGGGCTGGGCACCCTGTGTGCACGACACTTGAATAAAAATATCTATCTATCTATCTATACGTCACAACGCTATGCATTGTGGGCAATTCCCTTTCCGTAAGTGGCCATAGCTGCTCCCTTACGGTAAGGGGGCAGAAAGGGCTCACTCTGAGCCCTCATTCACTTTGCGATTTCACCGTGGGACATCCCTAAGCCCTCACTCCCTTCACGTGAACGCGCCTCTAAAGGTCCTTATGCCTACCCCACACTACAGGATAATTTGCAAGATTATGGCCAAGATTCCCCCCTCCCGATTTTCTCGGGGGTGCTCCCGATTTGATGCGCGTCGGGCAGATAATCTTCCCAAATTATCCTGTAGTGTGTGGGGTTCAAAGATTCACAATCGGGAAGACTGCCTCTTCCCGATTGTGAATCGGGCATATCTAACATGTTAGATATTTACAACCCGACAGGCGATTGCATCTTGAGCAGAGAGCCAGTAGTAGCTGCGTTTCCATACAGTTTTTCGCAAAATAATCTGGTCCGCGTCCGCCCGCAGCCCCGCACAGAAACAAAGAACGAGGAAATTGTCATCGAGGTGAAATACCCGTGCGTCTTTGAACGGGACGGAAAACTAATGCTATAGGCCTACTGCAAAGCATGTAGCCTACAACAAGCGCTTAGATCGGCGAGTGTCCGCACGGAAAAGTGAGTCAAATCAGCAGACACGCCCCTCCACAAGGCACCTGTGCAGACGGTTTTCGCCTGGCCGTGCACAGTAGGCCTACACCCCGAATGGACGCGGCTGGGCGGACAAAGTGGAGTTTTCAAGACTTCCGCGAGCAGAAAACCACACAGTGTATAAAAGCTCCACACGTTTCCTCGTCAAGATTCATTTAAAAAGTTAACGTCGAGCCCTGCTTCCAAGGTGAATCGTCGGCATAATCTTCTAGTGTGTGGGGTTGCGTTTGAACAGACGCGATTGTGTGTGTGTCCCAAGATTGAAATGTTAAAAAATCGGCTCTCTCTGTCCTGTAGTGTGTGGGCTCTCAAGATTTTTATAATCTTCAAGGATTTGAAAATCCTGTAGTGTGGGGTAGGCATAACACATCAAGAGCGATGCGAATATATGGCACGAAATTGCGATGCGAGTTTTGACCCACCTGTCAATCACAGCCACAGATGTGTACACGTCGGAAGCGAATTTCTGAAAAATCGACCGTGGTTCGAAAAAATAAACACCGCAATAACGCTGGGCGAAACTTCGCCGTTGGTATGCACGGTTGCATTGACTGATATAGGTTCGGAAAATATTATTGACGTGCAAATTAATCGCACGAAAAAAACGTGCTCGGTGTGTAAAGACCTTAAAGGAGAATTTCGGTTTTTTTGAACCTGGAGCCATTTCCTGGCATAAATTAAGATTTGGCCACTCACCTAGCGATGTCTGCGGCGTTTCTGGGCGTCCTAGCGTTGTTTTGAGATCAATATCGTCCAAGTCAGTCGTAAAATGGAGTTGATTTGGGGCCAAGTGGAAGCCTGTATTTCCTGCATCTAAATAGCTATTTTTCTTCCCGTTTTCGCCACATATCGCCGTAATCTGATCAGTCAACATCCATCAGAGTAATATTTCCCCCCAGGCTATTTCCTGCTTTCTCCCAGGGACCAAATAACATCAAACGTGATCTCGGTCACCAAGTCTCCTCAAGTCTCGTGAAGTCCCGCGATACTTTACTCCCAGCTTGGGAATAGCCTACCTGAACTCACCGCTTCACCTCACAGTACCCCCGCGCGTTTGATCAGGATACACACCAAAGAATAGCTCCACACGTTTTTTGCGAATAGTTGTAGAAATCTTCCAACATGGTTCGATTTTGTGCATATCCCAATTGCACCAACAAGATGAGGCGGACACAACTCAGCTTCCACAGACTTCCATTACATAATATGGACATCGCGAAATTATGGTTAGTCGTCCTCCAGAAGGACCCAAACACAACGCACGCAGAGCTGGTCAAAGCCGACCTCCGCGTCTGCAGTGCACATTTTACTCCTGAGGATTACCGTGGGCCATTCTGGACTCGAGACACCACCAAGAAAAGAACGCGTACTACTTTGAAGAGGAATGCTGTACCAAGAGTGGAGTATGTCCCAGACCCAATGGAGGTATGTATTGATCCAAACAGTAGCGTACTTTGTGTGTCTGGTTGTTCGTTTGTGCGTGCGTGTGTGTGCCCGTGTATATATGTGTATATCTAGCCTATAGCCTATCTATATATCTCAATGTATCTCTATATATCGATAGACATATATATCTATATATTTCTAGATATATAGCCTATAGATATAGAATAATAGTAAGAGGCCTACAATTTCAGAGTATGTCTTTGTTATCCAACAGGATAAAGTAGGTGGGGGGAGGGGGAGGGGGAGGGGGGGGCACACAAAGAGGCGTCCATGTTTTCCTTCACCAGTTCAAACTTTTTCCTTGAGAATATTGCAGATAACTTACACAACAGTATATCATCTGCAATGCTTGAGAGTATTATTATATTAGTCTTTCCTGCTTGTGTTGATGAATCCAAAATGCCACACTCCGTGTGTACACACACACACACACACACACACACACACACACACACACACACACACACACACATATAGCCTATCAAGAGTGTGTGTGTGTGTGTGTGTGTGTGTGTGTGTGTGTACACCTCTTACCTGATATCTCCAATTTGCTAGTAAAAACAGAGTAGTAATGATATGCATTTTGTTACAAGGCTGTGCCCACAACTATTTTTCTATTTGATTACCATTTAGGACAAAGCCAGTGGTGAGGTCTCTCCACCAGAGGTTGACTTTACAGCTCTGCCTCAGTCCACTCCTACAAAGCCTCGACCAAGTGCTGACGAGGATCAACCTGCATCAGTTGGGCCAGATCTCACAACAGCAGTGACTCTAGTCCTCACAAGTCCCTCAACGCCTAGCCCGCGGACCAGGCGGTCACTCAGTGGGATCTATCTTGGCCGACCTCCTACTTGGTCACTATCTGTGGTAAGCCCTGGAGTTCCAACACCTTTCATGAATAGTAATGATTTGTGTCAGTTTTCATCATCCCTCCTTCCTAGCTACACTGACACTATGTGTATTGTTTTTTTTATGTGTTTTTAGGATGAGGCCCCGTCTACCTCCAAAACAGATATCCTGTGTCAGCTTGCCTCGACATCCTCCGCTCCACCGACTGACCCGGAACCAGGCAGTGAACCAGATATCCAAGTGAGTCGACAGGCTATCATTTCTTATCTGAAAAAAACAGGAAAAATAAAAGAAGATCCAGCTTACATCATTTCTTGAATACTACTATTGTATATTTTCCTTAGAAAAATCAATCGAAAATCAGGACAATTGAGCAGTCTCTTATCCTTTCCACCACTCCCGTTTGTCTCCAGAGTGAACTAGAACCCGAAGCTGCAGTTGGTGAACTCAGCATGAGCTTTGGGGATTTGGACCTGGATCCCTCAGATGTCAGCTTTGCACCACCAAGTACTGACTCGCCTTCCAGTCCAGGAACAACGTCTGCATCTGGGAGCTCTCGTGGCGACCGACCAGAAGCATGGGAGGAGAAGAAGTGGCTAGTGAACGAGTCTGCCCTCCTGCAACTATTCATAAAGTGCCACGAGCCTAAGTGTGATTCGATGATCTCAAACAGAGTAATCAACTCCAGAGGCAGCCAAATTAAAATTAGTTGGACCTGCAACAGCAATCACACTGGTCAGTGGCAATCTTGTCCCAACAGAAGAGGCATGCCAGATAATAACCTGCTGATCAACGCCTCAACAGTCTTCACAGGAGCCACATACACTGACATTTCAGACTGGGCAGGTCTCCTCAATGTTCCAATCCCAAAGACAACACAGTTCTACGCCATGCAGAAAACCTACCACATCCCAGCCATACAGCAAGCATACAGAGAACAACAAGAATTGATCATTTCCCGGCTCTGTCAATCATCACTATCCGGGAAGAAGGTCGAACTCTGTGGCGATGCCAGATGTGATAGTCCAGGTAAATATTGTCTAACTGTCATAATAATGTAATCCATCATAGACTTTATGGAATTAGATAATAAATATGTCTATGTAAGTATTTGCAGTCATCCTTGCTCACCGCAGTCTCCTTGTTTTGATTTCCAGGATATAGTGCCAAGTACTCCACCTACTCATTCCAAGATGACGCGACCAAGCAAATAGTTCATATGGAACTGGTCCAGGTAAAGTACAACATTCAAGATCTGTAGAATTTTATTTATTTTTTATTTATCCAACAATGCACATACAATACATTTATTGACAAGACTTCACGTCTTAGGTTTCAGAAGCTACAAGTTCTGTCGCTATGGAAGCCGTGGGTTTCCAGAGAGGCCTGGACCAGTTGCTGGCGTGGGGGGTGGATGTTGGTGTGATGACCACAGACAGATCGCCGTCCATCAGGAAAATCATGAGAGAGGATTATCCAAATATCCACCATGAATATGACCCCTGGCATGTCAGCAAAGGCAAGTCAATGTATACGACAATAAGTTCTCCTTTCTAACCTACATAAAATGGGGAATAGATTGCATATTAGTAGTGATGGAGACATAATGTACAATGTTATTCACTACATGAGGACATAATTTAGGGTTAGGGCCAACATTATCCTACTACATATATTTCATTTTCTGTGTATGTTTATTGATAACTTTTCTTCTATTTTGCTCAGGAGTGAAGAAGAAGCTTGTGGCTGCCTCTAATAAGAAGGACCAGAAATACCTTATGCTATGGCTAAAGTCTACCACCAATCACCTGTACTGGTCATGCGAGTCTTCCCATGGTGATCAGGAGGTAATAAATACATTATTTATGCTTTCTAAGAAAAACATGTAATGTTACTTTTGGAAAAATGAGAACGTGACGGAGGATGAAAAGAGTATAATGGGTTTCACTTTCTGATGTAATTATGACAACCTATTTTCCTAATGTCAGAAACAACAACTGAACATAGGTTTATCACCCCCCAATAACTAATTCAACTATAAATGTGTCCCTTCTGATTTCTGTAGGAATGTGTTCGTCGCTGGACCTCGCTGCAGCATCACATCTGTGTTGTCCATCGATGGGAGGAGAACAGTGTGGAGTTCACCTGCCATCACCCTCCCATGACAGTGGAGCAGCAGAGGATGAGGAGGTGGCTGAAAGCTGATTCCCCTGCTTTCAAAGCCTTGCAAGTCATTGTGGAGGATAAGAATCTCGTGCGAGATTTGAGGCAGATGGCACTCTTCAAACACACAGGTATGATTTTTTCAGAGTCAAGAAAAATAAATATCAAATTCTACATTTTAGTCGACCCTTTTTGTCAGCTGGGAGTGATTGCAGCCCGCTAACTTTGACTACTCAGCTATCCAGTTGTAGTTAGTTGGAAAGGTTACATTACGCACACAAAGACAGCCTATAGATGTTCAACACACAGTAATAACAACTTTGGATGACAGAAGCTGTGCTAGATGCAAACCTAAAGTAATCCATTCTATCATATGTGGTTGTCTGTCTTACAACACTCAGGATCACTTGAGGTGTACCATTCTGTGATGTTGAAGTACGCTCCAAAGAGGCTACACTTCCACTATGACTCGATGAGGGCCCGTACCCAGCTGGCCATCCTGGACCATAATGAAAACGTAGGAAGATCACAGGCTACTACAAAGAAAGGTAACTAGATGTGATGGGCTTGGTAGAGATACATATCTAACTAGCATATATTTTCATTGTTATTGTGGCAATTTTCGGAAACCGGTATCTGTCGAAGAAATAAAGAAAACTTGTAACTAATATATATATATATTTTTTTTTTTTTACTAGGGGAAGATAGATGGAAGCATGTCTGGTCCAGACAAAGCCATGAATGGGTTGTAAAGCCATATTTTGCAGCAACAACGCAGAACTTCCGCCGAGACCTGGTCCAGCGTGTACTGGTGTTGAAAGATGATCCAGCTGTGGTTTACACCGAGCCGCGCACAGAGCGGAGACCCCGGCGTAGACTGCTACAGAATATTGCGCCAATGCACAGACCAGATCTAGCAGATTTGCATGCCAGACGGAGTCATCGGTTCAGAAATGTTTACAGGGCTGAACCTTATTAGCTGAAACCAAATGTATGCACAGGACATGTGCACCTATGTGCAGTGAATATGTCACTGTCTCTGACTTGTCTTATCACTATACTGCCTTATTGCTTGTTGTGTCTCTTGTTGTTTTTGCACTCATATGCCCTGTAACATTTGTACTATGTTGTAAACGGAAACGGAATTTCACACGTGATACTTGTACCATGGAGTGACAAAAAAAAAAACAAGAATCTTGAAATGTCCAGTTAGACTGTCATGGGAATATCTTCCCTATTTTCTGCACCTTTTTGATATCTCATAGTTTGGGGATAGATATTTGTCCAAAATAATAGTTTGGATGGATAGCTGCTTTATTTTTATGACTATTGAATGTTCAATTTGTTCTCTGTAAATAAATACACACTGTGAACTGTGAGCAAGTATCGTTTATTTCTAAGGAAGAATATTGCTATTTTACAATTCGGTTACAATCGTGGAAATGTATGTTTAGTAACAACATTGCTATACAGGATACATGTATTTTGCAAAAAACTTTCCGTTCGCTCTAACAAAATGTACACAGGATGACAGAAGGATTGTCATGGGAATATCTCTCCTATTTTCTGCCTAGTTAGAAATCTAATTGTTTGGGGATCGATTTAGATATATGTCCAAAAGAATACAATGGATGGATACCTGCTTCTTTTTTGACTATTGTATGTTCAATTTTTACCCTCTAAAGAAAGACATCAGAAACGAACTTTGTGCGAGAAACATTTGTTTATATGGGTGAATATTGACATTTTATAGTGATGTTACAATCCTTGAAATGTATGGCTAGTAAATACATCATAACATTGATATACAGGATAGCCTATGATATAGTACAGTGTATGCCTTCTGTTTTTAGAATTCTAGCCATAATAGAAACAACTCTATCAGTTGGGAATATCCAGATTGAATGGGATGCATCCAGTTATCCTGATGTGTATAGTGGGTTGTAATCGTAGTCCATTACACATTGCAGTTATAGAGTCACTTGTAGGATACGTTTGAGGGGACATCACTTCTACAAATCGTTGAAGATGTCCTCAGCATCAGTGAACCCTACATAAGTGCCCGTTGCAGACGGATACTTGTTTCGGATCGCAGTGACGATACAGCTGGGCAAGATCCTTCTGACTTTATGGGCTCTATCGTTGCAGCGGCGCAGTTTCTAGGCCGAGCGCCAGCCGCAGCGCAAAGCAGTGGGCGTGGAAAGGCGCACTTGATATCGTCGTGCTGGCGCTAGATGCAGCCCAAAGCATTACAACCACGCCTTTTAGGCGTAAAATTATGCACCGTCATGCTCATTGGATAAGTGCAATAAACGAATCGCACGCTTGCCTTTTTAGCTCCAATTCCAGTGATCCCGCAAAACCAGACGAAAGCCAAACGCTCTGCCCCCCCCCCTCCCTTCATCCAGTCTGTCTGTCTGCATTATAGGCTATTATTCCATATTATTATGCTTCTCAAACCAATCTAACTGCAGTTTCAATACTGCAAGCATGTAAATACGCTACACTATAGCAAGATCAAAGTGAAAATAATGTTCTAAAGGCATCAGCTACAAAAATATAGCCTATCCCTATATGATGAGATTAATTTTATATTGGTGAAAGTTTGTTCAGAATGATATCGTTTTCTCTCCCCTGCTGCAGGTAGAATGATGCACATAAATATACCCTACATTATGTAAAGTCATTGCATAAATGTGTTTTTATTGTAAAACTAAATGTGAAGTTGGGCAAAGTTATTGGAGCGGACATCACAGTATAGCACATGACAGTAGAAGCGCGTTCTGAAGCGCGTTCCTCTGACACTTATCTAAATGACGTTAAATCGACAAAGGATATATATAGGCCCAGGAGGACATATATGTTTCACTTAGGGTGGTGTTTTAATTTCGATGATTTATTTGGTCCAATATTGAAATGTTCTACAATTGCAGGCTGTGTTACCATTACACATTATTTTAGATCGACCTTTTATATCTATTTCGCCTCATTTAGTTGCTATTTAGTAGCGAAATTGAGTACCCAATTGCATGCTGGGGCATTCACAGGCAGTCAGAGAGAGACAGTCGTATTGTGCCTGTCAGACTGCCTGCAGCCTCAAAGCGGTACACGGAGTTGTTTTACCCAGGCTGGACGCGTTGTCACACAGGCTTGTGACAGTAACTCAACGCGGAAGGATTTATTTCACAATAAACTGGTAAACGCACACCAATGCCTGCTCCTGTCAGTAGGAGAGAGGGAGAGAGTGACACAGGTAAGGGTGACAGAGGAGAGAGGGGAGGAATAGGCCTGCTTTTCAAAGGCGCAAGGCGCTAAATTAACGCCAGCTCGGAAGATAGGTATTTAGCGCCGACACGCCCACTTTGGCCCATTCTGGGACTGCGCCACGCCCATTCGGCCTAAAGCGCATTTGGCAGCGTAAAGCCATATTGATATCGTCCCAAAACAGGCGCAAGGCACGTTTTTTTGCGTTTAAGGCCCGTTTTAGCGCCGAAGGCCTGTGGGAGAATAGGGCCCAAGGTCCGAGCTGCTGTCCTCTCAGTGCCCATTCCAGCACAACGCGGTAGGCAACAAGTCTGCACTGCCTTTAGGAGAAACGAAAGAGTAAAGAATAAAGGAAAACCTTGATTAGAAGAGCCGAACAGAATAAACAGTTGATAATGTTGATTTACAGATGAATCTGAAATTCGAGGAGAAATAAATATCATGCATGTAAATAGCCTACATCATTTGTAGGCTACTGCAAAACGATAGAGGAGAACAAAGGATAAAGTTGATTAGATGAGACAACAGAATAAACAGTTTAGAACGGCGATTTATTGATCAATCAGAAATTAGAGGATAAATAAATCTCATGCTTATAAATAGATATTTGAACTTACTCATTGGAAAGTTGCCCGTTTGGTCCTGCGGGTCTTGGATGGGTCTTCCAGTTTATTTTTGGGACATGAAAAAAAGCCTCGAGGACAGCCCTGTTGATCAGCGAGGGAAAATCTTCATCTATAGTCAGGCACTGTGGTGTTTGACGCGATGGATCAGCATCCTCAGGGACATCCAGACCTCCAAGATCTGGCCTCAGGGTCCACTCGATGCAACAGAGACATTCGTCTTCGGTGGCCAGAGGTCTGCAATGATCACAACGACACCACCAATTGTCATTCAGTCGTGTCGGGCCGGCGGCGGCGGCCTGTTGTTCTCTAGCCAGCTGTTCGTCTCTCTCACACTCAATTTCTATCATCTCCTCAGCTGTATACTCTGGTTCGAATAAATAAGGGCGGCCATCGTAGACAAAGTCGTCGTCCATATCCTCGTTATCAGAAAAATATTCAGCCATATTTCACAAAATCTTTCAGGGAGCTATTCTTTGGTGTGTATCCTGATCAAACGCGCGGGGGTACTGTGAGGTGAAGCGGTGAGTTCAGGTAGGCTATTCCCAAGCTGGGAGTAAAGTATTGCGGGACTTCACGAGACTTGAGGAGACTTGGTGACCGAGATCACGTTTGAGGTTATTTGGTCCCTGGGAGAAAGCAGGAAATAGCCTGGGGGGAAATATTACTCTGATGGATGTTGACTGATCAGATTACGGCGATATGTGGCGAAAACGGGAAGAAAAATAGCTATTTAGATGCAGGAAATACAGGCTTCCACTTGGCCCCAAATCAACTCCATTTTACGACTGACTTGGACGATATTGATCTCAAAACAACGCTAGGACGCCCAGAAACGCCGCAGACATCGCTAGGTGAGTGGCCAAATCTTAATTAATGCCAGGAAATGGCTCCAGGTTCAAAAAAACCGAAATTCTCCTTTAAGGGCTTGAGTCAGTAAGGGGGCGAATTGGAATTGGGCCCTAGTTTCTCTCCCCGCTCCCTTTGTGTTTTGATTACAGGATTGGAGCCAGGTTTGTGGGAGCTGGGCCCCAGCTACCACTCATCACTAATTGTCTGCTCTTCATATACCCGGCCCAGACTCCAAGACAGCACCAGATTGTAGACTCAGCATGTCAGTTAATGTCAATGTCTTGATAGACTCAGCCCTCAGTCTTAATCCGTTTCACTCCTGTAAGACTGAGAATATTACTATTTAAATCTTTGCATAACGTTAGGTGGCGCTGTTGGAAGCCTTGCATCGGAGAACCAATCATGAGTGTTGTGGGCGGGCCTGCTTTCTGGGCGCAGTGACGCTCATGCAGAACCAGTGTCTCGCAAAACATCGCCGCGTTTGCGGAGAAACATATTAATCACTTAGAAACAAACATAACCTGTTAATAGGACGTGTTTCATCCGGCCCCGGCGGCTAGAGGTCTTTTCCCCAGCGATAAGCCAGACTCCCGAGGCTAACGTTACAGAGCCTGCTGATGACTCACAGTAGCAAGCGGACCACTTCCGGGTAGGAAACATTATTGTAAAATAAACAACAGCTATAAATTTTGTTTGGAGCATATCAGCTTCATGCTCTGTGTTAGGACTATGATAAATGGCATTGCCGCTACCAAATAAAATTCTAATAATAAATGTAGGCGTGTCTGCTGCCGGCCGTTCTCGCCGGGCTCGGACAGACAGTTTCTGACAGTGAAATTCCCAGACGTTTGGTGGCGCAGCTCACCAAACGTCTGGGAGCCGAGACTAATGTCTTGATAACTCTCCAGCCAAGCTTAACCTTTTTCTTTGTTGAAAACAAAAACCTGACTTTGGTCTTCTGTGCAGATTCCTCCTGCTCTGACTCCTGCTGCCTGTCAGTCCCCTGCTTTCACCTGCCTGGACCTCCGCCTGATCAGCTCTCCATGTTCATTCTGCCATCTGGACCAAACTCCATGCAATAAATTGACAATTCTGAACTTACCATCTAGCCTCTGTCTGTCTCTGCTCTAGAGTCCCAAATGCCCACGCCTAACAGAGAGAGAGAGCCATGGCTCGCACCGGCTCACACCCAGCTGCTTGTTAACTTCACTTAATGATGCTACTGCAGCCTGAGAGACTCCCCAGTAAAAAATAACAATACCAATAGCATGCACATTTATAGGCTACTTAACCAAAAAATAGGATACCAATATTAATGCAACAGTGGGCCTGTATCTTCTTTGCACAAAGCTCTCCAATGTTGTTTTAGCACAATTGAAGAGAGCCTCAAATATTTCTCAACAGCATCCTGTCTTTGAGATGTCATTTGCAGATATTTAGTCTCTACACTGCTGTTACAAAGGACATTTATAAATTCCATAAGCTGCTCTTATTCTTCATGTTTTGTTCAAATGAACCAGTAATGTAGCCTACTACAGTTACAGTGGTTACATGCCGCCATTCCGACGTGCTGCCACTCCGACGTTCCGCCACTCAGAAATATCGGCACTGAGAAATATTGCCACTCAGATTTTCATAAGGTCCACCACTCCGAACTTGATTTGACTTCCAGTTCACGTTCAGGCAGCTGAACCTCGTTCAGACAGGCACCTCTCTCAGATGCTGCTAAATGGGTTGCCTCGATTGTGGAGCCCAACAAAATTTAAATAAAGACGTGTTGTTCAAAGATGTTGTTGGTGCTCCCTCTAACTCCACAATTTGCAACATAGTAATAGGCTATGTGTCTCTATAGGCGGGTGCACAACGCACACACCCTGCTTTGAGAGAGGAGCGCAGTGAGCGCACACACATGCTGACACGCCCGCGGGAACATAGCCTAATTCTGTTGTCCCTCCATGCGCCCTGCAGCTGTGTAAAATGTCATACGAAATAATTATAAATTCCAATAGGATAAGCTTGCCTGATTAACTGAAAACAATTAAACAATAACGATAACGAAAAAAATAATATCCTAACGAAAATAGAAGTCTAATCAAGTAAATAGCCTTCAGAAAGCATCAGTAAAAGCCCAGTTCTAATAGGCTACTGCTGCGCTGCTCAGACGCACAGTGTGCGACTGAAATGTCTGCACTTTTGTGCCATATTCCACAATATCCAAACTTCGGAATGGCGGATCCTTTAGAAAAAAGTGGAAGGGACGACATTTCGAATAATGAAGGCAGGAATTTCCGTAATGGTGGGACCTATGAAAAAAAGGTGAAGGACCGCCAGTCCGAATAATGGAAGTTAACGTTCGGAGTGGCAGGGTTTCGGAAAGGCAGACAGTTACCCAGTTACAGTATGGTTCTACTTCAGTATAAGCTATTAGTACATTGTTCTACTAGAAAAGTCTGACTAACTCTAATGCTTTGGTTGGAAGGCACAAACATGCCATGCGTTTTATATCTGAACAGAAGCCATGAATCCCATATCAGCAACCTGTTCTGTTTTATTGTAGCCTACACACTTTAGTCACATGTGTTGCTTACTGTATGCTACAGTATTTACCTAGCCTGGGAGTTGGGACAGTAGACCCTTTTCACGGGGGCCATTTTTTGTCGAAAAGGCAGGGTTAAAACAGGTGCAAGCAAAACACTAATGAGGGCTTCAAAATCCGTGTATGTTGTGTTCTTTCGTTTTTCCGTTTCAAAACCAAATTGGAAAAACCAAATAACGGTTTCGTTTTTTTCTTTTTCCGTTTTAAAACAAAAACGGAAAAACGGAAAATCAAAAAACGAAAAAACAGGAGGTTTTTCTGTTTTAAAACTAAACGGGAAAAGGGGAAAATCAAGATTTGTTTTGTTGTTTTGTTTCTGTGATATTTGGATATTTTTGGAAACCCCCGTGAATGCTGGGAAAACGAGGAGAGGAGAGGAGGCGCATGCGCGACATTTCCGCGGAAGTTTCAGTCTCAGAAAACAAGAAGAGAGGAGTTGTATGGTCTGAAGTTTGCTTGTTACGTTTTGACAACTTATTGCAGTTATGGCCGCACTTAAACCTTATCATAACTTGATCCACGAACTGTTTGACAGTGGACAAACATACTCCGAGATCAGTGCCGCTCTGCAGCGTTTTGGTGCTCCGCGCTGCTCAGGTTAGTAACGTTATTTCGTTATTTTTTATGTTGTTTGTCGTTTTTATGTTGTCCTCTCCATGTGGCCATGCTTTCAAACTTATATCAGCTAAAACAGATGTTTAGGTAACGTTACATTAACGTTAGCTTGCAAGCTAACGTTAGCTTTCAGCTGTTATATTTGAGGCAAACCTGCCGCTCATGTTGTGGTGTTGTACAGTATAACGTAGCGACTAGCTAGCTTGTCTGTCTGACCGTCTGCATGTCTCTTTGTCTGTCAATCTGTCTCACTGTCTGTCTACCTGACTGTCAGTCAGCAGATAGACAGACAGTGAGACAGACAGTCAGTAGCCTACATCAGTCAGTGACTAACTGACTTTCTGACTCTGTCTGCACGACTGTCTGTCTCACTGTCTACCTGACTGTCTGTCTACCTGACTGACTGTCTGTCTCACTGTCTACGTGACTGTCTGTCTCACTGTCTACCTGACTGTCTGTCTCACTGTCTACCTGACTGTATGTCTGTCTGTCTGTCTGCCTGTCTACCTGACTGACTGTCAGTGTCTCTCTGACTGACTGTGTGTTTCGCCTGTCTACCTCACTGACTGATGTCTGTCTGCCACTGACTGTCTGCCTGACTGTCACACTGGATGTTATGTAATTTAGTGTATAGCTTTCCATTGTTGCTTTGAATTTGACATTAGGCCAGCCATGACAATATGGGCCTCTTTTAGGTCTGTGACCTCTGACCCCTTTTGTTTTTGCCCATAGTCTTCTGCACGGCGCAGCCACAGTCTTCATCACCAGTGTCAGGCCCAGTCTCCTGAAAGGTTCCGCCTGTGTCATTGGTGTCCGGGCCATCGTCCAGGGTTGCTCCACCCTTCGGCCCAGCCTCCTGGACACCCTCTACACCTGTTGTGCCTGTTCGTCGCTGCCCAGGCCACATCACCTGCTCACTTCCTGCATGGGGCGACTACTTAATTTGAACTATACCTCAACATCCTGGACTCAATCTCCCAGAATCTTTCACACCATCACCTCTCACTCACCTCATTAGTGCCCACGATCAGGATTTGATTACCCCACCTTCATAGCCTGGGTAAACCCAGCCTCCACATGACCTCTATCATCTATCATACTATCAGCACCGAAGAAATGTACACTACAGGCATAGCCTGTGACGTCACGTTGAAGGCTGGGTTTACCCAGGCTACCACCTTCATCCTGCCTTCTATAAATGGTTATACTTGCAACCAGGGTCTAAGCTGATATATTTCATACATCTTTGTACCAGCTAACATCCATGCCTCTACATACATGCAATATTATTAGTCTAAAGTTTAGACTTAGACTACCAACCAGCAAATATCTCCAAATAAAAGCTGAGAGGACTATCAGCATATCAACTTCTTGGTTTAACAGTCTACATATAAAATTGTATTTTTTTTTCTTTTACCAAAAAGTCGTTCTACTCTTACAGGCAGGGCTATGTCGAACACGGACCATAGACAAGTAGCTAGTGCCAAGTACTGTAGCTTAAAAAAATGACCAGCAGGTCAATTCACACTTACATAAAGGTGGCTATGTGATAGACCAGTGGTTCTGACCCTTTTCCTTTCAAGGACCCCTATGAGGACCACAATGGAATAAGCCTTTGGGCTTTATTGTGTTTTCATCCTCAGCGATTCTTTTATTTTAAATTTATTTTCTATGTTAGTGTGTTGGCAAGATGTGCCCTTTTTAATCACCAAATAAAACCATACCATAATTTAGTCCCCAAATTAGGGCCACTGACCCATTTGATTGGGGGGGACTCTCACACACAAATCTGAGAACATTGTTATTATGTAATTTTGTCCAGAACTCCATAACTGTCTGCATTGTAGAGAGAGATATGACAGATTTGCTGGGGCCTCTGTGTATAATCTAGAGCAGTGGTACTCAGCCTTGCCCTACTCAGGAGACACTGACAAAAACAAAAGCTTTGAAAGAGCCACAATCCAAGTCCCTTTCCTCCCATTATTTTATTAGATTTGTATTTATTTATTTTAAGTAGCCGCATGTGGCTCTAGAGCCTCGGGTTGAGTATCACTGATCTAGAGAATGAGTGATATTGTACCAGCCTTAAGCTATACTCTGTATTCCTCCGCTTGCAAGCTATCATCTGAGACCAACCTCTGACTCCAGAATCTTTATTCAAGTATTTTACATCATGCAGTGTCAACTTTTGACCATTAAAGCTGTTTGGCATATCATCATGTCTACTAAAATGTACTGACTGCATTTGTAGTCAATTCTAAATACTTGAGGGGAAAGGGTGGGCATTGGACCTTTGTAGACCATATTACAGTAGCTATCATTTAGCACAATTTTATCTGTAGCTGATATCCATCCATACCTTAATTGCCTGGAGAGTTTGGTCTTCACCTGCTTTATTTGTAAAGGATCTTAACACATTGAATGCCAGCCATGTTTTCATTCCTGTAGGTAAGTTGTGCCAGGGGTGTTTTTGACGATTCTGGCTCATTTTAGAACAGCCGAGGATTCTTTTCTGTTAAGAATTCATGAACACCAATCATCTAAAAATAACTAATAGAATGTGTGCTTTCTCTGTCTAAAAGAGTTAGTTTGCAGAGTTAGTAGTTATGTAGATATTAGCCGTTGAGTACAGCATGGTTTCAGCGTCTGGAAATTTATTCAGAGATAAATGGCTTTTTGTGAAACAGTCACTTTAACCATTCATTTTTGGCATCAGTAAGACCGTCAGACATTCTAAACAATAGTTTTGAACAGTAATTTCCTCCATAACAACAGGAAACACCCCTCTCATTCAAACTCCTCCCTCCGTGTGTCTTCTCCTCCTTCCTCCTAACAGCGGGCGTGTCAGAAGCGCGTTGTGCTGCCTGCCTGTCTGTCTGCGTGCCTGCCTGCCTGCTTGCCTGCGTGCGGGGACGAGTCTGAAATGGATTACTGTAAAATCGCCAAGCCATTTCCTTGAATGGCTTGCTCCCGCCGCGGTGTGTGTGTGTGTGTGTGTGTGTGTGTGTGTGTGTGTGTGTGTGTTCGCGCGTTGCTCCGCGGCTCTGGGGGGGAGGGGATCTCTGTCCGTTCTGTGTGTGTGTCTCCGGGCTCCTGACTGTAAAATCGCCAAGCCATTTCCGCGGGAGGCGGCTGCTTGGGTCCCGTGGCTGTGGCTTCTCTCTGTATCTGTCGCCACTTAGTGGTCGGTAAAATAGATTACACACATGCTCTTGCTCCAAATAGTTATCTCGAAGATGTAAAAGGGGTTGATTGATGTCCCACCGTCAAAAAAAAAAAATGTTTATGTAAGACGAGTTAGCTCGTCCTTGGCACTTAAGCGCTGGATTATGTAAGACGAGTTAGGTCGTCTCTGGCACTTAATGTGTTAAGTGTATGATTTGGTGCTGTATAAATACAATTGCCTCACCTATATTTTTTTAATTCAGCAAATTAATAATCAGCTGTGTTCAAAATCAAATTTAGTATCCATGTTGTCTGTTTAAACAATTGACACATATTCAAATAGTATTTGTAATTTACTTTGAACAAACATATCTAATACATGTGGCAATGCATATTTTGAACAAGCATATACATGCGGCAATAATACATATTAGGAAATGTAAACCTTTTAAATAAAAATAAATAAAAAAAGACCAAACTGTCTTGTCTTATCCGAACTCTGCATCATCTATTCAAATTGCTCCTGCCAGAACTACCTTTTGTATAATAATCAATTGACCGATGACCAAAAGGGTGGACAGGGTGGAGTGACCTGACACGGCCTAGAGTGTGTTCTATTGAGTGTGATCAATAGAACACATGAGAAAAAATAGATTAACAGAACCTTTAAAGGAACACTGCAAAGGATGAAGGTGGGGCATAGATTGAGGTGGGGTAATTCAATCCTGATTGTGGGTACTAATGACGTGTGTAACTGGCAATGGTGAGAAGTGATGTGAAGGATTCTCTGAGATTGAGTCCAGGACGTTTAGCTTGGGTTTTTGAACAGCTGCCCCTTCAAATGGTACATTTATTTGAAACAGATACACAAATCACAAGCTGGTCTAGTTAAGTGTCAGTTGATGTATAGTTCAAAAAATTAAGTAGTCGCCCCATGGAGGAAGTGAGCAGGTGATGTGGCCTGGGCAGCGACGAACAGGCAGGTGTAGAGGGTGTCCAGGAGGCTGGGCCGAAGGGTGGAGCAACCCTGGACGATGGCCCCAATGACACAGGTGGAACCTTTCAGGAGACTGGGCCTGACACTGGTGATGAAGACTGTGGCTGCGCCGTGCAGAAGACTATGGGCAAAAACAAAAGGGGTCAGAGGTCACAGACCTAAAAGAGGCCTCTATTGTCATGGCTGGCCTAATGTCAAATTCAAAGCAACAATGGAAAGCTATACACTAAATTACATAACATCCAGTGTGACAGTCAGGCAGACAGTCAGCCCATATGGAAAAATAAATGGAAGAAACATATATGAAGTCCTGTTGCCTCCAATAGCAAATCTTTATGTTTTATATGTATTGTATGTCTTATATGTAAACTCTTGAAAGTGGCCCCTTTCATATTCTTCTCATATAAGTGAATTAAGCAAATTATATATAAATCAAGTAAACATCATGTATGTAGCATATAAGGAAAGTGCATGGGAAATTGTATTTTCCATACATGTTCAATATAATGTTTGTCATTTTTTATTATATGAGACATATGCTTTTTATAGATGAATATATGCCATTATATCTCTGTTTTTTGTATGTAAAATGCATTTAATTTAAAAGAAAAGTATGCTTTCTTTATATGTTTTTTCTAAGATTGTTATATGTCAGCCAATTAATATTACCATATAGGTATAAAAAACATATACATTATATATATGTTTTTAGTATGTTAAGTGTATGGTAAAATATACTTTCTTTATGTTTTTTTAATACAATTTTTATATGTCCGACAATAAGAAATTACCATAGCAGTATAAAAAATATATATACTTTATTTATACAATTTCATACAGGTTTCTGTTGTCAAAAACGTTGTTAATAATAATAATAATGATAATAATATTTGTGCTTTTCATACAACTATTCACCTTATGTAGAAGAGACCGTCTGGCTTGAGAGACTAACAGGAAGTGTAAATACAATCGGAAGTTCCGATTGTTCCGATTGTATTTACACTTCCTGTGACTCATACACCTAGTCTGACTCATAATCCAAGTCAAACTAGTTTGAGCAGGTAAAACAGCAAGCATTTTGAACAGTAAGTCGTGATACGATGGGTCAAGTGGGCGGGGCTATATGAGGTGAATAGCAACAGTTTTCTTTTCACACTTGGAGCAACTGCAATGTATGACACCACACAAAATCAACGAGTAAATAGATGAGACATGAAAGTTTGTTAGTAACTAGGAATTGGCAGATAATTTACTAATACATTTAAATTACACAAGATTAATAATTAATATACAGTACATTCATTTCAAAGAATTCTGAATAAATAAATGGCTTAAAGGGGATTAGGGAATGTCACAAAATATGCCCAAGGACACTTAAGGACAGTTGACAGTTGGACAGTCATTATCTACTCACCCACATGCCAGTGGAAGGTCAGGTGAAGTTTTTTAGTCCACAAAACATTCCTGGAGCCGACACAATTTCTTTTTTTTTTTTTATACAGGGGTAGTCTCACTGAGAGCAATGCTCTCTTTTTCAAGAGCGTCCTGTTCACATTCACACACACACACTCACTCACACACACACACACACACACCTGGAAGCTGACCAGTACCACCTGTCCAGTACTGATCTGTTGGCCACTGAGCAGCTCCACTGGAGCAGTTGGGGTCAAGGGCCTTGCTCAAGGGCACCACAGTGGTGGTAATGAGGGAGGGGCAAGTGCTGCCTTTTCACTTTCCCCACCCAGATTTATCCTGCCGGTCCCGGAGATTGAACCGACGACCTTCCGGTCACAAGCTCGCTTCTCTATCCATTGGGCCAACATTGAAGTGGATGTGAGCAACTTTCAAACTTTCTCGTAATCCAAGTGTCTGAAAGCCCTGAGATGCCAAGTTGACTTGAAAAAGACGTCCTTTACACAATGTTTTTCGCTGAAATGTTCATAGCTACGTAGCTCCCAGTCGTGTCCATGTTAAAGGAGAATTCCGTTTTTTTACACCCCGGACCTTATTTCCAGCTTAAAATATTATGTTTTACTCACCCAGATAACTTTGGTATCATTCGGATCCACATAGAAAATATTCACATCCGAGTAGAGTCCTGGAACAGTCCAAAATTGGCGAAAACGGGACATACAAAGTACACACTGTAACTAACAATTTCTGCAATGTAGCGGTTCATATCCTCATATCATCCATAAACGAATGTGAATCTGTCTATTCTCCTCCGGGCTGCCTCGGTTTCCTAATCCGGGGTCTGTGACTCCAACAGAGGCATTCCTCGTCTGTGGGCATACAGTGGGTTATAGCGTCCACAGGAACATCACCACCAGTCACCATTTGTTCTCGGCCGTGCAGCGGCTTGTTCGTCCTTGGCCTGTTGTTCCTCTCTCCTCGTCGTCTGCTCTTTTCAAGAAATGCCGCCAGTGCGCGGTGACTCCCTAGTAGACAAATCAGTCAGCAGGAAACTCACGAGACTTCAGTGGGACTTGAGCAAGAGTTGGATTCACAGACCACGGATGAGGATATTGAGGCTGCCCGGAGAATAGATGGATTCACATTCATTTATGGAAGATATTATGAGGATATGAACCGCTATGTTGCAGAAAATACGTTATTTACAGTGTGTACTACATATGCCCCGTTTTGGCCAGTTCTAGCACTCTACTCGGACCTGAATATCTTCTATGGGGATCCGAATGAAACCAAAAATATCTGGGTGAGTAAAACATCATATTTTAAGCTGGAAATAAGGTCCGGGGTAAAAAACCAGAATTCTCCTTTAAAGCTCTGAACTAGTGCACAAGCTTGAAGGTGCATACATGCTGCATGCACTCTTCGTCTGGATCTCAACTGCTCCGTTGAATTCCAGGTGTGTAGCAAACACTTTTCACAAAAATCCAGGAAAGAGAAATGGAATTACTCGCGCACCCACGTTGCTCAAGTAGAATCTGCAGGTTCTGGTTGTTTGAGGTGATGTGAGAAGAGACGTCCAGCGGTCGTCAACGAACACACCTCGGTTCTTGGCAGTCGGGGATGGAGCCACGGCTATGTTCTTCATGTAGCCACAATGGAAGAACAGGATCTGCAGGGGTCCTAGTGAGAACAAGTGTGGAATAGAGAATAACCAGAATTAAAACTTTATATGGGTGCAAGGGCCTACCAATAACACTGTGATCATGAACCATAGATCGCAAGAACAAAATAAAATTAAAAATAAAGTACCTTGAGAAAGAACATATATCTGATCTGTGATAAACCATTGACTGAGGTATAAATATAACAAATCACCATAAATAAGTCATAGTGAATATTTTTCATCAAGTTGAATTTTAGTTGAATACAAAATCAAACTTACGAGGTGCTCTTTGACTGGTTTGCCCACATCCTCCCTCAGGCACATATGAGGCACTTCACCAGGGACTCTCTTCTGGTATTCTAGTCCAGGGCGAGCTCTATAGCTCTCCCTCGCTGATTTTGAAAGTATTTTCTCTACGGCTGTAGCCTCTGGTGAAAGGGAAAATTAGGATTAGCGACAATAATGTTACTAACACAGAAACACGTTGGCCTCTGACATTGTATAGGTTTCCTTTATGCCTGTTGAAAACAGAATTAAATATGATATTTTAATGGCCATCATGTTCATTTTAAATGGTATACGCATTACGCAAGTGTTGTACAATCTAAGACTGCATGCATAGCTTGTAAATGGGCAAAAACAATGGAAATATGAGTGAAAATGGCTAACAGCAACATATTTGTTGTTTTTTCTGTTCCCCCCCCCCCCCCCCCACCCCCCACCATATTTTCTCCCCAATTGTACTTGGCCAATTTCCCCCTGCTGCCCTGGCAGGACGTAGCACGTGGGAGGATCACGCTATTCCCACCAGATCCCTTTTGCCCTGACCAGAGGAGGCGCTAGTGCAGTGACCAGTACACATACAACTAATCCGTCTTCCCACCCAGACACAGCCAATCGTGCTTGTATGGACGCCCAACCAAGCCGGAGGTAACACGGGGACCGCGAACCTGCGACCCTCGTGTTGGTAGTCAGGGAATCTACCGCTACACTACCCAGAAGCCCAACAGCAACATATTTGTTGAGCCTGGTAGTTGGTAATAAACACAAGATCAATAGTATTGCCATGTACATGTACAGACTGACAACAGGCAGTTCAGTTAAGTTGTGGACCAGTGTTGTCATTCATGCACAAATTACATCAATGGTCCACAACTTAACTCAAATCAATCAAATAAATAACTGTCAAACTAAATGAATGTCTGGAAAAACTGTTTCCAGTTTTCAGATGTGTGAGATCATGTCCAAAATAAATCAGCCTTGTTTTTGGTGACTTTCTCCTTTAAGCTTGAGTATAAATTCCAGTGTGGTCATATTACCTTTGTTGTGCTAGCCTATGGAATTTGTTTGGTCTGTTCCGTCACCTTCTGGAGAGATGTCGGCAACAGGACTCCTGTGTTCCTGAGGATACCAAACGACAACATAGCAAATCAGCAAAAAAGCACAGTATACCAGGATGCATTGTACAATACAAACTATAACCTGATTACACTAAGTCTACTGTGTACAGTAGACTGTGTAATTAAAAATTATAATGTAACACAGGTAATCAGTGATGTTGGTGTTAAGGGCAGTTTATAGTAGTGATTTATGATGCTTGCCACCAACCATGATCATATTAATTAATTCTCTCATCAATGTCCATTGATAGAATATGATCATGGTCAGTGGCGACATCATAAATCACAGTAAATTGCCCTTTACACTGTAGGTCAAGAGAACAGTGGAAAAAAGAACTAAGAAAAAACACAGGCTATTTAGTTGAAAGCAGCCAATCCTAAATTCACCTCGGTTTCTTATCTTCTGACTTCTCTAACATGCCTGCTTATCAATGGTTCCTAAACATACATTTTAATAATTATGGCCAATGACATGCTATTTTACATGGACGACATCAGTACATTATACTGTAGACTTGAGCTAGCTCAACATGCTAGCTAAACTAAACAGGCCGTCATCAGCGCGAGGTACATTTGCACTGGGGTAATGGCGTTAGCTACTAGGTTACTCAATATTCAAACTAGCAAAACTATCTAACAGAACACTAACCTGGCCTTACCCTGCTAGCTGGCGCTCAGTATAAACGAGGAGCGCCCGGCGGCTAGCAGGAAAGCCTGGCCCTGGTATGTATCAGTCCCACTGGCTAATTATTAGCAACATTCGGCAACATTGGCTAAGCGGCTAAGGGTTAGCCTACAAACTAAACGTTTTGCAATATCCTGCATACAGTTCAAATATAAAGGCATGATCGTGTAACACTCACCCAAGCAAGGGCTCCAGACTGCGACCATTTCGCCGTATTAACCATTTCTTGACTCTGGGGACAGCTAACGTTACAGCATGCCGCTCAAATTCAAACAAACAGTCCTGTCAAAGCGAGTCAAACACACGGACCAGACTTCCGTTGTTACCCTTCAAAATAAAGGCGTAAAATGCTCTGTAGTGTAACTGAATTTAACCTAAATCACTCTGAGCCATATTATTACAGACGGTTTTAACTTGCCAACATAAACATTCTACAGTGATGGCTCTGAGGTCTAACAAACCACACCGTTTTACTTAATATGAAGCTAGCTAGCTAGACAAATTGAATGAGATGGCCTAAAAGGCTTTTCTTTTGAAAACGCGTGGTGTGCCGTGAGTGTGTATCTTTCCATTTGTCATGTTCTCATAACGTGTGTGTGTGTGTGTGTGTGTGTGTGTGTGTGTGTGTGTGTGTGTGTGTGTGTGTGTGTGTGTGTGTGTGTGTGTGCGTGTGCGTGTGTGTGCGCGTGCGTGCGTGCGTTTGTTTGCTTGTTTGTCTGGTTTTATTTGTCAACCAAGCTCTTTGGACATGTAATGTTTTTTTGGCATGTTTTGGCATGCTTGGAGATTTATTTTCATTTATTGACAGCTAGATTTTTACTGAAAATATTTCCCCCAAAATGGCCAGTCCTACACATAACATAACAGCAGGTTAAATTATATAATTTAATTAATTTTTTAATTAATTTTTAATTTAGTTGTGGCAGTGTGGTAGAGCCTCTGGAGATGATCCTGAGGGCCCTCCATCCATTGATTTCAATGCACCCCTGGTCGGATTGGGCTGAAAATTAGCATGGTGGTGGGTTATGATCCGGGGAAGGTCATGGGCAAGGCATCAAGTCCTGGAACCACCTAGAAAGTCCTGGAAAGTTCTGGAAACCACCTGGAAACCACCTATACGCCCGCACTCTAGGTCAGATGTCGTAACCTCTCATTTTACTTTTTAAATATACTTTATTAAATTATTCAGTCAGGGGTAACAAACATTTACACTAATATATATTTTATATATATATATATATATATATATATATATATATATATATATATATATATATATATATCTAATATATATATATATATATATCTATATATCTAATATATATATATATATATATATATATATATATACCGGTAGTCTATTAGAAGGTGAGCAGTTGCCAGGTTGTGGGTCTTTTTGTTCTTATGTCCAGTGTTCTTTGTCTTTTAAGTTCCGATATGATTTGTTTATAGACCACTTCACCTGGGATGACAGCTTAGTGGATAACTGTGGCACACTTCGTCTTCCACAATTTTGCTGCGACCACACAAACAATTGTCCAGAAAAAGTCCTGGTGTGGTCCTGGCATTATTCCATTAAAGACACGATACATCACGGCATTATAATTCACAGTAATATTAAAACCAATACTTTCCATTTTCCCCCACACATATGTAGATCTCTCACATTTTAGGAGCAAATGCTCTATATATCTTAAATGATAGAAAACATACTGTGCACTTATTCTTCAGTATTATATTTGAAAATCACTCCAAACAGCCAAGATGATCTCATTCGATTTTTCTAGTTTCATAAGTAAAATGGTATGGTTTGTCTTAGACCTCCCAGGCCAGGCAGAACCATCAGGAGGACCAGGTCTGTCCCCCGGGCCACATAATGCCCAGGTCTGCGTTAAAGTGTTGAATGAATGGACGGATAGACTGACACATGATATTGAGGCAATACAGCTGACCAAAAATCTATATTAATTCAATGTTGTCTTTTCAACATTGAAAAAGCACAGAATTAGACTATCAACATTGATTCAATGTTATTATAGCCTTGAATATTCAACCAACAAAAAATATTATTATGATGGAATTCCAACATTGAATCAATATCATCTTGCTATCTATCCATCCATCTATCCATTTATTTTAATGTAAGATGCAGGATGTCCTGCGCACAATATTTTTTTTTATGGCAAAGGCATGACCTGCCCTACTCTGCCTCTGATTGGCTTATACCCTGATATTTTACCCTAAGCCTAACCAATCATCACTCCTCATGGCTAAACCCAGCCATGCCTTCACCATCCTAGATGCCTTCTAAAACAATCCTAAGATGGCAAAGGCATGACCGTCCCTATTCTGCCTCTGATTGGCTTACCCTAACCTTAACAAATCTCCTAATGCCTAAACCTAACCAACCGATCTTCCCATTTGGAGGCGGATCCAGAGTCAGCTGCTATCTGGGTACATAATGTCTTATACGTTGTTTTTTTTAAATATCAGGTGGCAAGCTCGGGCTTGGGCAGATGGAGCCCCGGAAGTGATACTAAAAGCTGTAGTTCCTCGAATGGCCACTTGAGGCTGGCTCCAAAAGGGAATCGTTCCCAATTCGCCCCCATGTTAAAATGCCTGACTTTACAACTAGATTAAACATGTTTACAGCCTGATGCAGCTACGGCTCTGTGGGAAACCCTTGATCTTGTGCCATCTCGTGCGAGCTGCGCAAGAACCCCAAGATGGCGATGGCCACACTCCCAGCTTCAAAACTGGGATGTCCAAAAATCAATGGGTGATGTTACGATGACTTAATTTTTTGAACACTTGCAAGATTTCGGTTTCACTATGGTTGCCCAACTCATAGAAGTTTGATAGTACACAAATCTTCTAAGGATCTTGTATGTGGATTTACTGTTATATATATTTCTTACGAGTTCCCAAATCATATAAGTTTCATTTTCCACAAATTTACTAAGAATATTGTATGTAGATTTACTGTCATATATAGTTCTTGTAAGTGACCAAATTATATAAGTTTCACTTTACACAAATTTACTATGGATCTTATATCTGGTTTGACTGTCATATATATTACTTACATATTACTTACAAGTTTCAGGTAAAACATATACAAATTTAGTAAAATCTTTTCCATATGGGAGTGGCAGACAGACATCAGTCAGTGAGGTAGACAGGCGAAACACACAGTCAGTCAGAGAGACGCTGACTGACAGTCAGTCAGGTAGACAGACAGACAGTCAGGTAGACAGTGAGACAGACAGTCGTGCAGACAGTCAGAAAGACAGTTAGTCACTGACTGATGTAGGCTACTGACTGTCTGTCTATCTGCTGACTGACAGTCAGGTAGACAGACAGTGAGACAGATTGACAGACAAAGAGACAGGCAGACGGTCAGACAGACAACCTAGCTAGTCGCTACGTTATACTGTACAACACCACAACATGAGCGGCAGGTTTGCCTCAAATATAACAGCTGAAAGCTAACGTTAGCTTGCAAGCTAACGTTAATGTAACGTTACCTAAACATCTGTTTTAGCTGATATAAGTTTGAAAGCATGGCCACATGGAGAGGACAACATAAAAACGACAAACAACATAAAAAATAACGAAATAACGTTACTAACCTGAGCAGCGCGGAGCACCAAAACGCTGCAGAGCGGCACTGATCTCGGAGTATGTTTGTCCACTGTCAAACAGTTCGTGGATCAAGTTATGATAAGGTTTAAGTGCGGCCATAACTGCAATAAGTTGTCAAAACGTAACAAGCAAACTTCAGACCATACAACTCCTCTCTTCCTGTTTTCTGAGACTGAAACTTCCGCGGAAATGTCGCGCATGCGCCTCCTCTCCTCTCCTCGTTTTCCCAGCATTCACGGGGGTTTCCAAAAATATCCAAATATCACAGAAACAAAACAACAAAACAAATCTTGATTTTCCCCTTTTCCCGTTTAGTTTTAAAACAGAAAAACCTCCTGTTTTTTCGTTTTTTGATTTTCCGTTTTTCCGTTTTTGTTTTAAAACGGAAAAAGAAAAAAACGAAACCGTTATTTGGTTTTTCCGATTTGGTTTTGAAACGGAAAAACGAAAGAACACAACATACACGGATTCTTCAAACTTCCATGATTGGAATTTGGAAATCCTCATTAGTGTTTTGCTTGCACCTGTGTTTATTAGACAATTTATTTTCATCATTATAAAGCCACAGCACAGTGAAGAGGATATTAATGTGATGTGTGTAGTTCTTCATATCTACTAGCCTCTTCATTTTGCTCTCAGAGTGCATCAGATTCATGCATTTTACTTTAAAATGTACAAAATGTATTTGCCCACAGCCCCCGATCCCCCCCCTAGTAGTCACACTACTATTTTCATCCTGCTGGTGCTACCCCTGTTTGCAAAGCCTAGAATCGCCTATGACGAGGATGATGGCTACTGGTGTCTTTGCCGCTTTTCCTGTAGCGTTTCAACATGGCTTTAAAGACAGCATTGCTTGATTTGAACTCTGGGTCACTTATTATATTGCACTGTGATACATGGCGGTTTATACCTGCTCGGATGCACATTAAACTTGCCACACTGTACTCGCCAGCTTTAGTGGACTGAACCGAGGCATAAAACTCACACAAGGTGTCTCATACTTGCAGAGTATGTCTCCACGTCTGCCCCCTTCTGTTTTTGGCAGTGGGCAACAGAATTAGGGAATGTATGAGGCCAGTCGTGAAATTCCATTAATTCGAAAAGTCCGCAGGGGGGCGCACGTCAGGTCCGGAAGTGACGACACGTACATTGGCTCCAATGTAAAAATGAGCCGACTTCTCTCTCGTTCTGTGTCTTAAATAAACATTTTCCGAATGAGCTTATGGTCTGAATAAACAATTTCAAGTCTTTTTCATGCTCTCCTGGGCTCCGTTTTCTAAATTATGGTCCCATTTCGAGTAAAAGAGCCGATAAAAATTATAACTTTGGGGGCGGGATTTTCTTTGATTGACACCAGCCAGCCCAACCAGTTGCCAAGGCAGGCTAGCTAGCTAGCTAGCAACGTAGCCAGAGATTAAAAGTAAAATAACAGAAACAGCGTTACCCTTATGATATTTTAATGATGTTAGTAGACACACGTAATAGTATAGATCCCCGTTATGAGGTATGTTGATCAAAAGAACACCTAAAACGCTATATCGAAATCGGGTTTTAGTGGACGGGCAGCTCTGAAGCCTGAAGTTGGGGCTTCAGAGCTGATCTGCGGCTAGCTAGCTAGCAACGTAGCAACAGTATAGAGCCCCCGAGGTCTGTTGATCAAAAGAACACCTAACGCTATATCGTTATGTAATGTGACTTGTGACATGATCACCACATTTCAATAAATATAACGTTTTTGCACATTTGAATGCTGCTGGTCGTTTGTTTAACGCTGTATATATTGGACATTTAAAGCTGATACACAATTGTGTTGACGTAATTCCGCAAAGCTCAGTTAAAAATATAACGTGTAACACTTAAAACAATCAAATGTAAATTTTTCACAGTAATACAGTCCAGGCCATGGTGAGCTAATTGTTTGAATTATATCGAAATATATTTGTATGGTGTAGCAGACATTACAATAATATGACAATATAAGCCAGTTACCCTAGCTAGAGAGAGCAATTTCAGCCCACCAGATATCACCATATTTCATTTCAATAAATATCAAGCATTCATTGATTGAAGCAGACTGCTGGTTTCTCCGTCGTCATGTCCTCTGGTCCAATCTTCGGTTCGTATCACTCGACATCAACAATCTTATACATGATAATCAGTGTTGGGACTAACGCGTTATTAAGTAACGCGTTACAGTAACTAAGTTACTTTTTGCGGTAACGAGTACTGTAACGAATTACTTCATCAGTAACTTAACGTACTTACAATTATTGCGGTTTAAACAGGCTCGTTACTCGTTACTTCACGATTCTGTGCGGGACCTACAGCAGCGAGGGTAGAGAGGAAAATGCGAGTCTGGCGGCGGTCTGATGAGGAAGTAGGCTAATCGTGCGGCACTTATATACTTTCTAATGTTACTGGACCAAATTCTGATAGTGAAACGGGTCATTTTGCGCGAGCTGTGTTGTGTACGGTAAGCGGTGTTCACTTCACACCGCTCGGCGAGTCAGCAGCATGGAGCCCTCTCCTCCTCGCTTCTCAGGCTGTCTGTCACCAGTGCCCTGCTGCACCAGGCAAGCACTCGTCTCTCACTCACAGATTCCCCTCGCGTTGGAGGGTGTTCACGGTGTGTTTCGCGTTGTCATGAAATGGGGAAAAAATGCCTGCAAGTCTGCTGCCTTTTGGAGATGAACTGCTATTAAAGGCAGCCGCGACGAGCGGCTGCTTTGAGGCTCTGCTCTGTCCCTATCTGCAGGCAGCGCTGGGCTCTGCTGCTCTGAGTGTCACTCCGCTGTTACAAACGGTAACCACAGTGTTTATGTTGTTCAGCCAGGATATTATAGACTATTGATACAGTTGTTAATTATACACTGCCAAAAGTGTACTGGCTACTTTTTGAAGGCAATAATAAATATGCCTCAATGCCTAAATGTTGTGTTTTCTTGTTCCACTACTTTTCGTCGTAGTGATAATGGGTACAATGATCAAATTTGACAGTTG
The DNA here is from genome assembly GCF_964638095.1 of Poromitra crassiceps. NCBI lineage: Eukaryota > Metazoa > Chordata > Actinopteri > Beryciformes > Melamphaidae > Poromitra > Poromitra crassiceps. The sequence goes on from NW_028152255.1 coordinate 649,115, forward strand.
TCTTGTCCCACACTGTGCTTCAGAAACCCCAAAATAATGTGTGTGCATTAATAAGAGAATTGAGTTAAAAAAGAAAAGTAACTCAAAAGTTACTTTCCTAGTAACTAGTTACCTGGAAAGTAACGAGTAACTTAAAGTAACTGAGTTACTTTTCAGAGCAGTAACTAGTAACTGTAACTAAGTTACTAATGTAAAGTAACTTGCCCAACACTGATGATAATATACAACAAGGCTATCTTTGTTGACAATGTTTATTGACAAAAGCATTAAAACAAGCAAATATAACAATATTCTCCGGTAACTGGCACTAGCTACAACTTGAACAGAATATTATAGCTTTGATCTTCACAAATCATGATCCTCTGTTGTGTAGTTTAGCGTTAATCTCAGGAGAACAGAATATTATTGCTTTGATCTGTGTGTCCCATCTGGTACTGGACGGCGGCTACCCCTGGAAGAAACGAATTAGACACTGTTAATCACTGTATAACGTTAACGTTTGCTTACCCAACACTACGTGCGATTGGTAAATACTGTAAATGTAGCCTTGTACCAAGACGCTGATTACATTACACTGCATTACATTGCATCAGCTGATGCAATGTAAGGCTACTGTAAATGCAGAGGTGGATAAACTATCCAGAGGAGTTGAACCCCCTTGTTCCCCCTCATTGATTGATAGTTATCTAACGTTAGCTAGATATATAACGCTATAGCTGGTAGATCATATGAGTATGCTTTGAATCTGCCTCATCTCAAAGAGGTAACCTAGGTAAACAGAACTGCGTTTGTTTTCTGTCTACGTCCAAATCTGTGCAGCATGCAATACTGTTTAACGTAGCTAGCGTTAATGTCATGCTATGCAATTAAAATAAGATTACCTCGATTTTGTGGAAGATGCAAGCGGCAGGCTGGTGACGCCGCGCGAGGTCTGGAGGAAATAATACTCTGGTTTTTCTTCGGGCTATTGTATTCAATGTGAGAGCAATGGAGCAAGGCTAGCAATAGCAACTAACGTTAGCAACATTTGTTAGCCAAGCTAACGGCTAGCAGGGAAAATAACATGAACAAGATGGATGCCGTGGCGGAGGAAACCCTCCCCCGAGTCCCGTCCACGCTCACGCCCTTTCCTGTTTTCCCGGCTCCAGGTTTGAACAGATTTCCCACAATGCAACAGGAAAATCCATTCATCCAATCAAACGAAATCAAACAATATCGGGAAGTGAGCTTCATTTTGCCGTGTCAAAATCATATAGCTAAGGTGGTCCAGATATTATGTACAGTCTATGGTTTTTGGTGAAGAAAGTGTCAGGATATTGACTGCCCATTTTGTTGACTTTTTTGGGTTCATTTCATCCTTTCATCAGTTTGAGCTCTGCGGGTGTCAGTTCCTTATGCCGTTTTCCGTTTGTCTTTTTTTTCCTCAATTTCGTTTTCCTCTGCTGCATCCATCGCTGCATCCCGTGCTTCAAAATCGTTGTACTGTCTAAATATATTGAAGTTAATCTTAAAATCTGACATTGTTGCTAACTCAGTTGCAGCAGTTAAAGCTTTGCCAGCTGTGTGCGTGCTGATTGTTTACAGTAAGCTACGTTAATTATACAGCTGTGCAGGTTGGGCAGCGGATGAATTTACATGTGATTAGACTTGAGCCGGACCATGTGTGCATTATGCGCTTTTAATTCACACCTGCTGGACAATCAGAAACGAGTATTCACGCAGACCATGGTATAACATAAAATATAGTTAATATACCCTAACAGCCCGACCGACCCGGCCCTTAGAGCCAATCGCCATTCAAATGTGTATTTAGTCCCATAGATTCTGATTTATGCAATTGACCCCATGAATGCAGTTTCATAGTAAACATTTGCAATACAGTGGTGGCAGTGATGTACCATCGGTGAGAGGCCAGTTTAAAATACTAAAAGTTCATTTATATAACACTTAAAAATAAGTTTTACTTAAGTAACACGCAATACATAGGCTATACATATGTGTTTAAATAGTGTCATTATATATTTTTAAACTCAATGTGTGTTGTATTTTTCATGTCATCTAGCCACTAGACAGGGAGTGCCAAATGTCCATGCGACACATGTAGTTGCCACACGACAAACATGGTCCTACACCGAAAAAATAAATATATAAAATAAAATAAATATATATTTGATCCATTCAAATGTGTATTTAGTCCCATAGATTCTGATTTATGCAACTGACTCCATGAATGCAGTTTCATAGTAAACATTTGCAATACGGTGGTGGCAGTGATGTACCATCAGTGAGAGGTCAGTTTAAAATACTAAAAGTTCAATTATATAACACTTGAAAATAAGTTTTACTTGAGTAACACGCAATACTTATACATATGTGTTTAAATAGTGTCATTACATATTTTTAAACTCAATGTGTGTTGTATTTTTCATGTCATCTAGCCACTAGACAGGGAGTGCCAGATGTCCATGCGACACATGTAGTTGCCACACGACAAACATGGTCCTATACCGAAAAAATAAATATATCAAATAAAATAAATATATATTTGATGCATTCAAATGTGTATTTAGTCCCATAGATTCTGATTTATGCAATTGACCCCATGAATGCACAGAGTTTCATAGTAAACATTCGCAATACGGTGAATACGGTCAAAAGGTGCTGCTTCGGGACAAGCCTTTTCTCCTTTGTCTCCTTCACTCTGACCCGGTGCAGTGTGACGGTGCTGGATACCACTTTATTGGTCTGCCTGGAAGCGGACTTCCTCACGTGGACAAACTCCAGGAAGTGAAGTGAAGCCACCTGTGCATAGATAAATCAATGTATAACTGTTTTGTTTCACAGGTATGAGGTAAGTATATCAGGGGTCTCATCTATCAAACCTTGCATAGAATCCCTACTAACGATTCCTGCGACTGTGGAAAAGAATGACTAACCTATCAGCAACTGTGTGCACAGCTGCAGGCAATTCCGCTGTGACCAATCACAGTCCAACTGGCTGCCCCATATCCCACACCCACCAAACCATAAATGGTCAATGGAAATCACATGAAGACTGACGCACTATGTAGGCATGAGTCTGGAAATTTACGGCAAGTCATAGCAACCAAGGGAACTCTATGAATACAGACAAATATAGCCTAATATAAAGTCGGCATAGGCTTAAGTAAATAGAGTTGCCTTCATTCCGACTAAGAGAAACCACTTGGAGAACGAAACGAGGGGCTTGTGGGTGACTGGGAACAATGTGCATATAAATTTAATTATATTCATCGCCCATTGCTGGCCTGCTGGATTGACCTTTGAACCTTGACCCCCACAGGTAACTTCACAAAATTTGCCTGTCAGCTAGGGCATCTTTCAACGCCTACTGTCACCAAATTAGAGCCAAATCGGGTCGTTTTTTTTTAAACTTTATTTCTACATTTGACCAATTGAAAGGGCTATAACTCCACAAGGCCTTGTTTTTGGAGGCTAATATTTTAACTGTGCCATTGTCTCATTATTAGTGGCCAATCCTGAAAAAATGGGGGGGGGAGAAAAGAAAAAAACGGGCATAGGTACCCTTTAAAAAATACGAGGCACAAGAGACAGGCGCAATTCACAGCATCTTCTCTTCATCGGTGGGCGGGGCCTATTGGGACCAGCGCCTTTCAGTCTTGCACCTGTGTAAACAAACTTTGCAGTAGGAGGGAGACATCACTTGGACAGAGAGTTGAACTGAGAGCATCACAGTGAAACAGGTAACTTTCTTGTGTTTTTTCGCCACAAAACACCAAAATCGTGCAAGATGTAGATTCACATGATAAAGCAGAATGTTTTCTGTTCATATATTCAACATTTCAATTCATATTTCTAATTTTTAATCAAACTATAATCAATAAATTAGTGGGTTTAGGGCTGAAATGGCCACTTTTTGCACAGATATATATGTATATTACATGTTAATTAAGTAAAACGTATTTTTAAAGCTTAGATAATTGAACTCTTGCAAGATGAGCTACTGGAGTTTGGCGCAAAGAATATGGACTACCTTGCACCCAAGGCGCTTTACCAAATTATAATCAATAAATTAGTGGGTTTAGGGCTGAAATTGCTACTTTTTGCACAGATATATGTGTATATTATATGTTAGTTAAGTAACACGTATTTTTAAAGGTTAGATAATTGAACTCTTGCAAGATGAGCTACTGGAGTTTGGCGCAAAGATTATGGACTACCTTGCACCCAAGGCGCTTTACCAAATTATAATCAATCAATTAGTGGGTTTAGGGCTGAAATTGCTACTTTTTGCACAGATATATATGTGTATTACATGTTAGTTAAGTAAAACATATTTTTAAAGGTTAGATAATTGAACTCTTGCAAGATGAGCTACTGGAGTTTGGCGCAAAGAATATGGACTACCTTGCCTCAAAGTACTTAACCGTGTTGCTTGTGAATTAGGGCTATACAAATAAACTTGAGTTGACTTGTCTAAGAATCTGCTTTTGCTCTTGTAGTAAATGTTATCCAACGTATGGTAGCTTGAGAGTTCATTCCACCAGTGAACTACAGCTGGGGGATTGGATGCTTTATAATTTAAAGCTATGCATTTCCTAGCTGCCAACAGAGCAAGATCTATGTATTTACTTTGAATGCATTGTTTTTGTTTGGTTGTTTGTCCAATAGTCTTGTTTGTTCTTGGATTATTGTGTATCTTATGCAGTTTTCTTGTTTTGTTTTGTTGTGTTTTGATGTTCTTTGTGGGGGATATGGGATATGATAGTCCATGTATGTCGTGTAAATACCTCATGTTCTTACTTAACACATTCACTGCCAACAGTTTATCCAATACAGTAGGTACCTTCTGCCAATGGGGTTTTTTGAGGATTCTGGCTCATCTTTCAAGAGCCGAGGATTATTTTCTGCTTGGACTTTGTGAACACAAAATATCTCAAAAGAACTAATAGAATGTGTGCTTTCTCTGTCTAAAATAGTTAGTTTTTATCATGTTCTGTTATGTAGGCATTAGCAGTTGAATACAGCATGGTTTCAGCGTCTGAGAAGGAAAGCTGAGATAAATGCATTTTTGTGAAATTCGATAGAACAGGCAGAACAGTCACTTTAACCATTTATTTTTGGCATCAGTGAGACATCAGACATCTAAACAATAGTTCTGAACAGTAATTTCCTCCAATATAACAGCACCCCGCAAACTCCTCCCTCCGTGGGGGTGTCTCTCCCTCCCCTGCACCCTCCCACCTCTCCTTCTCTGTTCTCTCCTCCTCTCTGTCCTCTCCCCTCTCTCACATTCCCCCTGCACCCTCCCACCGCTCCTTCTCTGCTCTCTCCTCCTCCGCATTTCCCCCTGCGTCTCTCCTTCTCTGTTCCCTCCTCCGCGTTTCCCGTTTTCTCCCCGCCTCCTCCCTCCCTCACACTCCCCCTGCTTCTCTACCCTGGCTCTCCCTCCCCTGCACCCTCATCTCTCCTTCTCTCCTCCTCCACATTTCCTATTTTCTCCCCACCTCCCCCCTCTCCTCCGTCTATATTGCTCATTCTCTCCCCACCTCCCTTCCTCCCCCTGCTCTCTTCTCCCCCAAACCTCCCCCTCTCCTGCTCTCTCCTGTTGCTCCTTCCCCACCTCCTATACCCTCCAGCATCTCCCATTCCCTCCCCACCCCATCACTCTCTCACATTCCCCCTGCTCTCCTCCCTTCTCCTGCTCTCTCCTCTGCTCTCCCCTCATTCCTATATTTTCTATATTATCAATTGTTCAAATGTTATCTTTATTCTGTATATTCTTGTTTACTGTTGTGTCAGCTAGAATTAGCTAGACATACTTTCTGTGAAGCCCTCTGAGACATGCTTGTGAATTAGGGCTATATAAATAAACTTGACTTGACTTGACTTGACTTGTCTCTGGTGGCTCTGCAGCGTGTGTCACAGGCGAGTCTCTGCTGCCTGTCTGTGCTGCCTGGCGGCCGCTCGTCGGGCGAGTCTGGATCGGGCTCGCTCGTTTCTGGGGTTTCGGTTGTGAGCTGGGATGAAGCTGCGTGTTGCACCCATAGTCTATTTTTGGAATCCCCCACCATTGTGCGCCAGCTCCCAGCGCAAAAGCATTTTCGCCAAACCATTCTCATGAGAATGGTTTCCTCACGCTTTTTCCTGCTGTTTTTACTCAACTTTCTCTAATCTGGAGAGCACTGTCGCCACTTAATGGGTCGGGTTAACTCGTCGACGGCAGTGAACATATAATGTTTTTTTTTTTTTTTGCTGAAACGACTAGTCGACTACTAAGCACAGTGTCGACTAGTGGTTTTACTAGTCGACTAGTCTGTGAATGCCCTAGTCTCCACGCCCCTCAAATATGGTCAATTTGACAAATTTGAAGGTTACAGCCTTGTGTGAGCTGTCCTATGGAGGTGGGTTTCCTCCGGAAGCACTACCCAAAGCACACGGCAGAGGTCCCAGATTTGGAGAGGCATGTGGCAGATGCCAAAAGACTGGTCACCCTCGACCAACTCGCCGACCTGCGCGCCTCCAACCCCCCCATGGTGTCAACCCTGGACACAGATAGTGCTTCCGGAGGAAACTTCCAGCAAGACGGAGCAAGAAGGAGCACAGCGGAGCACGACGCAGAAGCTGGAGAAGGCCCACCCTGCCAGGACGGCAGATGCTTAGCCAAAACAGAGGAACTTATCAGGCTGCAAGTCCGGATAAAGCAGCTCACAAACTCTGTCTCTCTGCCCCCCTCTGCCTCTCGGCCCTCCTCCAGTGAGGGATCACCAGCTCCGGCTGCTGCCTGCCTGCCCCCCTCTGCCTCTCCTGCTGCCTATCTGCCCTCCTCCCCTGAGGCAGAGGGAAGGGGGAGGAAGAGGGCGAGGAAGGATAACAATGTTGAGCCAAGGAAGATAGGGCGGAAGGAAATAAGCGGCAACACCTCCGCCGGGTCCCCTCCTGCCCCTTTTGCTGTGAGTATATTGTCTATATGTTGTATAGCCAGACAACATTGTTTGTCTTTTTTTACAACATAATGATTATGGAATATAACAACTGTTCTTACACAGACCTGGTAATATCAGTATGTGTTTATCAGGCTGATATACTTACCTCATACCTGAGAAACAAAACAGTTATACATTGATTCTTTAATGCACAGCTGCCTCCGCTGCTGCAAGAGGAGGTCTTCTTTAATGAAGGGAGTCCGCTTTTTCTTAATGGTGACGTGAGTAAAACGTTTTACTGCCAGACAACATTGTTTGTCTTTTTTACAACATACTTAATGAATATTGAATATAAAGAATGTTGTTACACATAGCTGATATACTTAACATATAGTGTGATAACTGTGTGTAATATTGCATTTCTTGTGATTGTGTGTCAGTTTGAGGATGATGACTACATCTCAAAGATCATAGAAAATTTGGATTTGTGGGAGGTGGAGGCTCCGACTCCCGCCCTGGCTCCGGCTCCCGCCCTGGCTCCGGCTCCGCCTCAGGCTCCAGCTCCGCCTCAGGCTCCAGCTCCGGCTCAGGCTCCAGCTCCGGCTCCGGATCCCGCCCTGGCTCCAGCTCCCGCCCTGACTCCGCCTCAGGCTCCAGCTGTTATTCTCAAGTGGTCCGAAGTATGTGAGACATTTGACAATGATGACACAGACCACATTGACAAGGTGCTGGCATGTTTGGTAAAGGCTGGGATGGGAACCGCCCTCCTGCCCTCTTCCAGCCTCTGAGCAAGGACCCACATCACCTGCCAGCCCCTCCTCCAATCCTCCCCCTCCTCCCCCTCCTGACACCCCTCCCACATCACCTGCCACCCCCTCCTCCACAGCTCCCCCTCCTGATGCCCCTATCACATCACCTGCCACCCCCTCCTGACACCCCTCCCACATCACCTGCCACCCCCTCCTGATGCCCCTATCACATCACCTGCCACCCCCTCCTCCCCCTCCTGACGCCCCTCCCACATCACCTGCCACCCCCTCCTGACGCCCCTATCACATCACCTGCCACCCCCTCCTCCCCCTCCTGACGCCCCTCCCACATCACCTGCCACCCCCTCCTCCACTGCTCCTCCTCCTGACGCCCATCCCACATCACCTGCCCCCGCCTCATCCACTCCTCTACCTCCTGACACCTGACCACTCCTACCTCCCCATATTTTTGCAATCGTGATTCAGTTTTTTATTTATAGTGCCATTTTATATTCTAATGTTATTGTTTTTTTTGTGAGTCACAAATTCTTATTTTAGGCACAAGTGTGACAAATACTCACTGCTTTATTTTATCCCTGGGGGGACAAATTTGTACCGTTAAAAACAAAAAACGTGAAAAAACAAAAAAACGTGAAAAAACAAAAAATGCACTTGCAGAACAAAAAAAAAAAAAAAAAAAAAAAAAAAACTCCACAAGGACACTGCCTTGACATGGCGTGGCGGCTTAATGCCTGTGTGATCCCAGAGGCTCTGGAGAATGGTAATCCAATCTCCAGAGACTCTGGGATCACCCAGGCTAACTAAAGTGTCCAAATTAACCAATTACATTTTTTTCAGGTGGAAGTTGAAGCATTATCTTATGAAAGGTGAGTGGGAAAACATTTGGGGTGTGCTCCACCAGAGTGAGGACATGCCTAGGGCTCATTGCGAAGCCTACTCTCTGCAAATTTTAGGCAAATCGGAGTTATGCTGAGAGTCCAAAACAGCTGAAATATTGTCAAAATCCAGAGATTTCTGCCGATTCTAGCTCGCAACTTGCTCCACTCCCCGCCATTTTGAAAGGCTGAGTGCGAGCGCTCTCATCTTCTAGTATGTTATAGGTGGCGGCCATGCGAGTATATGTGCTTGATTTGGTGCAGATCGCACTTACAGTAGTCTTTCAAAATGAATTTCAAATGGGCCCAGGCCACAGCTGGCCCTCACTCCTGTCCTTATTTGAAATAACACCATGGCAAGACCTTTGTCCATGGGAAGCCTGTTTCAGCGCAGCACCTGACCAGTTTCACTTTTCAGTGCTGCGTTCTCACGTTCAACTGCTCCTCCACTCTGCAGATGACAAACACAGTGGGTTTTCAAATCAATACCATAGTAATCTCCTATTTGGCTGATTACTTGATTGACAAAATGTGCTCCATTATCACTGCTAATCATCCTAGGTCTTCCCCACCTTGGAATGGTTTCAGTGATCATGGCTTTTACTACTGCCTGAGCATCATTTTTTTTATACATAAAGTATGAGTCAGTTGGTGGTTTGCAATGATTTTTTTTTTTTTTTCAAACCTATTGTATTTCAAACAGCTGTGCAGTGTACTGTGTGTGTTGTGTATACTTTCTCAAGCCTATCTATTGTATTTTGAAACAGCTGTAGCGTGTAAGCGTGTGCGTGTGTGTGTTTACACTTTCCTGCTTGTGTCCATGCAGTGAAGGCCCTCTCTCTGTCCCCGGCACAGCGCCACACCCCCTTCCAGTCAGTTGAATTCATTTTGGTATGAATCCTCTCCGTCGCTATTGACACTGTCCAGGTTGAAATTGTCCATTCAGGGCATCAGGACACTCGTTCTTCCAATGCCCATAGCGGCCACACAGAGCGCATTGGTCACGTGCTAGGCGCGGATGTCGCTCTCTCTCCTGTCGACCCCTGCCACCAAACTGTCCATCTGTTCCTCTCCCTCGGCCCCTGCCATCGCTCTGCTGCATGTTGCTGTTGTGGAGGAATATCAACATTTCCTCGTGCAGGGCGTTCACTCGCTTAAAAGTCTCAGTGAGGCGAACAAGAAGTTGCATGCACGTATTCATCATGCTCTCTGCTTGGTCTCTGACAACTTTCTCACGTTGAAACCTCATGCCCTCTGTCCAGAGGAGTTCTGCATCATGAGGGAAAAAGCGGACTTGGCTTTCGTGGACCGGGGGGTTCTGCATCCGCTGGTGGCTGTGCGGGTATCGACGCATCTGCCTCCGCTCCCGGCGCACCTGTCTGGCCCTGGAGAGCTGCTTCATCTCGGTCTGCTACTGCTGGGGTGTGGCGTGGCCGAGTCCAGACAGAGTCCTTCAAAGACACAATAAAAGACACTAGCGGAAATTAGCTGTCCTCATACAATACACAGAAATATGTATATGTATGTAGATGTATACACTTTGTAGTAAGAAAGTGTTCAGGACAACAATGTATAATGAAATAACAAAATAAATGTATGTATCGTGTTGTATTGCTTTTGGCTTTAACAGCAATATAGGGAAGATTATTATTTCTGTTTCCTCTTTTTTTTTTTTTATGGCAAGTTAGACCATATATGTTATACAGTCTACATATATATATGTGGCTCCCAATGTTTTAATGTTGGTACCAATCAATCAAAACATATATATATATATATATATATATATATATATATATATATATATATATATGTTTTAACTGATGTGGTTTGGTGCAGGCTACTGTGTGTGTGTGTGTGTGTGTGTGTGTGTGTGTCTTAGACCACGGCGCTCAAAACAAACAGTAAACCCACCATGGATTTGCAAAACAAATAAACACACCCTCTTATGTTGCCGGCCGGCTTACTCAAACACTTATGAAACCTTAAAACCCAAATAAAAGTAGGTTTTGTGAATTTTATACCTCCTCTCACAGAACTCAGGTCTGGGTATGTGTTTTTTCCCCCCTTTATACTGCAGTTTTAGACGCTAAGTAATACCTTTCAACCCGCGTCTTACTGTTTGTCCGTCGATCAAACAGGCCGGTTTTTTTCTCTAAACCTTGCCCAAAAAGAGTCGGCTCTAGTAAGCTCCCCTTACGCGTGCGCCCTCTCCTAACGCAACGCCTCACCCTCTAGGCAGTGAGTATATCCGTACGGCAATAGTGAGTTTTATCTAATATTATCTCACGCGAGCATCCCCAGGACACATCGCACTCCCCTCAAAGGCAAAAGATTGCCCAGGCAGAAGTTACATCCGTTTTCCACTACACAATCCCCCAGACCTGTACCTTTTAGCAGAAATTACAATTGTCTATGTTTTAAAACCAATTGTATAACAGTATTCAGCTAAATAAAATTTTGCATAATTGGTCAATCAACAACAATGCATTCCACACTTCTCACCGGATTTTTTTTTGTAGATCTCAGTCACCGGGCAGGGCTGCGCGGGCGGGCCGACCCCTCCACTCGTGAGCTAAGTCGAGGTTCGAGGTCCTGACAACAGGAGATGATCAATCAGTCGACTCCCCGCTTACAGCCTGGTCCAGCGAAAAGATTACAATCCCGGGCAGAGCCCCCAAGTTGTTGTGGAAAATTAAAATGAAATGCCTTGTTGATGCACCAATAAATTAGTTGATCGTTTGTAAGGAATAAAGATTTGTTTATTTCAATCCTCAGAACTCTGCAGAGTGTCACAACATCAAAATCATTGTGCCCCGAACATAAACATTTCATGTCAGATATAGTCAGCCCAGCCCCTTGGCTCAGATGACTGGTGACTGGTTCAATCCCACAGGATATTTCCCATGGAGACAAAATAAGACCCTGGTCCTTACAACAAACTAAAACAAAATCTTCTCTACACCAGGAAGACAAAATACTACGTTATCCACTCCTCTCCAGCTGGGTTTGCCTTTTAAACATAACAAACGGCTTCCCAGCTAAAGTAGTTGAGTGCCTCAGAATTTATCCATGCATGTCAACTAGCTCATAATTAAACAGAGTCTACTATAATCAACAATCAATTAATAAGCAGTCAATCAATGATTTTACCCTGACAGTCACTACGGAAGAAACTCTTCCTCCCCGCCGGTCAGCAAAACAGCGTAATTTTCATGGGATACGACAAGGAAAAATTACCCAGGCTAGTCACCAAACGGCCCGTTAAGCAACTGGACAGCTCCACAAGAGTAACGCCGGGATTGCACTGGTTGCATTGCGTTGCATTGCAGCTGTTCTCCGGTTTTGCTCCGTGCTCTGTGCTGCGCCAACACTAACCGGCTGCGTGCAGAGCACGTCACGGCTCTGCTCCGCCAGACAGCTAGAGTGACGAGACCCACAGGTTATCACTGTAAAATCGAGCGAGACAATTTGTATGTGGGATAAATACAACGACAAACAGGCAGAAGATCATTGTTCCCAACTGGAGGAGCAGAGGAGGGGTGGGTGTTGTCCTTGTAAAAAGGATGTGTTGTGTCATATATTATTTTGTGGTTTTCCACTTCAATTATGAACTTTTCCTCATACATATTTGTCCTATGGCTTGATATTGAATGCTGTAAACACCTCTGCCCTGTTGATTTCATGCCTGGCTCCGCCCAACTTGCTGCGGCTTTGCTCCGTCATCCGTGAAAAATAGAACCCTTGCGTATCTTTTTCGGAGAGCTCCGGATCGTCGGAGCTGGGACGGAGTAGACACGCAACGCAGCGGAGTAGGTGGGAGTTGACACAATGATTAGAGTGGAAACGTATCGGCTCCGATGCCGTACCGCAGCGCAGACGGACCGAACACGGACCTAGTGGAATGTAGGCGTAAGCCTAATCATCCCATTCGAGAGCACCACTTGTACCCTATGCAGGGCCCACCTAGGCACGGCGTCGGCAGCAGCTAAACACTTTAAGGCCAGTCACAAAGCAAACAGGGTAGACTATATATGTAAGAGATGCAGGAAGTTCAATGCAAATCTCAGGAAGATAGCCTGCCATGTCCGGCTACTGACTGCCTTTCCGAAGCCCTGCCACTCCGAACGTTAACTTCCATTATTCGGACTGGCGGTCGTTCACCTTAGAAGCCGCAATGCCGACCTTAGGTTTAGGCGTGGGGGTGGGAGAGGTTAGGTTTTGGGTTAGGGTCTGGGGGAGGTTAGGTTTAGGCATGGGGGGAGGTTAGGTTTGGCGTGAAAAACGGGGAATATAGAACCCGGGGAACATAGACATGATCCCTTTCTGAGTGCCGATATTTCGGAGTGGCAGAACGTCGGAGTGGCAGCACGTCGGAGTGGCAGCATGTAACCGCCATGTCCCTAGCTGCGGGAGTCACAAACCCGTCAGGAAGGCTAAAGGGGATCAAGAATGTAGACTTTGTGAGAGGACATTCACGACCAAGGCTGGGCTCTCACTCCACAAAAGAAGGAGTCACACTGGCACACAGTTCTCGCCCTCCCCCAGCACCAGCAAATCAGTACCCAGTTCCTCCAGGGTTAGATGGCAAAAGGATGAGGTGAAAGTACTACAAGGAATCCTGGCTGAGCAGGGGGGCAACCCGGGCATTTATAAAAAAAATCAGGGAGATACTGCCTAGGTTTTCTCTAGAACAGGTTAGAAACAAGGCTAAGGGGGTCAGGAGGGCCATGGGGAAAAGTGGAGCTCCAGATAGAGAAGAGAAGGATAAGGGGGACCTCCTAAAGGATCTATTAAACCCCGTACTCACCAAGGAACCCCCCGATGTAGCGGAAGGGCTTTTTAGGGCAATACTATTAGGTCCCGATAGGTTTGACCCAGGGCTCTTCACAAGTCCCCTTCCGTCCTGTAAGGAGATCAACCGGGTTCTAAAGGGCTTATTTAGAAAGCTGAATCCCCCTGAGGGTACGGTTGAACTGACCGAGCGGCAAACAAAACTCGCCATAGGGGCTACATCAGTTTCGTTGTAATCGTACAATGAAAGGAAATTCAATTCAATTCAATTCAATCTGGGGTTTTCCGGTGTTGGAGCACACCGCAATACAGACCGATGAGGATGTATTGTTTCACATGGAGCAGACCGCTGACAAACAATTGAGTCGTGAAAAGTAATAAATATACATTTAATTGCTGAGATATGTTGCTTGCCTTTTTTTTTTCACTGAAATGTTTTGTGTAAATGAGTCACTATGTATAGTATAGTATTTGAGCTCTTCACAGAAAACAGAGAGACACATGACATAGAGCAGGGGTCACCAACCTTTTTGAGGTCGAGGGCTACCTGAAGGGTAGAGAGTCATGTCGGGGGCTACCTGTTGAAATTTGCTCGATTTACCTTTAAATAATGAGTATTATGCATTTAATCGAGACATACACTCTTTTCTTTCACTGTTGTGAAGAAGAACTCTTCCTCCCACTCCTCTTGAAATTGGTAATGTTTTTTCTTTCACTTTTCTGCCATTGTTCTTGCGTTCCATCATTTAGCTTAGCCGACTGATATAATCATTGGCAGCTGGCAGTCGCACTGTCGCAGAGTGAATGACGTAGTGACGTAACGTAAAACTAAACTTTGACCCCAGCCCAGGCGGATCAAAATAGTTAATCAATAATTAATTATACACAGACAATAAATTATACACAGACAATAAACGTTTTTAAAACGTATGCATTGTTAAACAAATTATTTTCTACATTTGTGTGTTATTGTGGGAAGGGAGGAGAAAAACAAATAAAAAATTAATTTTTCTGATTATATTTTTTTGTTTCGTTTTTTTGTTTTTTCTTTCTTTCCCCTGTGGCTGAGCCTGTTTGTCTGTTTTGTCTTGTTTGTGTAAAAAAAAAAAAAAAAAAAATTACATTTTTCTGAACGTGGCTTGCGGGCGCCACAGCGCCACCCCGCGGGCGACTGGTCGCCCGCGGGCGACTGGTTGGCTACCACTGACATAGAGCATCCCGAGTATGTCCGTTACACTCAGGGTTTACATTTCATTTAATTCCATTTTGTCCAATATTAAAATATTCCAGAATTGCATCTTGTATTAAAAATAAATATTATTTCCATCTAACACGTTTAGCCTGATTTTGTTTGTGTTATTGTAAAAACTTAGCGGCCGCTAAGCCTTCTGGGAAATATCCGATGAAGGGAGGGGAGGGGTGGATGGGAAGAGTCAGCTGTGGAGCCCTGAGGATGTTGTACACGCTGTTCTCCATGTCCACTTGTTGCTGACGATGGTAATAGAGGAGCATTATATTTTGCTGCAAGAGCCCTAACAGGCTCAGTAGCTGCTGTAGCTGTAATTGTTGCTGGCGGAGAGACGTGGGGCTATGGCGTCATCGGTTCAGGAAAGATGCGTATGGGTTGTAAACACGGAAATGCAAGGGTGCAGCGTCTTCAGATTTATTGACTCTGGGACCCGGTTTAAAAAATTAGCGCATACTCCCAGAACGTATACTCCCAGAACGCTGGTTCCGTCTGGACGAAACGTCTATACGAGAAAAAACTTTAGCGGATACACCTAAACTTGTCTCCGTGTGGACATGGCCTGACAGGGGAGACAAGACTTGATATAGGCTACACAAGGAGGTGATTACAAAGTAGACACAGCTGGGGCAGACAGAGGACATGGCACACATAAATAAATTAACTAGACAAGGCACAAACACACAAAGAAATGTAATCTTTAGACACTGGATGATGGCCAAAGTCTCGACCATGACAGTACATTAGGATTAGATTTGAGTATTTTTCAGAAAAATAAACAGTTTGATATTTCCGCCTATAATAAGGCCTTATATAAAAGGCTGTTAACACATTGAGTGCCAGCGACGCCATATGGCGTCATTAGAAATTTACCGTAGAGTGCCAGCGACGCCAAATGGCGTCAATAACTCGAAATTGTTTTTTTGACGGGGGGGTGTCCATCTCAGCTTCTTACATCGCCTCTTACAATATGAGAGCTATTGAATGTGTCTAACCTATTTTACAGAACCCTTAGGTGGCGACAGCGCTCTCCAGATGAGAGAACGTGGAGTAAAACACAGAAGAAGTCGTTGGGGAAAAGGAAATCGCATCGCATCCGTCCGTATGCAGCTGCTTCATTGAAGCATAACGTTTAGCTGTGCCCCTGCAGCAGCCAATCTGCTATCACAATTGAGCACCTCGGTGTCCGCTGCAACAGCCCATTCGCATGATCAGCCGTGGATTTGTTATTATTCTCAACTGGAAGCATGGGAGCTGGTACACGCGGCTGTAAAAAAGCTGGATCTAGCGGACTTTTTCAGTGCTGAGCACACGCACAGCAAAGCCGAGCAGAGCAGAGAGACACTCCTCCCACAACGGGGGGGGGGGGGAGGTGGGGCACGCAGAGCAGCACACAGCACTGACCCAGACAGACCCAGACAGCAGGACAGGGTTGGCAAACGCAAGCCAGAATATCCGATGTCCACCAGCAGCAAATCAAGATCAGCAAGAAGCTGCAACCAGCAGCGCACGCAGGGGCCAGCGCTGCTGGTTGCAGCTAAAAATATTATTCTTCCAAACAAAATTCCCTGGACTTCACTGTTTTATTGAAGGAAATTATTTTTGAGGTGTGACTACATCAGAAAATTAGCTTCAGAGTCAGTGATGTGTTTGAAATGTTTAATTTCACAAAAGGGCCATTATCTCAGCTTCTAAAAAAAAACTGCTCTGTTTTGTTAAATCAAGCTATCTTCTCCGGCTGATAACTAAAGAACGGAAAATGGGATCAATAAACTTTTTTTTGCAGGTGATAGAAGAGAGTCTCATCGTTATTTGTGCGTGTTCAGTGTTTACATAGTAATTATTAAAGAAATTATATGACTGTTTTAAAATGCATTGCGGCCTATGTGGCACAGTACAGCACCTTTTGCCCAAGGGCCGTGGCACTCAAAGTGTTAATCACCATGGAATAGAATAGTCTCAGCCAACACTGGAATTTTAATGTCGGGGACACCTCGGCATTCCGAAATGTCGGCACTCCGAAATACTCGCCATTGCGAAAGAACCCTAACCCTAAACCTAACCCGGAGGACCGGCTGGAGCTAACCTCTCCCGGCCCCCACGTCTAAACCTAACCTCCCCCAGACCCTAACCCTAAACCTAACCTCTCCCACCCCCCACGCCTAAGCCTAACCTAGAATATTACACAGATCATACAGAAGGTGTTGGGATACGACTTTCCAAGAGAACCACAGGTTGTGTATTTAGGGCTAATTGAAGAAAGTATCCCTCTGGATGACCTTTATTTGTTAAAGATTATGACGCTGGCCGGAAAAAAAGCCATCACAAGGAGCTGGTTAAAGGAAGACCCCCCGGGGGTAGAAATATGGAAGAACATTGTGGAGGAGATCCACTCCATGGAAGAACTGACTTGTCGCCTGAGAATGAAGGCTAGAACCCACGACTACCGTTGGGTGAAGTGGGTAGTTTACTGGACACAAAATGACTGAAGGCCCTAATTAAACCATCTAAGTAGGTCGAAGAAGAGGAGAGTTAACAGAGATACCCCCCCTAGTGCGCTCTTGTTTATTTGTTTGTTTCATGTCTGTCCTTAAATGTTCAACACTGTTAGGTTTTCAAAATATGTTTTTGTTGTTATATTTGTCTGTTGTGTAAATTGTTATGTATGTGTGTGGAAAAAAGGAAAATAAAGAGTATAAAAAAAAATCCATGTGGTCATGAATAATGGTCATTTACGGTATTTCTTTCTTTCTCTCTATATGAATAGTTCATTTGCAAAAACAGATTTAAAGCCATTCTTAAAATTAGCCCAATAGACAACACATGCTGATACGCCATAGCCTATCAAAGTGAAAATGATTAGGTGAAAGTTGTAGGCCTAATTATGATCTACAATAGAACTATTGTTAAAAATTAAATGCGATACAAATATATAAATGAAATAAAATGACATAGGCCCAATAAAAGGCAGGATAAATGAACCATTCATAGGCTATATTGCTTTCATTGTACCTTTCCTGTGTTCTCTGACTTAGCCTATAGGGAGATGCGGCTTTATCCTCAAAACTGCATGATAATGTCAATGGAATAAAAAGAAGAAAGAAATCTATCCTACAATAGGCTATCAAATAACATGGTGATGTCATGTTATGGGCGTGATCGCAATGGGGTGTGAGTGCCAAAATGCGACATTTACACTTCAAAGTTGTACTCTGAATGGTGATAAGAACATAATTGACACACATAAATAGCAAGCAGATGACAGAGATTACAGAGAATGTTTAATGGCAGAAATCGGTTCGAATTAAGTAGAGAATCCATGGTGACAGGATGCCTGTGTGTGTGCGCATTTGGCACAGCGGCGAGATAAGGGGATGATAGGCACACACTGCGGTGTTGACTCAGAAGTGAATACAGTGATTAATACATTATGTTTCAGGTGCAATGTTATAATACATCTGATTATCGCACCAAATCCCCCTTTTACCCCTCTATCTCTAAATCGGACCACTTTTATTTCCCTTTTTGTTCCTCTGTTGCGCATACTGCATTCACCACAGCCAGCAACAGCCACTCTCATTTTCTTTTGAATTGATAATCAGGCTCGTTTATATGAGCTGTAACTTCATGTTGTGATTTGCAATGACCATTGGTGGGATTTGAGCATGCAGGGGACGGGATATGGGGCAGATCCCCGTGCATAATCACTGTGGCAGCTGCTGGTAATGGGGAATTGCATGCAGGTGTGCACGCCATCACTGATAGGTTTAGTCATTGTTTTCGACAGTCCTAGGAATCCTTCCTAGGGATTCTACGCAATGTTTGATGGTGAGACCCCAGGTCAGACTCAGTTATACGAGGATCACTGGCGATTATATGTTGGTGCACCGGATGCACGTGCAACCCCTAGTGGCCAGATTATTTATTTTATTTTATTTCTACATAATAAACTATTTAGATGTCCCGCATTTGCGTGAGATAGAGCGCGAGAGACCGAGGCAGGTAGAGAGGGAGAGAGAGATAAGGAGAGTGAGAGACAGAGAGGGAGAGAGAGAGACAAGACATGAGAGCGGGGGAGGGAGAGTGTCATGCCCTCAACATCCTCTGCCTCCTAGGCCCAATCCCAAACCAGCCCCTATCCCCTAACCCTATCCACTACCCCTCCGTTTGCGCGTTCACACGGAGGTCCGCCATATTAAGGGCCGTCCCAAACCGATTACCACTGTGTGGAGGCGGCTTGTCAAACCCTTAAATAGCGAGTCTGCACTGGTGCAAGCGCGATGACGGTTGCTGCAGAAATGACGTCCGGAGGAAACATCATTCAAGTATAAGTTAGTTCCGTCTACTTCTTCCAAGTATTTTAGATCAAACACACACCCTCACAGTGACTTTACATCTCCAACTAAATCATGGAATATGTCGAGTTATTAGTCCACAATTGAGAGGTATAGGCTACTGTATTCAAGACAAAGTGGCTAAATGAGAGCTAAGCATAGACCTAATATAAACACAGTCAGGGGTCGTATACATCAAGAGCGATGCGAATATACGGCACGAAATTGCGATGCAAGTTTTGACCCACCTGTCAATCACAGCCACAGATGTGTTCCGACGCGTCGGAAGCGAATTTCTGAAAAATCGACCGTGGTTCGAAAAAAAAAAACACCGCAATAACGCTCAGCGAAAAGGACTTAGCTTTATTTTGTAGCCCATGTGTGTCTTTTTCATATTTGTGGATGGTTATTAATTAAAAAATATATACATTTTGTGTGTAGTCTAAAACATGTCTATGCATAGACAACATTATCCTGGGCTAAATGAGAGCTAAGCATTGACATAACGTTAAAATCTTGTGCTCAGATAAATTACCTTTTATGCTAACTTGGAGGACTTCTCTAGTGTATATTTTTGTATACTGCTAATTATTCATTTTAATAATGTATTTACTGCTTGGTCTAAAATAGGTCTATACATTAGCCGGCTATAGACCCCTTATACAGCTTGTCAACATTGAGCTGCGCGTGCATCGTGTAGGCAAAAAGCCGTCAGCCCAGCATTGACAGACAGTGAGAACTGTGTGAAAGCCCCGCTGTCAGGACTGCTCTGTGCCCATCTGCAACACACAGTTATATTTTAGTTTTAAAATGCAGTTCTCGGCTTACTACCACAGCTTATCGCCTAGTGATAAGCAATGTTATGCATCAAAATTAACGTTGTTTAATGGGATATGTCTTACAGACCCATACGCACTGGCGCTGTCAATTGGCCAAGCCTAGTGGCCAGCAATACATATCGTGCATTCCTTTATAACTGGGGATAGCGTAGATAATTATTCTGTAACTTGCAAATATATATTGTTTAGAGGGATATCTCAATTTAAATTAACATTAGGATTACTGTTGTGATGTAATTATTCAGTCTTCACCCCCATGCCAGCTGCTCTCCCTGCACTGTCAGCCTCCTTGTGCTCTCTCTCTGTCTTTACTCTCTTCTACTCCCTCATCTCCTGTCTCCCCTGCAGTCTCATTCTCTGTCTCTTCCACTATTTCATCCTCTGTGTCTTCTGGAGTCTCATTTTCCTCCGCTCTGTCATTTTCTGTCAGATCCACCACTGTTTCCTCTGACCTGGCAAGTTTGGCAGGGGGTGGTTGACCCTTTACTGCCCAGAATGACAGCAGATCTCTCTGCTGCTTCTTCTT
This sequence comes from Poromitra crassiceps, assembly GCF_964638095.1. Lineage (NCBI taxonomy): Eukaryota > Metazoa > Chordata > Actinopteri > Beryciformes > Melamphaidae > Poromitra > Poromitra crassiceps. The sequence goes on from NW_028152255.1 coordinate 669,425, forward strand.
CCCTGACATCTTTCAAACAGACAAAAATCCAAGTGTGCAGTTAATGTAAATCCCCTTAGCTCATAGTAAGTATCAATTAGCTCACACATGCGTGATGATTTTAATGAACACTGCTTGTCACGGTTGTTTGATGTTAAACCCACAGCAGCAATGTGCCACGCTGTTCACTTACCCCGCTAGCCGGGCGCTTCTCGCTCATACTGAGCACATTAGCGCCCGGCGAACGTCACGCATTTCCCATCAAACACTCTGCCATTTTCACGGATATAACGCCAGCTCCTACCTGAGTCTTCACGTGAAGTGAAGACGCTATCCCATACGCAACATCCTCTATTATACGGCTCTGGTTAGATGTAGGCAGGGGGGACTGATGATTGGTTAAAGTTAGGGTAAGAATATCGGTCAGCCAATCAGAGGCAGAATAGGGCGGGCTCACCCTGTGACAGACTCGAACTACGGCAAGCCGCAAGCAGCGAGTTATGGAAATATAAGAAGTGAGAGGGAAACATTTATGAGCGTGTGAAATAGCAAGTGTGGCGTGTGCGCGTGTGAAGAGGTTAAATTGCGTGACTCTCACTCTCAATGGGTGAGACTTGGCAGCTCTGATAATGACATTATGTAACGTTACTTGGTCCGTTAACTAACCGAGCGATGTTGAGCAGCCTACAGTTTCAGGCAGCTTACCTGATTATGAAGAGCACTACAAAGTCGGGCATTTTTAATGATGTCCTCGTTCCAATCAGTTCAACTCAATAATGACATTATTTAATGTTACTTGGTTGTTAACTAACCGAGCGATGTGGCTGCAGCCTACTACAGTTTACCTGATATGAAATGAGCGAGCACTGCAAAGTCGGGCATTTTTAACGATTTCCTCTTTACGCTTGCAACCAAAGACACCTACTATACGGTTAGCATTAAAAGCAGTATGAGTTGACGGGATTCGGTAAAACTTTAGTCCTTGCTTTGTTGATAGTGTAACAGACTGTTCAGTGTTGTGTTGTGTTCTATTGCGTGTGTATGCGAGGCTGTGTATGTTCCCTCGAGTTGCGTAGAACAGGATATGTGGGGAGAATTAGGTGAATTATAATGTTACAGCCTGGCTCTATCGTTTATTATTTTATTAACCAAGTGTGAATAGGCGGACCTGAATACTCTCCTACGATAGCTTTCCGATTCTGGCATCCCACTGTACAACACGAAGACATATCTAGCTCGAATAGTTTTCGGGCGACTGGAAAACTACTTGACAGGGCTGCGCGGAGTCTGTCTTTCTGCCTCCGTCTTGCGCATCTGACGCTACTTGTTGTCATTGTGACGTAGGCGTATAAGGGGTCTATATGAGAGCTAAATCATAGACGCCCCGTTGAAATCACGTCTATTGTGGAACAGCATGACAGCTGCGGCACAGGCAACGCGTCTGTCCGTCTCCATGGTGACGGCTCCTTCCTGTTTCCGGTAAGGTAGCGAGGGCGTCTCACTTGTTCGGCTTCTCTTTTATGCCCTCCCCTCAATCAGCAGTGCCCTCTACAGCCGCGAGTGGAACTCCATTTGGAGTGGCACTCGGTAGTGAAGTGGTAGTGAGTAGGGAGTGGTTTGTGATTGGGCCCTAGTTTCTCTCCTCGCTCCCTTTGTGTTTTGATTGCAGGATTGGACCCAGGTTTGTGGGAGCTGGGCCCCAGCTACCACTCATCACTAATTGACTGCTCTTCATATACCCGGCCCAGACTCCAAGACAGCACCAGATTGTAGACTCAGCATGTCAGTTAATGTCAATGTCTTGATAACTCTCCAGCCAAGCATAAACCTTTTTCTTTGTTGAAAACAAAAACCTGACTTTGGTCTTCTGTGCAGATTCCTCCTGCTCTGACTCCTGCTGCCTACTCCAATCTGCTCCTGCTGTCTGTCAGTCCCCTGCTTTCACCTGCCTGGACCTCCGCCTGTCAGCTCTCCATGTTCATTCTGCCATCTGGACCAAACTCCATGCAATAAATTGACAATTCTGAACTTACCATCTAGCCTCTGTCTGTCTCTGCTCTAGAGTCCCAAATGCCCATGCCTAACAGAGAGAGAGAGCCACGGCTCACACCGGCTCACACCCAGCTGCTTGTTCACTTAGAACACGGCTCTCTTGAATACTCGATTCTGATTGGTCAATCAACAAGATTCACCGGTCATTATTTCTCGACAACCGACCGCTGCTCTGCCACACCTGGATTAATCAGTTGATAAGAGCCTTTTGTCAGCAAGACACTACTAATTACGCCAACCAGTTGCAGCTGTGGTGTCTTGTGTGCCAATTATGAATGAAACCGCTTTGTCGTTGAAAACGCTATTAAAAAATCTATTTGAATAATTATTTTTGTCAGATTATTGAATAATTTAGTTGTAGGCCGTGTTCTAAGCGGGATAATGTATAGTGAGCCGGTGATTACTGGAAATAATGACCTTCAGGTGAATCATTAAGCCCTCCGCTGCGCGTCGGGCTCAATATCACCTGTCGGTCATTATTTCGCCAGTAATCACCGGCTCACTATCCATTATCCCTTACTTAATGACACTACTGCAGCCTGAGAGACTCCCCAGTAAAAAATAACAATACCAATAGACCCCTTATACAGCTTGTCAACATGGAGCTGCGCGCGCATCGTGTAGGCAAAAAGCCCGGAGCCGCTCATTGACACAGACAGAGCTGTGTGAAAGACGCGCTGTCAGGACTGCTCTGTGCTCATCTGCGACACACAGTTAGATTTTAGTTTTAAAATGCAGTTCTCGGCTTACTACCACAGCTTATCGCCTAGTGATAAGCAATGTTATGCATCGAAATTAACGTTGGTTAATGGGATACGTCTTACAGACCCATACCATACGCACTGGCGCTGTCAATTCGCCAAGCCTAGAGTGGCCAGCAATACATATATCGTGCATTCCTTTATAACTGGGGATAGCGTAGATAATTATTCTGTAACTTGCAAAGATATATTGTTATGTTGATAATGCACACAACTCAATAATGACATTATGTAACGTTACTTGGTCGTTCTAACCGAGTGATGTGGCTGAGCAGCCTACAGTTTCAGGCAGCTTACCTGATTATGAAGAGCACTACATTTCGGGCATTTTTAATGATGTCCTCGTTCCAATCAGTTCAACTCAATAATGACAATTAACGTTACTTGGTTGTTAACTAACCGAGCGATGTGGCTGTCACTAGCAGCCTACTACAGCATACCTGATATGAAATGAGCGAGCACTGCAAAGTCGGGCATTTTTAACGATTTCCTCTTTGGGCTTGCAACCAAAGACACCTACGGTTAGCATTAAAAGCAGTATGAGTTGACGGGATTCGGTAAAACTTTAGTCCTTGCTTTGTTGATAGTGTAACAGACTGTTCAGTGTTGTGTTGTGTTCTATTGCGTGTGTGCGAGGCTGTGTATGTTCCCTCCGGTTGCCGTAGAACAGGATATGTGGGGAGAATAAAGGTGAAGCTGGTTATAACGTTACAGCCTGGCTCTATCGTTTATTATTTTATTAACCAAGTGTGAATAGGCGGACCCGAATACTCGGCTACAATAGCTTTCCGATTCTGGCATCCCACTGTACAACACGAAGACATGTCTTGCTCGAATAGTTTTCGGACCACTAGAAAACTACTTGACAGGGCTGCGCAGAGTCTGTCTTTCTGCCTCCGTCTTGCGCATCTGACGCTGTTTGTTGTCATTGTGACGTAGGCGTATAATTGGTCTATAGCATGCACATGTATAGGCTACTTAACCATAAAATAGGATACCAATATTAATGCAACAGTGGGCCTGTATCTTCTTTGCACAAAGCTCTCCAATGTTGTTTTAGCACAATTGAAGAGCCTCAAATATTTCTCAACAGCATCCTGTCTTTGAGATGTCATTTGCAGATATTTAGTCTCTACACTGCTGTTACAAAGGACATTTATAAAGTCCATAAGCTGCTCTTATTCTTCATATTTTGTTCAAATGAACCAGTAATGTAGCCTACTACAGTTACAGTATGGTTCTACTTCAGTATAAGCTATTAGTACATTGTTCTACTAGAAAAGTCTGACTAACTCTAATGCTATGGTTGGAAGGCACAAACATGCCATGCGTTTCATATCTTAACAGAAGCCATGAATCCCATATCAGCAACCTGTTCTGTTTTATTGTAGCCTACACACTTTAGTCACATGTGTTGCTTACTGTAGGCTATTTACCTAGCCTGGGAGTTGGGACAGTAGACCCTTTTCACGGGGGCCATTTTTTGTCGAAAAGGCAGGGTTAACACAGGTGCAAGCAAAACACTAATAAGGGCTTCAAACTTCCATGATTGGAATTTGGAAACCCTCATTAGTGTTTTGCTTGCACCTGTGTTTATTAGACAATTTCTTTCATCGTTTTAAAGCCACAGCACAGTGAAGAGGATATTAATGTGATGTGTGTAGTAGTTCTTCATATCTACTAGCCTCTTCATTTTGCTCTCAGAGTGCATCAGATTCATGCATTTTACTTTACAAAATGTATTTGTCCACAGCCCCCCCTAGTAGTCACACTACTATTTTCATCCTGCTGGTGCTACCCCTGTTTGCAAAGCCTAGAATCACCTATGACGAGGATGATGGCTACTGGTGTTTTTGCCGCTTTTCCTGTAGCGTTTCAACATGGCTTTAAAGACAGCATTGCTTGATTTGAACTCTGGGTCACTTATTATATTGCACTGTGATACATGGCGGTTTATACCTGCTCGGATGCACATTAAACTTGCCACACTGTACTCGCCAGCTTTAGTGGACTGAACCGAGGCATAAAACTCACGCAAGGTGTCTCATACTTGCAGAGTATGTCTCCAAGTCTGCCCCCTTCTGTTTTTGGTGGAGAAAGTGTCAGACTGCCCATTTTGTTGACTTTTTTGGGTTAATTTCATCCTTTCATCAGTTTGAGCTCTGCGGGTGTCAGTTCCTTATGCCGTTTGTCTTTTTCTTCTCAATTTTGTTTTCCTCTGCTGCATCCCGCGCTTCAAAATCGCTGTACTGTCTAAATATATTGAAATTAATCTTGAAATCTGACATTGTTGCTGTATTTTTCTTCATGGACGTTTAGTTTGTTTCTCAAGCTAACTCAGCAGCAGTTGAGGCTTTGACAGCTGTGCGCGTGCTGATTGTTTACAGTAAGCTATGTTAATTATACAGCTGTGCAGGTTGGGCAGCGGATGAATTTACATGTGATTAGACTTGAGCCGGACTATGTGTGCATTATGCGGTTTTAATGCACACCTGCCGGCCAATCAGAAACGAGTATTCAGCCAGACCATGGTATAACATAAAATAGTTAATATACCCTAACAGCTAACTAACAGCCCGACCGACCCGGCCCTTAGAGCCAATCGCCATTCAAATGTGTCTTAGAGCCAATCACCATTCAAATGTGTATTTAGTCCCATAGATTCTGATTAATGCAATTGACTCCATGAATGCAGTTTCATAGTAAACATTTGCAATACAGTGGTGGCAGTGATGTACCATCAGTGAGAGGCCAGTTTAAAATACTAAAAGTTAAATTATATAACACTTAAAAATAAGTTTTACTTGAGTAACACGCAATACTTATACATATGTGTTTAAATAGTGTCATTATATATTTTTAAACTCAATGTGTGTTGTATTTTTCATGTCATCTAACCACTAGACAGGGAGTGCCAGGTGTCCATGCGACACATGTAGTTGCCACACGACAAACATGGTCCTATACCGAAAAAATAAATATATCAAATAAAATAAATATATATTTGATGCATTCAAATGTGTATTTAGTCCCATAGATTATGATTTATGCAATTGCATTCGCAATACGGTGAATACGCTCAAAAGGTGCTGCTTCGGGACGAGCCTTTTCTCCTTTACTCTGACCCGGTGCTGCGTGACGGTCCTGGATACCACTTTATTGGTCCGCCTGGAAGCGGACTTCCTCACATGGACAAACTCCAGGAAGTGAAGTGAAGCCACCTGTGCATAGATAAATTAATGTATAACTCTTTTGTTTCACAGGTATGAGGTAAGTATATCAGGGGTCTCATCTATCAAACCTTGCATAGAATCCCTACTAACGATTCCTGCGACTGTGGAAAAGAATGACTAACCTATCAGCGACTGTGTGCACAGCTGCAGGCAATTTCCCTGTGACCAATCACAGTCCAACTGGCTGCCCCATATCCCACACCCACCAAACCATAAATGGTCAATGAAAATCACATGAAGACTGACGCACTATGTAGGCATGAGTCTGGAACGTTACGGCAAGTCATAGCAACCAAGGGAACTCTATGAATACAGACAAATATAGACTAATATAAAGTCAGCATAGGCTTAAGTAAATAGAGTTGCCTTCATTCCGACTAAGAGAAACCACTTGGAGAACGAAACGAGGGGCTTGTGGGTGACTGGGAACAATGTGCATATCAACTTAATTCTATTCATCGCCCATTGCTTGCAAACATCATATTGAGCTATGGAAGTATAATTAATTATGTTATTGTGTATGTCAGCACTGAGGACAGGGAAAGCGATAGGTGCCATTCAGCCCGCCCCAAAGTGTGCCGTGCGCTGCTGCTGTTGTGTGTCAAGTAGATGTGTTTAGAAAATTATCTTATAGGCGAAACAGCAGCAGGAAAGAGTAAAACACAATATCTCGTTAGCAAAAATATGTTTTGAATACTTAACATATTAATACTAAACATATTAATACTTTAATATGTTTTGTCAATAAAGTGTTTCTTCACCAAAGTCTGGTTTTCCAACTTTATAACTCCCCGCAAATCATTGGAAATCAAGACTTGCAGAAATCCAGAATTACAGAACATTATTATATATATATTATTATATATATATTATTACATTACATTAGTAATGTAATGATGTATATATTTAGCCTATGTAAATGTAATGTACATTTATGTTATAGCACCGCACTGTTCACTGTTTCACTGTTGCTTCTAACCGTGCTCAAATACACTTTCCAAATACCGGTACATGATAAAACAACTCTAATAAAGAGAGGAAAATATCAAGATGAGAGAGTGGAAAAAACAGCTACAGCCTATAGGTCAGGGTAAAGGTGTTTTGAGGGTTTTTTCCTTTTCTTCTATTTTGTTGTTGAAAGGATGACATATGTAAGACAATATGAACGAAGTATTTTCTTTTTGGCAGTGAATGAGTTTGGAAAAGATATGTAGACCTAACTTATGGGCCTGTATTTCATTGTAAAAAAATTGTTTTGAATGATCTCTCCTGTGTCAATAGTCTGTTTTTCCCCGTGCACTAGGGGTGGGCGATACTGCAAAATTTGGTGTCGATCCGATACCAAGTAATACTTGTCCAGAATTGCCGATACCGATACCGATACTTTTTATTATTAAATATGGCTTATGAACTTTCATGTAGGGGAGAGCAGTGTGTCATTATTTATGAGGTTTATCAATCGGTTTATCAATTTATCAACCACTATAAATTATGACAGTTTGAAAATGTAACATTAACCAATGCTGAAGATCCTTAATATTAATTTAACTACAGAGGTCTGCAGAGTCAGGGGGAGGTGGCGTTGCCTTTTCCCGCGGTGTGCCGCTTTGATGAAAACAATTAGGCTGCAGTAATATTTATTAGACGCTAGGTGGCAGCAGCTCACTTGAATCTGCTGAATCACCTGAGAAACGATACACTGTGTGACCACAACACGGTTAAAATGGCAGAGTGGCGCTGTCCACTATTTCTGTTCATTGACTCCACAGGAAGTGCCTGGAGTGAACCAAAGAAGAAGAAGGCTGTCTGATAACGTTAAATAAATAAATAAATAATAGTATTTTATGCCACGCAGCGCTGTGGAAATAGGCTACAGTGTGAACTCATCCATCAACTTTGTAACACAACAGTGAAGGTAAGACATCATTTCTGCTTATGGTAGTAGCCTAACAGAAATAAGATGATGTATGGGCTTGTTATTATTATCTCCGCCAGGAGATTATGAGATTGTCGCCTACAGCAGGCCTGTGTTAGCTAACGTTAACATTAGGGAGTTTGCTAAGGCTATGGTTATGTGCTGTTGGTAGGCTATTTGGTAGCCTATGCCTGTAGTCTGCTTATGGAGGGTAGTAGCCATAAAGTGAAGTGGCTGGCGAACATGGCTAATGGGAGCTAAATCTAAGTCCCGTGTAAACCGTAATATCTGTGTCGTTTTAACTTTGATTGCATTTTTTTCCCACCAGATTAAAGAAAACATTTAGGCCTATGTGATATTGACTGATGCGCGGTCATGCATCATGGTGTAGCTACAGTAACGCTAATCAATCTACAGTAGCTAGCTCTGTTTTGGACTGGAGCTGCATATTTACTTTATTTGTTTATTTGGACGGGACAGTGCATATTCATGAACATTACACAAGGCAACGTAAATAAGCCGGAGTTAGCAAGAATGCTAAATTACATCCGTAGTCCCCACAGAGAGACAGAAAAACGACAGAGGCAGCACCAGGACAGAACTAAACAGAACAATACAAAAAACAACATGAGCAATAACAAAACCAAAACGGATCAGAAACTAAAGTAAACAAAAATGAACTAAACTAGGTTAATAAGACAAGACAAAACAAAAACAAGAAGCATAACAGAGCAAACAAAACAAGAGCACTACAGTACAATTTACACATGGTCGCAGATTTGGCTATTTAAAATCCATTTTTTTACGTTGTGTTTGAAAGATGGGAATGACAGACAGTTTCTTATAGTTTGAGGTAGCAAATTCCAGATTTGGCAGCCCTGGACTGAGAGGGTGTTTTTGCCGAAGGCAGTTGTCCGGTGTGGTACTACACAGTCCCCTCTGGCGAAAGCCCGAGTGTTGAGTCCTGTGTCAGGCTTCCGTTTTATGAATTCCCTCAGGGGGGGCGGGCAAAGTCCATGTAAGGTCTTATAGACAATACCAACCTGTTTAAAAACTTTAAAGTTGGCAAAACTTAGAAAATGATACTTACTGAGGATGTTACAGTGGTGATATGAGTAGGGTTTTCTGTCAAAAACCTTCAGTGCACTTTTATATAACTGTTCAATGGGTTTGAGGATCGTTACTCCTGTGCAAGACCAGTTTGTGAAGCAGTACTCAATATGTGATAGTATCATACATTGGAGATAAGATTTGGCGGCCCCTACTGTCAGATAAGGTCTGATTTGTTTAAAGTTTTGAAGGTTGAACTTAATTGTGTTGGCAACCTTTTTTACATGTTTTTTGAAAGTTAGGGTAGAGTCTAACATTACCCCGAGGTATTTGAACTCAGACACCAGTTCAAGTTCCTCCCCGCCCAGGAACACATTTGATGACTCTAAAACCACAGATCTTTTGGAAAAAGCCATGCAGACGGTCTTTTTGGCGTTCAGGAGTAGACATGAGTCTGTGAGCCAGTCCTGGACGCTACTCATTGCATCAGTTAGTGTTTTTGACACCTCTGCATAGCTTTTACCATGGGTTAGTAAAACCGCGTCATCTGCATACATCTGTGCATGTACATTTTTACATACATCAGGTAAGTTGTTAATGAATAAATAAAACAGGATTGGACCTAATATTGACCCCTGGGGGACACCAACAGAGCAAGTGTGGTAAGCAGACTTGATACCATTTATGCTGACGCACTGTTCTCTATGTGATAGGTATGATGAGAACCATTTGATGGCCTCAGAGGAAAAGTTGAAGTGTGTTAGTCTGGACAAGAGCACCTGATGGCTGATGGAATCGAAGGCCTTCTTGAAGTCCAGAAAGACTGCCATTGCACAGGGGGCCCTGTCCAGGGCACACCTCAACTTTTCGGTAAATAAGCAATTTGCTGACTCTGTTGAATGAAAGGCTCGGAATCCGAACTGCATAGGATGCAGAGGGGTGTGGCCTTTGTCTAGGTGTTTGACTATGGACTTGACAATCCACTTTTCTGCCACTTTTGATATAGCGGGTAGGATACTTATCGGTCTATAATTACAAATGTCTGTTTTGGTGCCGGATTTGAAAATGGGTGTGATTACAGCAACTTTCCACTGCGAAGGGACAGTGCATTGTCTTATGGACAGGTTTATCAGGTGTGTAATGGGTGCCACCAGGGAGTCAATATTAGTTTTGATGAAGTTTGTATCAAGCCCATGTGCATCCTTAGCTTTCGATGCTTTCAGTGATCTTACAATGTCTCTCACCTCGTTCTCTGTGATCTCCTCCAGGTTGAAAATGGGGAGATCATTTTGAACGGGGTGTGGAACAGACTTGGTGGGTTTGAACAGCTTTGTGATTTCATACACAGAGTTTAAAAAGAACAGGTTCAAGCTGCTCGCGAGCGTGTGGGGGTCTTTCACCAGGGTGTTATCTATCTTGAGTTCTAAGCTGTTTTTATCCTGCTTATAGAATTTACCTGTCAATTTATTTATGTATTCCCATACCTTTTTACCATTGCCTCTGGCATTCTCTATAATAGAGATATAAAATTTAGCTTTTGCCCTTCTTAAAAAAGTCGTTACTAGATTTCTAGCATGTGAGAAGGACTGTCTGTCCGTTGTTAGGCCAGATTTTAAAGCCCTCTTTAAAAGTATGTCCCTGGTTCTCATAAGGTCTCTGCATTCCCGGCTAACCCAAGGAAGCGTGATCCTTTTCCCCTTCCTCTGGCTCCCTCCTCTGGTGAAAGATTCCATTACACTGTTGAGTTTGGAGATTAACAACTGGCATCCAATCTCTACATTGTTGCATGAGTGGATGTCGTCCCATTCAAGCCCTTGTAGTGCGACTTCAAGGCTATGTTGCAGATGTTTTGGGATTGTTTTGACCATTGTTTGGGGGTGGGCTTTACTGAAAGACTGTTTTGAAAGTTTTCTGGTAAAGAATATTATGTTGTGGTCTGAGAGACCTGTTACAAAGTTATATGTTTTAGCAATTCTTTCTACTTTATTTGAGAATAGTAAATCTATCTTGGTTGCCGAATGGGGGGTTATCCTTGTGGGTTGCTCTATTAGTTGGGTTAGACCATAGCGGTCTGTTACCTGTTTAAGATGTTTTCTTATTTTTTTATCATCCCAATTTACATTTGTGTCTCCAATCAGGATTACCTCATGATTGAAGTCACATGCTGCAAGTATGGTTTTTAGCTGGTCGTAAACTTCTACCTTAGCCGATGGCTGACGGTATAAGCAGATTAGAGTGAACTTCATTGCAGTGGATAGAGTAATTTCTACACCCACACATTCGGCCTTGATCTCAGTAGGCCATACAATTTGTTTACACTGTAGGGTGTCCTTGATATAAAGCAAGGCCCCCCCACCCTTTCCTGCTGTTATTCTGTCCCTTCTGAACACCTGGTAGCCAGGCATGCACACTAAGGCATCAGGGGATGACCGCTTTAGCCATGTTTCTGTCAGTCCCAGACAGTCAATGTTAGAGTTCACGAGCAGATCTTCTAGCTCACTGTGTTTATTTACCATGCTACGGATGTTAAGGTGTCCACAAAACAACCCTTTTGGTTTACACAGGGGGTCCCACACAATTTTAGCTTGATTTAGCGTATTAAAAAATTTAAGTTTTCTATGTTTTTTAAAAATAGGGTTTCTGTGTTTTACCTTGTCCACGGGTGGCTTTGGGGGTTGTGGGGGAGGGGGGGGGGGACATGTTGTCCCACTGACCAGAGGCTCAACAGATTCAACCGACCGTGGGGGTCCAGCCCACGCTCGTGTTGAAGTGACCGGATGGTCGGATTTCGGCCACGGGGGCCCAGTCCGTGGTCGAGGTGAGAGCGTCTGTGATGGTGGGTCACAAGCTGCCAGGCTGTCGCCAGTTGACAGCCCGTTGGAGGCTCGTGTTGTGATGGCCGGATGGCCAGGCCTCGGCCACGGGGGCCCAGCCCGTGACCGAGCCGAGACGGACCGTGATGATGGGCCACCTGTGGCTGCCAGGACCGCCTGGTCCCCGAGCACGGCCCCGCCGCAGATGGACTCCGGATGCTGAGATGCTGTTGTGGAGGCTCGTGTTGTGACTGTGACGGTCAGGTGGCCAGGCCGCGGCCACGACGAGACGGACCGCGATGGCGGGCCATCCGGGGCCGCCAGGACCGCCCGGTCCCCGAGCACGGCCCCGCCGCAGATGGACTCCGCATGCTGAAATGGCGCTGATGCTGCCGCTGTTGTGGAGGCTCGTGTTGTGATTGAGATGGCCGGATGGTCAGGCCGCGGCCACGGGGACCCAGCCCGTGGCCGTGCTGAGACGGTCTGCGACGGTAGGCCATCCGGGGCCGCCAGGACCGCCTGGTCCCTTGGCACAGCCCCGCCGCAGATGGACTCCGGGTGTCGAAATGGCGCTGGGACTGCCGCTGCTGTGGCCATACTGTCACCAGCCGATGGATCGATGGATACTTCAGCCAGGTGGATGGCCGGATGAATGGCCGACGAGCGCAGGGGCCTAGCCTGCGCCCGTGTTGAAATGGCCGGGAGCACTGCCGAAGGCCGCGGGGGTCTGGCCCGCGCCGCGGATGCTAGATGGTAAGGCGAGGGCCCGGTAGGCCTGTCTAGCGGCCTAGCTAGCAGCCTACCTGGCGGCGAATGGTTGTTGTTGTTGTCCCCTGGTGGCTCCCGGGTGGCAGCTGGGCTCGTCAGCGGCTTGTTAGCGTTAGCATTAGCAGCCCCGGGCGGTGGCTCTCCCCGGTGCTCGCTCAGATGCGGACGCTCGCATGGATCGACCTCCCTGGACTGCCACGGGCTGGTGAGAAGACACGGCTGGATGACCGATGGGTCCTCCGTGGGGCTCCGGTAGGAGGTAGGGTGAAAGAGATTACCTCCGGTTGGTTCGATTCCACTTAGCCGCCTGAAGACCGGTGGGGGTAGGTGAAGCCATGCTAAAACGTTAGCTACTGACTGTTGTGGGAGCCAGGCTAATTGCTGGAATGCCGCGTTAGCATTAGCATGCACAGTTTGTGTGTGTGAAGCTGCCTCTGGCGTGCCTCCGGTGTGCGGTGCGGGGCCTGGGCACGGATGGATGTCGCCCGAGATCAGCAGGCAGATGGTGATAATATTCCTGCGGACGTCAGTTTCCTTTACGATGAGAGGCCGCCATCTACGCCGTAGCAGTGAATCGTGAGTAGCCGCAAGTCCATGGCCGAAATGTTTGTTTGTTTGGACGTTGCTGTCGGGGATATAAAACGTTGGGAGATTTTCCATGGTTTCCCCCACTAACCTCCGATCCAGTATTACTGGTCGTAGATTCTTAATCGCAGTTGCGAACAGGGAAATCGTGCAGAAAACACTCAAAAAGCTAAAAAACAAACTTGTCCGACGCCGCAGCACGGGCACAGGCTGCTGCGGCCGCCGCCGCCATGTTGGAAGAGGAGGAGTCATGACGCAGGAATATATATGGAGCTAGCTTGTCATCTGAGCCATGCTGTTTTTCAATCAGGGAATTAGGAAAACTAACGCGCACATTACATTAAAAAAACACATCAGTCAACATCACACAGGGTCTTTTCTTTAATCTGGTGGCAGCATTTTTCAGTAAAACGTGAAACGACGACAGATAATGGTTTATAGTGGGACTTAACATAGGTTCCATAAAGATCAGGTTGTTTGTAAACAAACTGCTTCGGTTGCTAACAGAAAGAAGATGATGTATGGGCTTGTTATTATTTTGTAGGTAGTAATAATAATAATAATTTAATTTCTTTTTCAGTAAATCACAGCATCGTACAGCTCCATGTTCAACTGAGCAGAAGCAGCTGAGTCAGACATCCATCAAGAACCTACTTCATGAACATGACGGAGGAAAAGTATGAAGACCTCAAATTCAAGTTGCCATTCTTGTCATCAGCTCAATCCATTCCTTAAAACCACATGGGCTCAATGGAGAGAATTTTCATGGAAGAACCTTATCAGATTTTTTATTACTCCAATAAGAAAATATTTACAGAACGATAGACCAGAATCCGGTAATTGCTGGAGAAAATGCAATAATTCAATGGCTGATCACTATCACATATTTTGGAAATGCCCAGCAATCCAAGATTACTGGTTAAAAATAATCTCAGAGATCAAATTAATACTGGGTTTTGAAATAGATGACAGTTTTGGCATATACCTGGGGAATATACCAATCGAATTTAATCTCCAAGATAAATACCTCCTCAAAATACTTCTTGTAGCCAGCAAAAAAACAATAACAAGAAAATGGCTAAACCAGGATCCACCAACAAAAAAAGAGTGGATAGCAATTGTACAGGAAATATATGAGATGGAAAACCTGACCTTCTATCTAAGATTGAGAAAGGATAAATCAAGTAACCGAACAACATAACTTAACACAAAGCTAACTATTAAAAACTAAGAATTGATCTGTAACACCCATCATGATGACCTGAATGTTTTTTTTTTTTTTTTGTGAGTTTGCATTTGTAAAACTGTCACTCATGTGGAGAAATGTTGGAAAATGATGCACTCTGTTCTAAAACAAAAACCTTAAAAATAAAGTTACAAAAAAAACACATGGGCTACATTATTTCCAGTGTCAATATTATTCTACACCCTGTTGTGGCCAACCAGCCTCTTCTGTTCAATAAAATCATGTTTCACTGATGGAATGCCATGCAGAATAGTCACCGTTTGTTCAAATTGTCCTACTGTAGCCTATATATCTTATTGTTAGGCTATTTTACTTGTATGGGAAACAGGGGAAATCCAGTTTGTGTATAGAAAACGCGTCACGTTGAAAACCTGTTCTAAAACAAAAACCTTCAGTGTCTGCAGGGTGGCAGGGTGAATTAGCAAAACAAAGGACTGTCACTGGGGGAAGGGCATTGCTATTCACAATGTTCAAAGCAGCTATCAGCTGAAGCTCACCAGATAAAAAAAGCTAGGCGCAGGCAGGAGAAACAGGAGTTTCCATAGGGCAGCAGAGAGAAGGATCTAGCACTCAAAAAATGTCCTTTGAGGGTTTTATTCCTGTTTCAAACACTGCAACAACGTACCCGTTTCAGCAAGAACCACTATAGACTGTGTTAATTAACAGCATACATATTAACAGAGGTTATGTGTAATTTACAGTGGCTGCAGTTTAATAGCAGCAGTACGTGTTTTATATTTCATTCATTCACACTGTTGAGCCTTTCTTTAAGCTCAGTGATATGATATTGCAGTGTTTCAGATCAAATGATTGCCTTCTGTCAATGAGTATTGTTTGTTTCAACTTTCATTCTTGAAAATGCTCTCGTCTGGTCCCAGCACGGCAAGTACAGTAGCCTACACTAGCTTGGAGGGTGGAGCGCTTTGTCTCACTGAAGGCTCATCAGCAAGGGAGGGTTGTCCTGAAAAACAACAACAAAATAATATATGTGATTAGGGTTGCAAGGGTGCGATGTCAACCAAATAGCCATTGCGGTGGTATTTATGAATTCATTAATTGGTTTATGAAGTAGCTGCGATACTGTTTGGCTGCGACGCTGCACGTTCACAACCTGACAGCTGATCTCTGCATGAGAGACACCACTGGATAGGCTACTAATAAGTACAGTCAAGCGGCTGAACTAAGCACTATATCACTATATCACTACCAGTAATATTGAAAGGCCAAAACAAATAACGTTAACGATACAGATCCTGACCAACAACGTGTGTGTTGCTGGCAGAAAACAGGGAGAATTACTGGCAGATTACGTTAGTTATCGCGTGGCTTTGAACCTAACGCTATTGGAGAGAGATAAACACAGCAGCAGCATGGATGTAATGGAAGCGACTTAATGCAAATAGGCGAGTTGAATTCATAGTTGAAGACCTGTTCATTACTCACATTGGGTTGAAAACAGGAAAGAATGTGAAATACATTTTCCACAACACAAATGACTTCTGCTGAATCTGCTAGTCCGCCTCCCCAGTCTGAACTGCACTGACACTGTAGGCTACTTAGGGCGCGCTTGTTCAACAACGCTTGCACCTCCCACGAGCGTTACGTTGAGTGGAATTGGCCTTTTTTACGATTAAATCTGCAAATTTGTAATTCAAACAGGTAATTAATCACGATGGTCCGATGAGGAAGGCTCAGAGGTCCGCCTCCCCTCCGCTATACTGCTTCTCTAACATACTTGGGTGCGTTCGTTTAATGCCGCCCGCACGTCCCCCTCGCGTCACGTTGACCAGTTTGCCTTTTTTATTATTCAATCTGCAATGCAAAGCATTTTGGTAAAGAAACCGCGTGCAATGTTGTTATGGTCAAACTTCCCCCACTTCACTATATCACGCAGTATTTGCGAGGGGTTTATATACATGGCTGTATGTGTAAAGTTATAGCTTTCTGGGAAATATCCAAACAGCTGGTGTTTGAACATTAACCTTAACATGAATTGAAACTCACTCACCTTGAATTATTGTAACGTTACAAGTCACTCTGTCTTTGAGGTGCTTCAAAGATGGAAATGTTTGGAAGGAATGTACACTGGCACAGGTGACTTCCGCCTGTAGAGACTGCTCACACGTGCCACCTGGCGGCTCTTTTGCGCACTGCAGCTGCTGGTGAAAAGAAATACTCCGGGTGGCTGCGGCAGGCCACGGGAGGCCACGGGAGGCCGCTGCAACGCCGCAGCGTTGGGTCTGCCCAGTTCTGCAGACCTCTGTACTATATATACCTGGATATTATTTTCCTCTGTGAAAAGACTGCCCGTGGAGTCTATCTCTGTGTTGGGGGGGGGGGGGGGGGTGGGGGGGGTGCCTGTCTGATATTTCCCTCCTCCTCCTCCTCCCTTCTTTTCTGCAGGTCAGAGCTCTCTTTCTTGTTTATAAGATGCTTAAACAAGTTGGTAGTAGGCTAGTGGTCCCACAGTAGTGGACAGCCTGCATGCGGTTACGTCACACTTCACAACATTGTCATTTACTGATGTAAAATAACTCCAAACGATCTGCTCCTGTTCCTTTGAGCTGTGATCAGATCACGGAATGGCATGTGTGTTTGTATGCGATTGTGTGCATCGGATTTCAATCCCACTCTGTGCTCTGCTGCTTGCCTTCCTTTACAAGACCCGCCCTGCATATCGTTCAAGCACTATTATTGGCCCAGGCACGTGTACTTGTTGTTTCAGTGCACATGTGATGACACGACAACAGCAAATCCGAGGCGGAGAAGCCCTGCATGAATGCACGCACAAAAGTTGTGTTCAGTATCAATCCTTTGATGTCAGGATCGATCTTCAAAACGAGACTCAGGTATCGGGAGTATCGATATTTTGGGATCGATCCGCCCACCCCTACCGTGCACCTCCCTGCCTCAAGTCATTGGAAATGTGAGTTAACGTGACGGGCTGGTTTACCAGGCTAATTCTGGCACTGCACCACGCCTCTTCGGCGTAATGCGCATTTCAAGGCCTAAAAACATGCTATCTTCCTGAGTCAGGTGCAAAGCGTGTTTTTTTTGCAGTTACAGATGCAGCCAGCCAATCTGAGACCATTGCCCCGCGTCTGTCGTGCGCGCAACGCGCGGCAGTGCTGCGGTGGGAATATTTTTTTTTCACCCTGGAAGTCCACTTCTGTTTTCACCCACCAGGAGGTGCAAAAACACACCGTCTGATTAGCTTTCTGAAAGACTGACTTCGCCCTGTGATTCGCCTGCCTCTCAGAGCAGTCCACCGTCAGTAGCCTAGTACACAGGAAAAACTGGAGGGTATTTTTCCCAGAGTAAATATTTTTTTCCTCTCAAATAGTAATATTTAATCCTTTTGGAGCATAATTATTACCTGCAGGCAATAGAGTGAGCGCAAAGTTCCAGACAAAATTATATTGGAGTAAACAGCATGGTCACGCCTACTAACGCCCACTTTATTTCCGATTCGGTCGCCATTTTTCTCCCCCTATAGCCTACAGTAGCGTTAATATGACGGACATAATTAAGCAGTTGGGAAGCCCTTTTCTTCACTTGATGGATCAAATGCCAGGTAAGTTTATTACTATTGATTAACATGTGTCAGGTTAAACTGATTTGCAACATTACAGGTAGTAGTAGTTACCTACATGTAATGCTAGCCATCTGTTGAACAGGCTGGGCTGATAACATGCTAACGCTACGTTAGCATGCTAACGCTACGTTAGCATCGGACTGACTAATTAAACCTCTTTGTAGTGGTTTATCGACAGTAAGTTATTAACGCCAGGTGGGTCGGTGCAACACGAGTATTAAATTGCTAGCGGACTTTGAGACACGTGTGTTTTGCTCTGAACAGAGCGTGGGTAGGCGACTTAGTTTTGTCACGTGTGGTTGACTGAGTCTATTACAGAGGACTGTAGGGTGACAGTTTTACTAGCGGCAGATGGACATAAACGTTAATTTGACACACTGGTCGGTCCAACGCCTGAACGGAGAACTGCACTGGGTTGACTAACGTTTTACTAACGTTAATGCCCACTGCAGCTGTGTCTTAAGTTAGGGTGTAAAGTCCACACTAACTGCTACGTTCAAACTAGCTTACGTTTCAACTTACGCACAGCTGGTGCAACCCACTGCAGAAGCGTGTATTGCATGGTGTACACAGCACTGTGGTTCCCAACCTTTTTTGTCTTATGTACCCCTTGAGCTGTTTTTCCATGACAATAGTACCCCTCACTCATGCGTGTTGATGATTACATACAAGTAAATCTATACAAAATATATGTTTCACTGAACTGCCGGTGTTTGGGCTTTTTAGTTGTTGTTTTTTGCCATTATCAGTAGCAGAACAGTGTAGCAGTTGACACTTGCCAGCAGAACTAGTTGCGGCACACACATCACATTTTAACAATGGGCTTATGAAATGACTTGGAATATATATATATTTATTTATCATTTTGGAGGTAAAATGTATTCCCCAATCATTCCAAGTACCCCCTGCAAGCTGCTCAAGTACCCCTAGTAGGTACAGTACTGTATGTGAACGGAAACGCACTCAACACACATTGGAGGTGGAACTAGAGATAGTGCTTTTGTAATACGACTGTAATTGTAACACTCCTCATAATGCACAAGTTGTACTGTATATCTTAACTAGTAACTGTTAAAATGACTAAATTGCTGTGTATATTTGTGATAATGCAATTGAAATGATCATTTATTAATTTATTTGCCATCAAGGATGCAGGCTGTACGAGAGAAGTTCCAAGAGCGCCAGAAGTGGCAGGAAGGCACGCTGTACAGGAAGCTGGGAAAAATGGTAGGGCTGTCCCAGAGTCTATTTTTCAAATACAAATAGACTCTCGGTTCCCAGATTGATTCAAACATAATATTTTGAATGCATTCCCCCCAGCTGGAGAAGCCGGATATAAGCTCTTATTCTAACAGCTGAAACAGTGTCTGCGTGAGCAGTGCGTGTGCGCTGCAGAACTGTTTTTAATTTTGGCCCCCATGTTAACAGGTATATCTTGTCTGCAGATTGAGCAGGATTTCACTCTGATGTCTCAGAGACGGAGAGAAGCCAGAGCAAGCCGCCGAAAGACAGCACGCAGCAGCCGACAGAGCCAGCCACGTCCCCGCCGATAGCAGAGGAGGAGCAGTGAACCGACACACACTATATCTACTGGCCTCATTGCCGTTACTGGGAAAGGCTGGAGCCTTGTCCCAGTCTGTGTGAGTACCTCACCTTGATATAGTGTCACTGTCTGCCTAGTCGGGAGTTCCTGCAATAAAGCCACAAGTTACGTTAATCTGCATTCTGCAATCACAGTATTGCAGTTTTCTTACTGTGGGATTCGACACCCGTACTCACCAGCCTTTCTCTTTTTAAAGGCCGCCTCTGAGGGAGCGGACGGCGGCGGAGCGGAGACGGAGCCAGAGCGCTGTGGGTCAGCGGATCGCCTGAATGCTGGTGCCCGCGTCTGTTTTCACACGGCTCGCGCTCCTCTCATCCCCCACTGCACGCCCGTTCATACCGAGACAGCTGTCTCACCCAGCGGGAGGAGGCAACTCCGCCCGGCAGGCAAGCTGTCAGACAGGGCATACAGTAGTAGCCTATAGGCTACACTCATGGTCCCTCTCTCGTCACAGTGTGCGTGCGTGAAAATATGATCGTTTCCAGCTAAGCAACACCAAATAATAGTGTCGAGTGACAACAAAGATCTGTGAGAGACAGACAAAAGTGTAGAGAAAGAAGCATTTCTAAATTGGGATAAAACTGAAGGGAAGGGGAGGCAGAAAAAGACGTGAGGCTTTCTCTAGAACAGTAGGCTATTTACAAAGCTATTGAAAAGCTCAGCTTTGCAAATGTTATAGGCAGCTAAAATTAGTGCATGTCAGCAATTTGAAATTGAATGTGACGTTCCCAATTCTATATATTAAATTCTAAAAAACTACCCTCAACATTTGGGAAGGCTAAGCCACACAACTAGTTCGTTATAATCGAACATCATGCTTTGAAGGCGACTTTACGATGATGAGGACGGTGAGGACTCAATCACAGCAGATATCCACTGATAGCCTACCACGCAGATCTTACAGGCACAGGCAGCAAAACCCGACGCGCTGATAGAAAAATCTCCATGGACGCGCCGCGCTGCGCTCAGGCCTCGCCCCCCGCCCCCCCTCGCTTCCCACAAAGAAAAGTCTACCGTAAAAAGAAAAATAACTCCCAATTAATTTAGCTCTTTTTTGTTTTCATTTCCCAAAATGTTTCAGTGCGAACTTCAGTGCAGTCATAACTGTGAAACAAAATGTGCATTTGTGAGGCTTTGTTATAGTATGTGAACGGAAACGCACTCAACACACTTTGGAGGTGGAACTAGAGATAGAGTGCTTTTGTTGTACAGGAAGCTGGGGAAAATGGTAGGGCTGTCCCAGAGTCTATTTTTCAAATACAAATAGACTCTCGGTTCCCAGATTGATTCAAACCTAATATTTTGAATGCATTCCCCCCGGCTGGAGAAGCCGGATATAAGCTCTTATTCTAACAGCTGGAACACAGTGTCTGCGTGAGCAGTGCGTGTGCGCTGCAGAACTGTTTTTAATTTTGGCCCGCATGTAAACAGGTATATCTTGTCTGCAGATTGAGCAGGATTTCACTCTGATGTCTCAGAGACGGAGAGAAGCCAGAGCAAGCCGCCGAAAGACAGCACGCAGCAGCCGGCTACTGACTGCCTTTCCGAAGCCCTGCCACTCCGAACGTTAACTTCCATTATTCGGACTGGCGGTCGTTCACCTTAGAAGCCACAATGCCGACCTTAGGTTTAGGCGTGGGGGTGGGAGAGGTTAGGTTTTGGGTTAGGGTCTGGGGGAGGTTAGGTTTGGCGTGAAAAACGGGGAATATAGAACCCGGGGAACAGAGACATGATCCCTTTCTGAGTGCCGATATTTCGGAGTGGCAGAACGTCGGAGTGGCAGCACGTCGGAGTGGCAGCATGTAACCGCAGCAGCCGACAGAGCCAGCCACGTCCCCGCCGACAGCAGAGGAGGAGCAGTGAACCGACACACACTATATCTACTGGCCTCATTGCCGTTACTGGGAAAGGCCAAAAAACTACTGATTTATTTTGCACATACTGTAATCTGACACATATCTGAGAACTGTAAACCGTTTTGCAGGCATTCATTTAGTTTGACAGTTATTGAGAGTTGATTTGAATGAAGTTGTGGGCCATGCACTAATTACACACATTCCACATGAACTCAGAATCAACTCTCAATAATGTCAAACTAACTGAATGTCTGCAAAACTGTTTACAGCCAAATAAATCAGCATTGTTTTTTGGTGGACTGTCACCTTAACCAAGTTGTTTTACTTGTCTAAACATAACCAGACAGACTATTTTAGGTTTTTACAAATAAGACACTTCCTATATAGCCACGAAGCTCTCGAAAATATCAAATCCCCTAGGGCAATAGAAACGCTGTTGATCAGTCTCCAAATTAATAACTCAGTGGACAAACCCATATCCAGCATGTAAAGTGGAATGGTAAAATGGACTGCATTTATATAGCGCTTTTATCCAAAGCCTGCTCTACCGCCTGAGCCACAGCCGCCCCTGCATGTACACGTCGTTTTTAACAATGGAACAGACGAACTCTTGTTACTTTTCACATACAGTATAGTCACGCCGAGGGACTTCACAAATAGTCAACATAAGACGCTTTGGATATGTCACATTCATAAATTTATGTCACCTGAAAGAAGAATATTTTTGTGTTTCTACATTGTTTTTCAGAGCCTGCCTGTAAGCAGTGTCGTCCAAAGCAAAAAGAGTGGCAAGATGGTCTCAAAGCTCTGAGGGAGCGGACGGCGGCGGAGCGGAGACGGAGCCAGAGCGCTGTGGGTCAGCGGATCGCCTGAACGCTGCTGCGGTACTGTGGGCGGCTGGTCGGACCCCGCCCGGGCGTGGAGGACACGTCGGCCTGGCTGGCGTCAGCCAAGCACCTCTTACAAGATAGAAAATATACCAGGGACCCCCTCATTCTGATTTGTGATTTTGGGCTAAGCTTAATTGTTTCCACGGTAACATGCTTGACTTTTAAATTGATAGGTTTGTTAGATTAGAATGTAATCCATGAACAATTTTAGATTTAAAGCATACAATATTTTCATTGAACTATGAAGCTTTTGCAACAACAGAACTTTTTTTTTTTTTTTTTTTTTCCCTGAAAACTTTTTAACCAATAAATGGTATTTATATTTGGGAAAAGCTGCTTCTGTCTCTGTCCTTGGGTATTTTAAACTGCTCTCCCTTGTGCCGAACCTCCATTGTATATTTGAGTCTATTAAGTTCCTAGGCTCTAGCCAAAAAAAACCTAGGTGGCGTTGTCAGCAAACACCACTAAACCAGGCCACACGTTCAGTTCTGCTGAAGTGGGCAGGAAATCAACCCACAGATCCTTTTGATTGTACAAATGTGACCGTTTTGACAGAACTATGGTGTGATGATGCATGTTTTAGCACTGTGTGAATTTGGTCACTTTTCGTATGTGATCTTTCAGAAGATCTTGGAGCAATAGAGAAGGAGCCAGCACTCAGAGAATCCTTTTGAGGGTTTTTTTATTCCTGTTGCACCACAACGTACGCGTTTCAGCGTTAGCCTTCGTCAGCGTTGTGCTGTGTCAGGCGGAAAAGGGCGTATAAATACAGCCAGACAGGAAGTACAAACAATTAGTGTAGAAAAAAAGGGTATAATATATATATATATATATATATATACATATATATATGTACATTTGAAAAGTGCATTATGCATCGATGAGATATACTAGAATGTAACCCAGCATAGTACACAAGCATTAATACGAGTACAAAGATAGAAAAAATGTATATATATATAATTCGTATTAGAAACATACCACAGCCTCGAGAAAACGACCTGTTGTCTTCAAAGTAACAGCAGGAGAGAAATAAAAAGGACTGGACTTTATATAAAATTAAAATAATAAAACAGTCAAAGAAACCATTTTGTTGTCTTCAAAGTGACAAGGCAGACTGACGCCTATGTAGGCTATAAATTTAAGAAAGTACAAATGACACTGCAAATATACACAACTACAAACCAGAATACCAAAAAAGAAATACCAAAAAAGAAATGCTTTTACAGGAAACAGCCCAACAGTAACTCTTCATTCAATCCTTTTGGGTGTTCTGACTGGAGTGTGTGGATCCAAAACGCCTCTCTTTGTAATAAGGCTCGGTCCCTATCACCACCTCTTTTTAAAGGGTTAACAACCTCTATTCCCTGAAACCTGAGAGAACACACATCATGGCCCATAGAATTAAAATGTCTAGCCACAGACGACTTCTCATCACGGTTTCTAATGCTACACTTGTGTTCACAAATACGAGTTTTGAGTTCCCTTTGAGTCTTACCCACATAAATATTGGAACATGGACACTTAAGCAAATAAACCACAAATTTAGTTTTACAAGAGATTCTATTATTAATGTGGTATTTTTTACCAGAATGGGGGTGGGCAAAAAATTCCCCTCTGATCATAGCATTACATTGGATACAATTTCCACAAGGAAAATGACCAGTTGGTAAGTGTGATAAAAAATGTGTGGGGCGTGTGTAGCAATCTGCTTTTACCAGAGCATCTCTCAGGTTCCTCGCACGTTTCTGTGCAAAAATGGGGGGCTGCTCGAACACGTGGCCCACCAAGGGGTCACTGTGTAGGATGTGCCAATGTTTGAGAATGGTTTTCTTAATGTCTAATGAAGCAGGAGAAAAGGTAGTAGCACAAACAATATTGGACTTCCTTACAGAGGGGGCTTTTGGTGTTAGCAGGTCCTGTCTGTTAAGGCCCCTGGCCCTCTGCAAGCTCTTACTGAGAGTTTGGTTATCATATCCTTTAACTATGAACCGTTCACATAGTTCAGAGGCTTGTTCCTCAAAAGTGTTATCAGTGCTGCAAATTCTCCTCGTTCTCAGAAGCTGGCTGTAAGGCAAACCTTTCTTGAGACTAGGGGGATGAAAGGCCTATTGTTGCTGGCTGTGGGTCAATCACAGAGCCCATTTCTCAATACATTGATTGCCACATAAAACATAGTGTGACACAACTTCCATCTTACCTTAAAGATACGACTGATTTTTTGAATAAATTAAACTCTTTACAACGTATTGGAGAGAATAGCTTGCTGTGTACGATGGATGTCAACAGTCTATACACCAATGTACCCCATGAGGAGGGTTTGGTGGCCTTATCATATTTTTTAGAGAAAAGATCAGCTCTGACACCCCCTAGTGATTTTCTGGTGGACCTTTCTAAGCTTGTGTTGAATACCAATTATTTTAAGTTTGAAAATGCTTTCTATCTTCAATGCCAAGGTGTGAGTATGGGAAGTCCTTGTTCGCCCAATTACGCTAATCTATTTATGGGGAAGTTTGAAGAAGATTTCGTGTATCACAATAAACCTTTCTCAGAATTGTTACATTGCTGGTTGAGATTCATTGATGACATTTTTTTCATCTTCACGGGGTCTCTCAATGAACTGGAAGAATTCAAGGTATACATTAACTCCAGACTATCCTCTATTTCATTTACTTTAGATCACAGTTTAGAATCAATTTCATTTTTAGATGTTTTGGTGACTAAATCGGAACATCTTATGACCAAGGTATATAGAAAACAAACTGACAGGAACAGCTTCCTGGACTTCTCCAGCTTTCATCCCCCTAGTCTCAAGAAAGGTTTGCCTTACAGCCAGCTTCTGAGAACGAGGAGAATTTGCAGCACTGATAACACTTTTGAGGAACAAGCCTCTGAACTATGTGAACGGTTCATAGTTAAAGGATATGATAACCAAACTCTCAGTAAGAGCTTGCAGAGGGCCAGGGGCCTTAACAGACAGGACCTGCTAACACCAAAAGCCCCCTCTGTAAGGAAGTCCAATATTGTTTGTGCTACTACCTTTTCTCCTGCTTCATTAGACATTAAGAAAACCATTCTCAAACATTGGCACATCCTACACAGTGACCCCTTGGTGGGCCACGTGTTCGAGCAGCCCCCCATTTTTGCACAGAAACGTGCGAGGAACCTGAGAGATGCTCTGGTAAAAGCAGATTGCTACACACGCCCCACACATTTTTTATCACACTTACCAACTGGTCATTTTCCTTGTGGAAATTGTATCCAATGTAATGCTATGATCAGAGGGGAATTTTTTGCCCACCCCCATTCTGGTAAAAAATACCACATTAATAATAGAATCTCTTGTAAAACTAAATTTGTGGTTTATTTGCTTAAGTGTCCATGTTCCAATATTTATGTGGGTAAGACTCAAAGGGAACTCAAAACTCGTATTTGTGAACACAAGTGTAGCATTAGAAACCGTGATGAGAAGTCGTCTGTGGCTAGACATTTTAATTCTATGGGCCATGATGTGTGTTCTCTCAGGTTTCAGGGAATAGAGGTTGTTAACCCTTTAAAAAGAGGTGGTGATAGGGACCGAGCCTTATTACAAAGAGAGGCGTTTTGGATCCACACACTCCAGTCAGAACACCCAAAAGGATTGAATGAAGAGTTACTGTTGGGCTGTTTCCTGTAAAAGCATTTCTTTTTTGGTATTTCTTTTTTGGTATTCTGGTTTGTAGTTGTGTATATTTGCAGTGTCATTTGTACTTTCTTAAATTTATAGCCTACATAGGCGTCAGTCTGCCTTGTCACTTTGAAGACAACAAAATGGTTTCTTTGACTGTTTTATTATTTTAATTTTATATAAAGTCCAGTCCTTTTTATTTCTCTCCTGCTGTTACTTTGAAGACAACAGGTCGTTTTCTCGAGGCTGTGGTATGTTTCTAATACGAATTATATATATATACATTTTTTCTATCTTTGTACTCGTATTAATGCTTGTGTACTATGCTGGGTTACATTCTAGTATATCTCATCGATGCATAATGCACTTTTCAAATGTACATATATATATGTATATATATATATATATATATATTATACCCTTTTTTTCTACACTAATTGTTTGTACTTCCTGTCTGGCTGTATTTATACGCCCTTTTCCGCCTGACACAGCACAACGCTGACGAAGGCTAACGCTGAAACGCGTACGTTGTGGTGCAACAGGAATAAAAAAACCCTCAAAAGGATTCTCTGAGTGCTGGCTCCTTCTCTATTGCTCCAAGAAACTCTTGTGCCGTGCACCTAAGACTTTAAATTATCCGGTGAGTGTGCGGGCTGATAGCTCTCCAGCTATATATCTGCTTTGATCTTTCAGAAGATGCCAAACGATTTCGATTGGATTCAAATCAGGAAAGTCTATATTGAGTGAAATCTAATTCTGTGCTGTGTGTGCGTGCCCTTTGTGCGGGAGGGGGGGGGGGTGAGTGATGCATCTAATTAGCTGATCACTGTATGCTGTTAGAATAGCAGTCAAACCGGTTCTGAAAGGTAACAGTTGTCCTGCTTCCCCCCACAAATTTCATTCTTGAGGCTGGCAAGAGGTCCATGTAAATTAACCACTCAACAGTTGATGTCGCAATGTGCATGCACGTGGTCTAAATACGCTGCGCTGATTTGCTCAATGGATTTTTCGGCTTCCGCAAACAAACAGCTGTGGTGCTTGTTGCTTGTTGTCTTGGAAACATGAACTTTGAGCGCTTCCTGAATGGGTCAACCAAGGAGCAGGCAAAAGTGGCTTTGCATGTTTTGTTTTGTTCTAAGTTGTAAACAAAGGAAACAGACTGCACACTCATAACTCCTATGCAAGCAAATGTCCATCTGTTTAAATGAATTGTGTATGATTTTTTTTTGCAGGAACACTGACAATATCAGATGGTAGTGGGCAGGAAATCAACCCACAGATCCTTTTGATTGTACAAATGTGACCGTTTTGACAGAACTTGGTGTGATGATGCATGTTTTAGCACTGTGTGTGTGAATTTATGGCACTTTTTCTGGGTTTAGAAAGCTTCTTCTGTGACAAAGCATTTGATATACAGATGTCATAAGAGTTGTGACGATTCAAGCTCATTTATTGTTCCATATTAACTAAGGGTTAAGTAACAATGACAGAGCTTTAAAGACATTGGAATATCTATCAATGGCTGATGTTAGATAATCTATAATCCTCTAACAGCCTGGAAATATATTTGGCAGATAACATACAACAGCGTAGTCACTATAATGTACATGTAAGAGTGACCCGATACAGTAAGCTGGTCATTCTGAAGACACCTCAAAACCTACTTCGATACTTGATATCTGAAAGTCTATTAACCTAGATCAGGGGTGGGAAACATTTTTTTCCAGAGGGCCATACTGACTTACATATAAAGTAAGCAAAGGTCAACACATTGGACTGATAACTGCCAACATTCCTGATTTTTGTGCGGGTCTCTCTATTTGTAACCCTCTCTCCCGCTGTGATTGGTAATTTCTCCTGTTAATCTCCTGATATCATAGTGATACAAATCAAATGGATGTAGCAGATTAGATTTATTAATGTGATGCTGTCTTTTATTGACTTTTTGTGGGTGGTTCTGTTTTCCTTTGAGGACGTTGGATGCCGCATTTTGCCCACGTGTGTTATATACCTGCATAGAAAACAGAAGAAGTCACTTTTTAATCTCATACACTGCAGTGTTTAGCAGAGCCCTGCCCAGTGCCCACAGAAGTTTACAGTCTACAGACCAACATTTACAGTATAGATTCTCTTTCACATTTGACCTATTTGGTGTACTGTAGGCCTATCTGCTTGTACTGTATGTTACATCAACAAACTATTCAAAACGAATTGGATTAATAAAGTTGTTGATCAATTGATTGACTGACTGAATGATGGTGGTTCATGTACTGTATGCATAGGCTAGTGACAATGAATAGATACCAGGGGAGAAATCAAACTAGGCTACTCATACAGTAAATCCTCCTATTTTAGGGTGAAAAGTTTGGCTGTCAGCTAAAGGTGACTAGTCGGTATTAATACAGTATTGTGACTAGCTTTTCGGATGTTAGGTAGTAAAGATCAAGGTATATCAACCTAAAAGCTAACATCTCCCCACTGTCATAACGAGATGGGTCCATGCTACTGTAACGTTATATCAATTCGAGAAAAACTAGCTACTGTACAGTAGTTAGAAATGGCTGCAGGCCAATTCTATTCACAGATCGTAGTGTTTGCTAGCTAGCTAGCGCTAAGCTAACACTGATTCAATGTCACCATACAATATGCTTGAACCAAATCCTGTACAACACAAAACAAGTTGCAAATCATTAAAACTTAACGCTTAACAGTGACGCAGCTGCAGCTATCATGTTGTTTTGTTTAGTGTACTGTACAATAACGTGACGAACTCTGATAGGGCACATACTGTAGGTTGGCGTTAACCAGACAGTATATAACGCATCCGAGATATAAACGTTATGAATATAGCCACGTTATAAACAAACTAACGCTGGTGATCCGTATGGAAACATTGTTACTCGAAATGGTTAAAAGTTATATCAATTTGGTCATTCTGTAGCATTTTACTGCCATATAACATAACTAGCGGGCTATGTTAGTAAGCCACATCAGACAACTAGCGCTAAACCGGAAGAACAAATACGTTTGCGTGGACTGTGACCCCGCAGCTGGAAACTGATGCAACAGTGAGAGACACATTATGGACTATGAGGGCCCCTAGTGGTTGAATGCCATTATTCACATCTCAAACCATCTCAAAAACGTCACCGCATCGTCAAGCACAAAGTAATGAAAAAAATCTGTCACGACGGGAATGGCTGCATCTGTAAGGCCAGTCTAGCGCCTAAGGCCAGGGGGAAGATAGGGCCCCATGTGTACAAATATTATGTAAATGCAACCAGTAGGTAGAAAATGAGTTGGAATCATGTTGATAATCCCTCTTTCAGGGAAGGCATGTTTGCACTGTTTCTTTTTTTAAACAGTACAATTAAAAATGATGACCATCCATTTCATGAAGGGGACATCTCAAGTTTATGAAAAAACACAATGAAATGTTGTTCTACCCCTGGTAGAAGAGTACATGGCATGGTTTGTGTAGAGGTGTGGACCCAAATGCAGACAGATAGGCAGAGACAGGAGCTAGTGCAAAACCAGGGTGTGCAATACTGTGCAATATATGGCTGTCTGTGCAATACTTACGCCGGGATTGCACTGGTTGCATTTGCGTGCGTTGCGGCTGTTCTCCGGTTTTGATCCGTGCTCTGTGCTCCGCCAACACTAACCGGCTGCGTGCAGAGCACGTCACGGCGCCGCTCCGCCAGACAGCTAGAGTGACGAGACCGACAGGTTCTCACGGTGAATCGCGCGAGACAATTTGTATGTGGGATAAATACAACTAAAAACAGGCAGAAGATCATTGTTCCCAACTGGAGAAGCAGAGGAGGGGTGTACTTGCTTGGTGTTGTCCTTGTAAAAAGGATGGGTCGTGTCATAAATTATTTTTGTGGTTTTCCACTTCAATTATGAACTTTTCCTCATACATGTTTGTCCTCTGGCTTGATATTGAATGCTGTAAACACCTCTGCCCTGTTGATTTCATGCCTGGCTCCACCCAACTTGCTGCAGCTTTGCTCCGTCATCCGTGAAAAATAGAAGCCTTGCGTATTTCTTTCAGAGAGCTCCGGATCGTCGGAGGTGGGACGGAGTAGACACGCAACGCAGTGGAGTAGGTGGGAGTTGACACAATGATTAGAGTGGAAACGTATCAGCTCCGATGCCGTACTGCAGCGCACCCAGACGGACCGAACACGGACCTAGTGGAATGTATGCGTTATAAATGTTTTTTTGTTGTGGTTTTGTGTCTGTATTTTTTTTATCTTAGCTTAGTTTATATTAACTTTGATTTTATAGTTTTGTTTTTAACTAAAGTTTTTAACTGCACTGAGTTTTTAACTGCCTGTCTGACAGGGGCTACCTCAAGTTTCGTTGTAATCGTACAATGAAAGGAAATTCAATTAAATTCAATTTGGGGATTTCCGGTTTTGGAGCGCACCGCAGTACAGAGAGAGTCGTGAAAAGTAATAAATATACATTTAATTGCCGAGATATGTCTCTTGTCTTTATTTTTTTCAATGAAATGTGCCACCACCCTGTGTGGTGGCAAGCTACCACACAGGGTGCTCACACATCCATAAAATTATAAAACGTTGACAGCTGTAAACAAGGGTTGTGGGGAGGGTGGGGAGGGTTTCTGGGGTTCCACAGACAGCAATAAAAAGAAAAACAATATGAACAATAAAACAAACAAACAAACAAAAACATCAACTTGTGAGAACAATTAACTTTAACAAATATTTACAATGGTGGGGAGTCTTATTGGGGGTGGTAGTCTGGGATCTTTCTTAATTTGATTACCGCCTGGCGCAGTCGATACTTGGAGGGGCTGAAGGGGCTGATTTTGGCTGGGGACAGGAGAGCAGCCCTCCGGGTGGCGTACCTCCTCTTCTTCTTTGGTGTCTGTATTGTAAGCACAAACATAAGACAAATTAAATGTTGTGAACTTGGGCACAGTTAAAAGACAAAGAGGCTTCATCATACATGATTTGACTTACCGCCTCAAGCTCAGGTTGGCTGCTGCCTTCTGGGCTGGTAGGGGGAGAGCGCTTGGCCGCCCTCTTTTTAGGGGACACCTGCGGGTACTTGTGTGCCCAGCTAGGCCTGCCTGTGGCATAACTGCCACGCCTGGCAGTGCGGCCAAGGCGGCGGGCAGGTCCTTCTCCCGGGCCCGTCACTACATCCAGTGGCCCCCGTCGCGTGGGTGAGGCACTGGAGGGCCTCATCTCAGGCCTGCGGCCCCTCACCCGCTCGGCAGACCGATGCCTTTGGCTTGGGCCCGGCGTTTGATTATCGTCTGCAGGAGTGGGAGGGGGGGAGTGCACTTCCATCTCTGTGCATGCCGAAATCGCTGTGAAGACTTGGCGCATGCGCGCCGCGCGCCCCACATCTTTATACATGGCATAGAATCTTTCCTGTGAATTTATGGAATGGTCCATAAATCTTGCCACTTCCGCCAGCAGTTCTGGGTCAGTTTCCTTCCAGTTCTGAAAACAAAAGAACAGCCTTTTCAAAGCCTAACCCTAGCAATCGACTCCAATAGACCTGAAACACACTCCTACATACATCACTGGGGAGTGAATTGGGCTTTGACACTTAAGTCTCACTTAGTAGCCCTGATGGCATCTATTTAGCAAAAGTAGCCCTGACAGCATGCCATCAGGTCGACTTTTGCACCTAAGGTGCCATCAGAGCTACTTACTATCTAAAGAGACCAAGTTAGATAGATTTGTTTCAAAGCCTGGTTCCACTTTACATGAACTCGCACCCCGTACAAACCAAGGGTTGTAGCTCCAAATAATTTATCTCACATAGGTTTAACTCACATAGGTGGAGACTGCAGTTCTGACATCCAGGAAGGACGGCTTCCCTTCCAGGCCCATCCCGGTCCATGCTCGCCTGAAGTGGCGTATGAGGTTTCGAGACTGGCCCACTCCCGAGGTGTTGAAGAAATATTCAGTCTTTGGTGGGGTCCTCTCCCTCAGCAGGAGCCAGTCCCGGAACCATTGCATCTTGTCAGCATACAAGTAGATCTGCGAGAAGCCGTGAGTCCTCACGGTCTTACTGTCTGCGACCTGCAACAGAAAAAGAGGCAGACAAAAAGATTCAACAGACAAAACCTTAATGATCATTACACATGATCAAGTACAACAAAATACATGCATTAGGAAATGAAATTCATGAATTTTAAAGACTGTTTTACATCCAGTCTAAACTTACATTGATGAGGTAGCCGGTCTCATCATTGCCGTGGGCTCCGGCGACTTCCTGCGTGGTCATGCCAGTCAGCACCCCTGACCTCTTCCCATACAGAGTCACCAGGTAGGCGGCCAGGTGCCTGTAGAAACTGTAAATGGTGGTCCACGCCTTGTCCCTGCGTGTGACTGGTGGTGGGGCCTTTGTGATGGCGGCTGTATCAAGAACACAGCCAAAGAGAGCAGGTTGGGGGGAGAGAAATGAGAAGGAGGGGGAAGAGATTATTAGCCATCCAATGAAGTATGAGGTGAGTACGAGTGAGTAGGTCAGTTAGAATAATGTATAAGAACGTTGTTGCTCAAGGTCTAAGGCAGGTATAACAGGTAAGTGAACACACACATTTCTCCATGTTTACGGTAGGTATAGCAGGTATACCACAAACACACAAACATATGTAGAATGAGGACTTACCCAGTAACTTGGGGATTATTTTCCGTGCCTTTTCCTGGCAGGTGGCAAGGGCTTCTTTGGGGAGGAGTGCCTTCTCCTTCCTGGCTTTGACCAGGCAACGGTGGAGCGACACCGTCCTGGAGATTAGTTTTGTGGTCCTCTTGGCCGCCCGACTTAAGACCACCCACTCCTGCCCTCTCACCCGGCTGTCCTTGGGACGTTTGATGGAGCAATAGGTCAGGAAGTCACTGACCTCCGTCAGGAATTTAACCTGGCTGGTGGGTGCCAGCTCCAGCTGTCTGAGGATGTGAGGGAGGCTGTGGAAAGATGAGTTTGTGTTTAGTCACTATTGGGATTGTGGCATAAACAATTAGTGATTTCTTGTTGTCATAACTACACCTACTTTCTCTGGCGGCGCAAGTTATTTATAAAATGCCAGGTCCAGAAGTCCTTGTTCTCCCAGCCCTGCATCATGTAGGCCAGGTATGCTTTGATGTGGCTCAGGGCCGTCACCCCATTTTGACGCATTTTCGGGGTGAGGATCTCTTGATCCCCGAGCAGGTACTCCTTGTATTCCTCCAGGAACCTAGCTGTGAAGGCACATGATAAATGAGTGATTAACCATTTGTATTAGTATGACTAATGACTCTGTATGTCATTAGTAAACGTACAGAGTGTGTTGTTTCTCACCAATTGTGGGCGGGAGCTGAACAAAGCGCATCTGCGAGCCCTTCCCACTCCCGCCGAAAATTCGACGGATGTCGTCGGGCAGGGCTACCGCAGGCGCACCGGCGCTTTTCCATTTGCGCTTAATCAGCGCCGGCAAGACCGGGTACACAAGGGGGGAGGAAGTGGAGGAACCAGGGCTGCCTGGGCGTGAAGCCACCTGTGCATAGATACAGCAATGTATAATTTGTTACTCCAGGTATGAGCTAAGTATGTCAGGTAGGTGTACCAGCATTCTTTATACTCCATATTCATTAACACTCAATAACTGTCAAATTAAATGACAGACTTCAAAACAGTTTACAGTTTTCTGATATACTACTGATGTTCTAATGATACAAAGCTGTTTGAAAATGGGCAGAGTGTTCCTTTAAGCATACAAAATATGCAAATAGGGTCCAGGTTGAAAAATACCCAAATTACCCTTTAAGGAAGACAATCTTGTGGCAGTACAACATTTCACTCACTTCAATGACTGTGTCTGTCTTGGGCACATCCTCATCTGAAGAGGGCGCTGACACCTGCTCGGGTGAAGGCACCTGTGCATAGATACAGCAATGTATAATTTGTTACTCCAGGTATGAGCTAAGTATGTCAGGTAGGTGTACCAGCATTCTTTATACTCCATATTCATTAACACTTTGAGTGCCACGGCCCTTGGGCAAAAGGTGCTGTACTGTGCCACATAGGCCGCAATGCATTTTAATATAGCCATATCATTTTTTGTGATCCTCTTATATGGACAACCAATAGCCTCAATGAAACTTTGAACCCTTCTGTTTCATTAACACATTGAGTGCCAGCCATTTTTTCAATCCTGTAGGTAAGTTGTGCCAGGTTTTTTTTGAGGATTCTGGCTCATTTTACAAGAGCCGAGGATTATTTTCTGTTAAGAATTCGTGAACACCAATCATCTAAAAATAACTAATAGAATGTGTGCTTTCTCTGTCTAAAAGAGTTAGTTTGCAGAGTTAGTAGTTATGTAGATATTAGCCGTTGAGTACAGCATGGTTTCAGAGATTTTCAGAGAGTTTGGAGATAAATGGATTTTTAGAACCACCTCACGTGCCTGTGATTATGGGTGCCCTTGTCTCCCACTCTGTGCGCTCTCTCTCTCTCTCTCTCTCTCTCTCTCTCTCTCCTCTCTCTCTCTCTCTCTCCTCTCCTCTCTCTCTCTCTCTCTCTCTCTTTTTTTGGATGTAGCGGACTTCTCAGTGCTGAGCACACGCAGAGCAAACGCACTCACAGCAGAGCCGAGCAGAGCAGAGAGACACTCCTCCCACAACGGGGGGGGGGAGGTGGGGCACGCAGGACACTACAGCATACAACAGACCCAGGCAGCTGTAGCAGGCTCGATGCACAGAGAGCAAACAAGCTAGAATAGGCTATCTGATGCCCACCAGCAGTAAATCAAGACCAGCATGAAGGTGTAGGGTCTGCGCACGCAGGGGCCAGCGCTGCTGGTTGCAGCTAAAACATATTATTTGGCCAAACAAAATTCCTTTGTTTTCTCTCTTTTATTGAAGGAAATTATTTTTGAGGTGTCATTACATCAGAAAATATTAGCAATGAGTCAATGATGTGCTTGAAATGCTTCCTTTCACAAAAGGCTGAATATCTCAGGTTTCTAGAAAAAAATGGCTGTTTTTGGTCAAATCAAGCTATCTTCTCCGGCTCATAACTAAAGAACGGAAAATGGGATCAATAAACTTTTTTTTGCAGGTGATAGAAGAGAGTCTCATCGTTATTTGTGCGTGTTCAGTGTTTACATAGTAATTATTAAAGAAATTATATGACTGTTTTAAAATGCATTGCGGCCTATGTGGCACAGTACAGCACCTTTTGCCCAAGGGCCGTGGCACTCAAAGTGTTAAATAGTGTCATTATATATTTTTAAACTCAATGTGTGTTGTATTTTTCATGTCATCTAGCCACTAGACAGGGAGTGCCAGATGTCCATGCGACACATGTAGTTGCCACACGACAAACATGGTCCTATACCGAAAAAATAAATATATCAAATAAAATAAATATATATTTGATGCATTCAAATGTGCAATACGGTGAATACGGTCAAAAGGTGCTGCTTCGGGACGAACCTTTTCTCCTTTGTCTCCTTCACTCTGACCCGGTGCAGCGTGACGGTCCTGGATACCACTTTATTGGTCCGCCTGGAAGCGGACTTCCTCACGTGGACAAACTCCAGGAAGTGAAGTGAAGCCACCTGTGCATAGATACATCAATGTATAACTGTTTTGTTTCACAGGTATGAGGTAAGTATACCAGGGGTCTCATCTATCAAACCTTGCATAGAATCCCTACTAACGATTCCTGCACTGTGGAAAATAATGACTAACCTATCAGCAACTGTGTGCACAGCTGCAGGCAATTCCCCTGTGACCAATCACAGTCCATCTGGCTGCCCCATATCCCACACCCACCAAACCATAAATGGTCAATGGAAATCACATGAAGACTGACGCACTATGTAGGCATGAGTCTGGAAATTTACGGCAAGTCATAGCAACCAAGGTAACTCTATGAATACAGACAAATATAGCCTAATATAAAGTCGGCATAGGCTTAAGTAAATAGAGTTGCCTTCATTCCGACTAAGAGAAACCACTTGGAGAACGAAACGAGGGGCTTGTGGGTGACTGGGAACAATGTGCATATACAGTACATTTAATTATATTCATCGCCCATTGGTTGCAGCTTCCATTGCTGGCCTGCTGGATTGACCTTTGAACCTTGACCCCCACAGGTAACTTCACAAAATTTTGCAAAATGCCTACTGTCAGCAAATTAGAGCCAAATCGGGTCGTTTTTTTTTTTTTAACTTTATTTCTACATTTGACCAATTGAAAGGGCTATAACTCCACAAGGCCTTGTTTTTGGAGGCTAATATTTTAACTGTGCCATTGTCTCATTATTAGTGGCCAATCCTGAAAAAATGGGGGGGGGGAAGAAAAGAAAAAAACGGGCATAGGTACCCTTTAAAAAATACGAGGGACGGGAGACAGGCGCAATTCACAGCATCTTCTCTTCATCGGTGGGCGGGGCCTATTGGGACCTGCGCCTTTCAGTCTTGCACCTGTGTAAACAAACTTTGCAGTAGGAGGGAGACATCACTTGGACAGAGTTGAACTGAGAGCATCACAGTGAAACAGGTAACTTTCTTCAGTTTTTTCACCACAAAACACCAAAATCGCTCAAGATATAGATTCACATGATAAATCAGAATGTTTTCTGTTCATATATTCAACATTCCAATTCATATTTCTAATTTTTAATCAAACTATAATCAATAAATTAGTGGGTTTAGGGCTGAAATGGCCACTTTTTGCACAGATATATATGTATATTACATGTTAGTTAAGTAAAACGTATTTTTAAAGGTTAGATAATTGAACTCTTGCAAGATGAGCTACTGGAGTTTGGCGCAAAGAATATGGACTACCTTGCACCCTAGGCGCTTTACCAAATTATAATCAATAAATTAGTGGGTTTAGGGCTGAAACTGCTACTTTTTGCACAGATATATATGTATATTACATGTTAGTTAAGTAAAACATATTTTTAAAGGTTAGATAATTGAACTCTTGCAAGATGAGCTACTGGATTGTGGTGCAAAGAATATGGACTACCTTGCCTCAAAGGCACTACTTAACCGTGTTGCTTGTGAATTAGGGCTATACAAATAAACTTGACTTGACTTGACACGATGGGGAGGCTGGGGGGGCAGTTGGCATGTTTTCATTTGAATTTTTCAAATAGATACAAACTCAACCGTGGTGTTATGTTGGAATGTTTCTCTCTTTTCTTATGATAAAGACTCTTGGGTGATGGTAGTTTGTTTTCATGATACTGTTAGCATGAGAGGGCAGGTGTAATGGTTTGGCATGTGGTAAAGATTATTTTTTAATTTCTTCTACAGTAAAAAAAAGAAGGGGACCCGAGGTGGCATGCCCCATCCCGAGGCGTGAAACGGGCAGGAGATATGCCAACCTCGCCAAGCACCTGAGGGAGCAGCACACTGAGATCCGGAACAGCCATGAGAGGGAGATATTTAATAAGATGGCCACCCGCCACTTGCCCCTGGAAGAGGGCCGATGCCCCATTGCGTCGTGCGGGGGGAGGCGGTATAAGTGTCTCCGCAAACACCTGCTGATCCACCGAGAGCTCACGGGGGAGGAGATGGAGGCCCTCTGTGATGATCAAAAGAAACCCCGATCCCCCCATGGCGACAACCATGGACCAGGACGAGGGAGGCCAAGGGACCCCCCCCCCCCACCTGAGTTGAGTGAGAGGGAGCTCCGCGAGGAGCACAGACGAATCCAGGAGGAGAATGCATGGTTAAAGCGGGCGAAGCTTGAGATTAATTATATGCTACAGCGGGAGAACAAGGCCCTGCGGGCCAAATTGAGGGCGGTAGTGAGGGTAAGTGAAAACAGAGGGACAAGTCTAACAGTCTAACCCTATTTAGAACCATCTAGTAGCTGGTTCCATCCGAAGTTTCCCTCAGGATAGGTAGGGAAACGACGGAGTTTTTGCCGGCCGTCCTTATTGGAGGCATGCGATCCCGGACGTGTCCACCGGGCGGCGACCCTGAGCAAAACATCGATCCTGATTGGGCTACCGGCCGTCCGGGTTGGGCGCCCGTCACTCAAGAGACCCGGCCGAGCCCACTCCCGTGGCCACGCCCCCGTCCGGGTTGGCACACTTTGACCTTGTGATGATGTCACGGCGGCGAGGGGTGACCTCACAGGCCCCGCCCCCATCCGGGTTGGCACACTTTGGTCCGGGTTGGCACACTTTGACCTTGTGATGATGTCACAGGCTCCGCCCCCGTCCGGGTTGGCACACTTTGGTCCGGGTTGGCACACTTTGACCTTGTGATGATGTCACAGGCTCCGCCCCCATCCGGGTTGGCACACTTTGGTCCGGGTTGGCACACTTTGACCTTGAGCCTCACAATGGTGTGGGTAGCCATTCATGATACATTAGCCTAACTTATACAAATTCACAGTAGCCCAAAGCGAGCAAGCCTCACAATGGTGGGGGTAGCCATTCCTGATACATGACCAAGAAAGTTCAGTGACAGTCTGAAAAAAAGGTTAATTGGACACTTTAGTTAGCCTGGGTGATCCTAGAGTCTCTGGAGAGCCATTCTCCAGAGGCTCTGGGATCACACAGGCATTAAGCCGCCACGCCAACGTCAAGGCAGTGTTCGTGTGGAGGTTTTTTTTGTTTTTTGTTTTTTGTTTGTTGTTTTTTCCTGCTAGGCAGTTTTTTTGTTTTTTTTAACAGTAATAAATTCCCCCTGGGGATCAATACACCAACATTAATATGAATATAAAACTATAAAACTATAAAATATATATACAAATATATATATACAGAGGTCTATAATACAATGGGGGAGACTCACCCCTTTGGAATAACAAAGTACTTTTGGTTGGGGGGGGCACTTCTGGCTGGAGGGCGGGCTCTTCTGGCTAAGGGAGGGGAAGTTTAAGCCGGCTCAACACCACCACTGGCATCAGGGCAGGTGGGGGCGGGTGGGGCCGCTGGCACACCCGTTTCTGCCGCGATGACGGGTCCTCCATGGAGCGGGGCCTTCGGAGGGGGGTGGAGGGCGGTGTGGAGGCAGGGCTGGCTGGGCTGGCTGCAGAAGGGCGGGAGGTGGATGGCAGGGTGGTGTCCTCTGAAGCCGAGGAGAAGGAAGAGAAAATGGCCTCGATGGCCCTGTCCAGTTCCCTGTCTTCCTCTTCCTTCTCCTCTTCTTCTTCGGCAAAGAACAGTTTCCCGTTTTCTTTGAAGGGCTACAAAAACACAAGGAATGGAATGTTGCGCACAATTATCATGCTACATCAAATATGTGCAAAACGATTGCTTAGTATTGTACATTTAGAAGGTATCTTGTCATAATAGGGAGGTACACCAGGTAATCTACAACTGTTTTGTTTCTCAGGTATAAGTTAAGTATATCAGGATTGTTCATTCTTTATATTCCATATTCAATAAGTATGTTGTGAAAAGGACAACAATGTTATGTGGCAGTAAAACATGTTACTCACATCGAGGAGTTACTCTTCGGTGTCTTCAAATGCCTCCTCTGGCCCACTGCCGCCGAGGGCGAGAAGTGCAGGGAGGTCATTGCGTGTGCAATGGGCAGCCCCTGCGTCCATGTGTTGGCCTTAGTGCTACGACGGACCACGGGGCTTTAAAGCCATAACTCCCCGCAGGCGTATAAGCACCGATGTACGCAGGCCGTGCTCCTAACCACTAGTGGGAGAGGACTCAGCCGCCTGATCGTCACCACTGTGGCTTGGATGTCCCTGCGCTGCCAATCGTAGAGGTCTGGCAGGCAGCGGATTTCACCCCCGTTACCATAGAACATGGTCGGCTCGGGTGCACCTATTCGGGAAGTTTACCGTCGCCCGTCAATCGAGGCCGTGATCCAGGCCTCTTCATCCAAATGTTTTAGGCAACCGGCGGTGTACATTCTAATTTCGGCGACATGGTCAGGCGAGCATAGCGTATTTAAGTACCTTATTTGGTACTAACCAGCGTCCACCGCCCCGGAGACGCTCGTACATACCTGCTTATACCCGTACAGGCATGCACGTGACCCCAGACCGTACCAGGGGGCCAGCCAGAGACGGCGTTCCACATATGGCGCAGGGCCTGCAGTGGGCCTTTCCAGACCATCCAGACCCAACGTCAATGGTGTACTATCCGAATCGGCCGTCCCCAAGGCAAAGCCCAAGGCAGAGGCACTCGTATCAGCGGGACCCACTAGTAGCGACAGGTTAGGATTACCGGATGGGTTCCGGATCACCCGTTGAAAAGCTTTTTCGGACTGTTGACGGGTTTCTTGTTTTCTCTGAATACTGGATTGCCCCGACGAAAACCAGACTCAGATGCCATTATGTTCGTAACACCGGGGCACGGGGGATGCAACAAAACAGACTTGACGATACAGCACATGGCCCCGGACAAAGACGCTACAGACGAACTTGACGATACTAGACGACAACACCCATATAACATGCTCCGTTAAAGCCCTTGCTCAAGGGGCGAACAGCCGGTGTCGGGTTTCCGGCTAACTCACTCCAAGTGGAGTAGTGAGACCTGCAGCAGCATTACTCCCACTTGAACTATAAACACATGTCCAGGCCCCCGTGTGGGCCTTATTGAGCCATTGCCTCTTGGCTCTATGCACGTTTAACCAGCTTACTGTAGGTGCATATTATTTCCAGTGAGTAGAATAGGACTCTTCTACTGAAGAATTCAGCAGTCTGTTTCTGGCGGTGCTTGGGAACTCCCAATATTCCTAGCACCTGGGTGTTGCCGGGGAACCATTTCCCACGGGCGCCCATAGGGAACCCTTTCACCAGTACTTTGTTGACCTGGGGCCAACCTACCTGCACCGCCTCGATCAGCGGCAGGTATTTTTCGACCTTCCCCTCACACGACTCAGCCAGAGTCGTCTCGGTGGCCTCGAAGCACACCGCCACATCTAGGATGATGGCTGTATCACCCTTTACCAAGACCAAGTCGGGCACCCCAACTCGTCCATCCGGGAAGTTCAGGTGCAGCTCAGCATTGACTTCCCAGCCAAGCTTCCTTGCTACATCTTTGAGTAGGCGACAGATCTTGTTATGCCTTTCGATCCTATTGCGTTTGAGTACTCGGCACCTGGATAGGATGTGCCTACATGTCTCAATCTGGCTCATGCACAGCCTGCACGTGCGCTCGGCGACACTTAGGCCCCGGCCACGCGCTACATATGCTCGTGTTACCAATGTGTTGGTCCGAAGTTTCAGTGCCAACCCAAATTGTGTGGGGTTGGACAGCCAGTGATTGCTGACTGGGTCCATTTTAAAGTTCCCTATGCCCTCACCTTGGGCCTTGAGAGTTCGCCATCTCTCAAATTCCTGGGACCGCCATACTTTGGCCAGCTTGCCCATAGCTAGCACCTCCAATTTAGTTGGAGGGGGGAGTGAGTCATTCTCCCGTTCACCTGCGGCCGTTCGCAAGCGCAGTACCGACTTGGCGGTTACTGATTATATTGCCACTCTCTTGACAAGGGGGTCGTCAGAGTTGACAAGCGAGTTCAACTGGTTGACCCGCAGTAGTGGAATCTGGCATCCGAGCTTTCCGAGGCCGCCGTCACTGTATTTGGAGTATAGTACTCCGTTGTTGACTGATTGATCGAGGTGTAGCCATTTCCGGATTGCCACCCGCACGATTCTGTCACACAACTCGAGGGCAGTGGGTCCCACCATTCCCATGCTTGCCCCGTAGATGACTCTGGGCAAGCCATATGTCCTGAGGATCTCCACTTTTTGGCTGGGCTTGAGTGGGGAGTCCGTGAGCTTTCCGACCATGTCTGTCACTGTGTTGACAATGTCTGGTTTCAAGATACCTTTTCGGGGGCTGATCCGCATGCCCAGGTACTTCTCTGATTCGCCTTCGGCGATCATATGGAGGCCCTGTCCGCCCACTCGCCACGTGGGGCAGTTGTTTATCTCGTATGAGCGGCCAACTCGTGGACTGATGAAGAAACCGTGGCATTTCTTCACGTTTAAGGACAGTCCAGTCAGGGAGCAGAAGAGTTCGAGAATTTCCAAGTTTTGCGCCATACCCTGCCAGGAGGAGCTAAGGATGGCAATGTCGTCTGCGAATGCCAGTGCGGATACCTTGT